>NC_051057.1:1544559-1912059 GCF_904848185.1 Acanthopagrus latus | reverse complement strand
TGTGTAGCTGTCAGTGTCAGAGTGAGAGAGTGTGCTGGCTGGCTCTTTGTGATGTGAAGGACGGGAGACACAGCGTGAAACAATGAACACAACATCCATGTTGAGCCGTCCTGTCAGCCTGCAGCACTGCAATGCGCCTGACTGTAAATAGCAGGCGCAAAAACAGGTGTTGTGACCTGGACAGGTGTTTGTTGGTGTACTAGTGTGTGTGTGTGTGTGTGTGTGTGTGTGTGTGTGTGCTGGTGCATGGATGTGTGTATGTGTGTGTTCAAGCATATCTAACTCAATCAAAAGCTCCAGTAGCTCTTCAGACCGAGCCGGTGTTGTTGAAATAACTGATTTACTGGAGCGATTAAATTCTTCCACCACTGTAGGTGCTGATGTGTGACTCTGTGTGTGTATGTGTGTGTGTGTGTGTGTGTGTTTGCATGTGTGCTGCAGCTGCGAGCACTGCTTTTCATCGCTCATTCATTCATCCATCACCTGCATCATCACACCCATCACTGACTGGATTATGCATTTTTCCTCTGTATACCTGTGATTTATTTTGTATTGTTTTGTTTTTTTATTGTTTTTTTTTTTTTTTTTTTTTTTTTGTTAAAGTTAGATAAAACTGATGGGATTTTGAACACTGATGTCAAGCAATCCCATTGATAAAAAAGTATTGTTTGTCCTTTTAAAGCAACAATATGTATCTAATTTCCCTTAAAATAAAGCTCACAAATCATTTTATTCTTACAGTGACTAGTAATTATGTCAGTGTTGTTTCTGTCTCAGTTACTCTGCCCCCCTGTGCTTTTGCTGCAGGGTACAATCACAGTATGCCTTCAGCTACTCTGCCTCAACTTTTGAGTTTCCTGAAAGGGATGTGTAACTACTTTGTACTAATGCTACAAGTTAGCTCTGCTAGCTCATAGCACATGTGGGTGGTGTACGTGTATTCATCACTATCACAGCAACTTTGGGCCATGGGTAGATGGAGGTTTACAGGTCTGGGGCCAGAATGGGCATCAGAACCAAAGCCCGTCAAGTAGGCGATGGAGCTGAAATGAGCAGCCTCTATAGACATCATGACAGAGGTGAATGCTATATGGCTTTTTTTTTTTATTGCACTTGCCTGATGTTTGACTGCAATCTTTCATCAAGTGAGCCCAGTTTCAACAGAGGTTTAGCTGGTAGCATGTTACTGCCCCGTGTTGCTGTTACTGTTCCCAGTTGTGTGGGGCATGACAAAAATGCCAGAGCAACATGTTTACTTCAAGACACAAGTCAAAACATAAGTGCATAAGTAACGTCAGCCATGCAGTATCGTCCTTTGGATTGAAACTGTTATATCACGATAAATCATATGAGAAACCTTATGTACCTGTTGAGAAGCTAAAACAGAACTTGAGTAAGACATGATAAAGTAAGATAAAGGTGGATGAAGTCATGAAATTAGATTGTAGACAAAAATATTTCAAAAATATCAAAATGACATTAGAAATTGCTTGCAAGCTTGCGTTTACGGTCAGTGTAAAATCATTAAACACTATGAAGTCCTTACATGGATACTGTAGGAATGTACCTCTGCTTCCAGCGATGAGGTCAACCAGCAAGATGGCAATCTGTTCCTTTAAATATGCATGGAAGTATTTATGTGCGTGTGAGTCAGAGTGTATTGTGCAGCCCCTCCTCAGGCGAGGTTCTCTGTGATTGGCCTTGAGTGGATTAAGAGGCTGGAGGTGACAGAGATGTGTGCTTTGTGAATGGCTGCAGTACTCCAGACTGGGTCCCACCTGATAAAGCTGTCTGTGACAAGGAGAGCGGGAGGATGAGAGGAAGTCAAAAGTGGGAGGTGGAGAGATAGAGAGAGTCACCACAGGGAAAACAGACAGGGAAGGAAGGATGAGTGCAGTGGAGCTGAGAGGGGATTAAGATGGAGGAGTGAGACGAGGGAGACAGCAGGAGGTATGAAAGAGGAAGAGATAAACAGGACTAAAGCTGAGCAAGATGGAGACAGAGATGTAAAGTGGAGAAGGCAAATAGTGATAATAGAATGTGCTAACTGGTGTAGTGACTGGTGTGGAAGAGGTGGATTAGAGCAGTACAACATTTCAGACTGCAAGGGCTTGACTGACAGACATGGCTTTACAAACGCGATACAGACCTGCCTGTCTTTATTTATTTCAGCTCTCTTCTAATTTGTCAGTAGAAAATACTAAGCACTTTTGAATCGGGCTGGTTAATTTTAGCTTCTGCTCTTCATCCACGTGCTGAACTAAGAGAGAAACCAAACAAACAAACAAACAAAGGGGTCTGAGAGGCTTTTGTCTAGAGTAAAGGCCTCCTCCTGGCCATGGATGTTTATATTAACATCGAAGGACTTGCATAAAATACTGCATTAATTTGTGATTTTTGTTAGACATTCTCTGCAAATAACAGTCCTTGATCCTTGCAATCAGTCTGGTGAGCACGATGTTATCATAACTGACAGAACTGATGGGAATGAAAACTTAGGTTGTAATAAACTATAGCTTTCCTTTAACACTAGTTCTTTACGCTTGTTTGACCTCCAGGCCTCTGGCACATCACGGAACACACAGTGATGAAGGAAGAGAAAGTGAGCGAGATGTGTGCGGTGTCTCTTCTGCTAAGTGCTCAGGTGAAATATGTGGAGAAACTTTCATGTTGACACACTATTCATCTCCCCTGTATTTGATTCACATTATTTAAGCCTAGCCAAGAAGGAAATTATCTCTTTTTCAAAGCACACGCATGCGCGCGCACACACACACACACACACACACACGCGCTGCAACCTTTCTTCCTCCAATTCTCGCTCCTCGTCTCTCTCTCTCTGTCTACCTGCGCATGTCTGGCCAGTAGCGGGCGTTAGTTAGATATCAGGAAACTAAATGAGTGTCGACAATGTCTGACTGTGATCAATGACAGCAGAGCTTGGGCAGGTTACATCTAATGTGATCAACTGCTCAACAGACATACGCACACGCACGCACGCACACACACACACACACACACACACACACACACCCTGGTTAAAGGTAATGTGATGAAGTAGTCTGGCTGGCTGGCTGGCTGGCTGATAGAAGAAGAGCTTTTAATTCATCCCAGACAGTGATGCTTAGAGCAGGAGGCAAACAGATAGAGACTTCAGCAAATCACTGCTTCAGTCATGGACTGAGCACCGTATCGCTGTAAGAGGTCTGACTGGAAGAAAAGACTTCACTATAGTATCAGGAGTAGCAAACTTTCCTAGCATGATTTGACAGTGTTCCACAAAGCTTCTTATGATCTCACTGACTGCTTGGCTTTCTCTGCCTTCAAGTGCACCATGAATGTTGAATGGGGTTGAGGTCAGGTGACCGTGGAGGAAAGTTCAGGACAGTCAGTTCGCCTGGGTTTTTCTTTGATCTTCAAGAAGTTCTGCCAAAGCTTTAAGGCGTGTTTGGGCTCATTATCTTGCTGGTTTCTTATCAAGTTGTAAAGCTTATAAGCCCAGTTGTTAACATGATAATTAGTTCAAACTCTTACTTTATGTCATTAACTCTTGTGTCTCATAACTATCTGAAAACATTTTACACCAGTAGAGGAGGTAATAAAAAAGTCAACAGTGCAATGTAGGTAATGAGCTATGATAGCTTCATCCATTTTGGACTCTCTAGGTTTTCCTTATCTGCCACAAAATGATGCCATTTTTAAATACTGGTGTGCCCATAAAGTGAGAACTGTCAGGTTACATTCAGATTATATTGTCAGCTAATAGGCATACCACTGGTAAATTAGTTGTTAAATGTGAACCATGAATGAAGATAAGTTAAATAAGGGACACTTTAGGGCCCAGCCAACACATTGATCTATTTTCATTGCAGTTTATTTTTTCATGTTCATAACATTGAACTGTATTTTCACTGCCTGATTTGTTTACAGCAACTACTGCCTTTTCTTTCATGCCTTATACTTTCCATGCCAGGTACTTGTCCGGCACATGCACATGTATAAAATCCCTTTAGAATCCCTATTGTTCATCCACCACAGGCAAACTGGCTTAACTGTGACTTTCTATCACTAGAACATGAATGCTGAGATGCATCATGTTTTTGACTGCACACTGCAGTGTGAAGAATAAGAAATCATGCAAGTAAACTTGAAAGAGTGGGAGGCTGACTAGAACAAAGTCCTCCTGTAATTGAAAGTCTGAGACAATCTCAGCTAGCCTAGCCAAAGTGAGGTGGGAGGCGAACTGTAAAGGTCTTCAACAGTTATCAGGAGCCAGTTACCTTAGAAACAGCACAGCCAAGAAAGTAATTTCTCTTCTCTACTCTTGACTTAAACTTTCTTTTTCTCTCTAAACTTTGTTTTAAATTATTTGTAGTACATTTAGTGACGCAGGGAGGATGAAAATAACATGTATCTGAAGAAAAAAAAATGCAGTGTTTGTAGAGTTTGAGAACCATTTTTTTTTTTAGGTTCTCAAACACAGTTAAATGTGAGAAAATAAATTTGAATTAAAAGTTGCCAAAAGCAACTAAGGCGGTCCACGGACCTATATATATATATATATATATATATATATATATATATATATATATATATATATATATATATATATATATATATATATATATATATATATATATATATCGGTCCAATAAACAAGATTAATTAGGAAATTTTATATGTAAATGTACTGTATATGCATGTCTGACATTTCTAAAAAAGAAAGAAAAAAAGAATCACATCTTAATCTAACATTTGTGTGTTAAATATGGAGCTGGAGTCAGGACCCTCACTTATAAACAGATTTTAAATAATTTTTAATCTGAAGTATGACATAAGCAGAAAATCACGTGTGAGAAGTTACATAATATAGTTATATAGAAGCTTACTTTGGCTTGGATACTGACTTACCTTTATCTTTGACTTACGTGATTATCCTGCTGGTTATGAAGATGTATTGCAGTTTGCAACACATATGAGTCCAATCCTGTGAACTTTGCACAGTCTGAAAACAGACATTACTGTGCTACTGTATGAGACAGTAAACTGTAAAGCAGGGAGAACGCAATCAACAAAGCCAACCAATCACAGACAGAGTAGGGCCAGTCTTGTAAAAAGGTGTAAAAAGGTAACCGAATCGCCTCCTGATTAAACAGGTATTTACGTGGATGTATGTGGGTCCCTTGATTCTCAGTCTGGTCATTGATTATATCTGATAATCATAATTTTCTGTTTAGATGTTTTTTTGTGTCTAAATAGGTTAATTAAATAAAAGAAAAAGCTAATTTCACTCTGTTGCAGCATGCAATCTGCATAGTAACTCGTAACCATTAAAAGGTACAATATTTTCCTCTAAAATGCAATAGAGTGGAAGTAGCGGAAAATTGAAATACTCAAGTAATGTACCTCAAAATTGTGCCAGGTAGAGTACTTGGATAAATGTACTTATTTCCATTGCATCTACTGTGTGTTCATTTATGTATGCATGTATGTCACACAAGTAACCTCGTTATTACAATTGAAACCACAATGTTTTCCTAATCTTAACCAACTAGTTTTTTTCAGCATACCACAAAGGATCAGTATGTCCATCACTGGTATGCTGGTGTCCTGTACGTTTCATAAAATATCAAGACACAGTGAGATGAAAGCATGGATACTATTCTCTACATTGTGGTAAGACTTTTTATTAGATTAGTTTTTGTATTTCTCCATTGTTCTGGGATTTGGCTCAGCCTGCTCCCTCAGTTTTTGATTTAGCTTTGGTTAAGACTCATTTTTGTTTCCTCAGCCTGCCTGCCCAGTGTTCTGCATTTCCTCTCTCCAGCTGCATGCTTTCTCCCTCTTTTCCCTCTCATCTCTTCCCACATGGCCTCCTCTCTGTCAGTAAGTATAGTTAAAATCTCTTCCTCTCCCCTAGGCTCTGCCCTCAGAGGTGTTGAAATGCACTGGAGAGTATCCCTGCCGTCTGGCCTCTTTGGAAACATAATAAATGTTCCTGTGCTGGGTCCAAGTCTCAAAGTGCTTTTCAGACAAGAGCATCTTTAAAACCACCAAGGTTTCTAGCTTTAAGAACTCTCCCTAATACAAGTCTTCTAGCAATCCATCCTGAGATTAGTTTGCTTTAAACCTGCCCTATTTCCTCAACAAATAAAAACCTAATTATCATTGTGTTTTACATTACACATACATGTATTTTTGGTGGAAAAAAAATGTGTCTTGAACGTTGTGATGGCACTTGACATCTCAGAACCAAATGTGTTTTCTGGCACAATGTCACTCTGCCTCTGCTTTTGCTTCGAAGAAGAGCAAACTTAATTATATTTATATATGTATTCCCAAATGATCATGAGTGATTCTTACAGTATCTGTTACTTTCCAACTTTTAATATTAATTTTGCAGTAGTTCGTATTTTATTCCTGTAGTGAATTGCATTTACAATTACATCTGAATTACATCCTGAGCTGACCATTAACAGACATGAAATCATGAAAAACAGCCTCAAAACAATGGTTATGCTATTTGTCATTTACTGATGAACTTGACAAACTTGTTTGGTTTGAAGAGCCAAGCCGTCTGCCTCTGGCTGTTGATCTGTGGTGCTGTGTGAAAACAGAAAACAATACGCTGTCACTGAGAAACTGATTCTGTATTCATTGAGTCATTGTTAACCAAGTGATTGGCTCTGCTGATTTACAACAATGACAAGTGTAAAGTGATGTGAAGTGTATCTGTTACCACAAAAGTCTCCCATCAATATTTCACCTCAGACAGCCATTTTTCACCTTGTGCTGCTGCACAAAGTAGCAGCTGGATATGCCCAAAAGAGTCCATGTGCCCAAGACATACAGCCCAGATTCTGTTGTTAGACTCAAGTGATTTAAAGGCCCACTCCAGTGTATTTTGGCATTTATTGATACTTCATATTTTCAGTCTATTCACGAGTTATTTTTGTACCTTTTTTCTGACAAATAACTTAATTTTGTCATCAAACTTTTTGCTGAATTGCAACAATGACTATAATGAAATCTGTGAGTTATATGCCATCCTCCAAGCTTTCTTAGCTGTACTTTTGAAAGACGTTGTAGACAAAAAAGGACCCTTCCTTTTTGGGAGATTGCATGTTCAGCATAAAAAAGATGCTACACATGTAAAACTGACTTAGATCCGATGCCATAGTGTGGATAGATATACACGATATGTTGCTGTTTCAAAGTTAGGTATATGCACTTACACACCTTAGTCTATAAATATAATGCCTGTCGCCTGGTTAATGTCAGACAACTGTTGCTGAAAAGTTTAAAAGGTTTCAATTTACACACATTTCAGTGACTGTACACCATATAAACTTTTTTTTTTTTTTTTTTTTTTTTTTAAATTTACAAATGGATATTTAATGCACATTTCCTGAATGTTTAGAAGTTCAGCTGAGGCAGCATGAATTTCCATTTTCTGTCTTCATGACACAGCTTTCCTCTAACTGAAGCACATCTCAGCTGAGTGAGCAATGAACTGAGTCTACATTTCTATACAGTCTGGTGTGTCTGTTTGGCATCTGTATGCTGCTGAGAGCTGCAGTCACTGAGAGCTCACCGCTCGATTGAGGCGAACTGAATTCAACTCTGTCTCTTCTATAGTTTACTGCCTCCTGTCCTTCCTCACACACTGGAGGCTGGAGTTATACTGTAAACAACACAATCAAAGAGGATGTAGCAGAATGTAAATAAATGATGTTATACACTCATTTCAGTCTCCTGTAAAGGTTTGTATACACTGCCAATGATTGGTGTTATTTAAAAAGTGAATTTGGAAAAATCCCAGATTTTCCTTCTCTGAGGCCAATTCCATATATTTATTACATATTGTTTTCATAATTGTGTTGTGCCAACAACTTTATCACAGCATTGACTATGTTCAGGGACTCGGTGTTCATCAACAACTCTGTTTGACTGCTTATTAGCAAATTCACCAACATTTAACTGAGGAGGAGTTAAGGGGTGCTGCGGCTGTGTGATAGTAATGCGTTGATTTCAATCTGTGGTTCAGACAAGATGGATCATAAAAAACAGTCAGTCTGATTAATAGTAGACAGGATGCAGATGGCTGAAATGCATCTTTAATGAGGAAAATATTACTGACAGTACCTGTGTCGATCTCCTTGCAGCAAAAATGACGTGTATTTCTCCATTAACGTGCATTTGTGCACAAAGGTTAAACTTCACTGATTGTTAAAATCTTCTCGGTGACACTATCAGTTAGTATTTCAAGTTAACTAATGTTTTGTGACACAGTCCACATTTATACATTAAAATAGTTTGTCATGGAGCAGCTGTACTAAATTCTGAGAGCCTGTCTAAAAATAATAATTTCAGAAATTTCAGATTCAATCGGTTTCCTCTGTCAAGCTATTAACTGATTATTTCAGTTTTGCGACAGTATTTACTGCAGTGACATAGATGCAGGCAAAGCAACATTTAAAATGACTGAGAGCAGCCTCAATAATGATTAAAGCAGAGGGTATGCATGTTGTGAATTTTTATATAGGCACATCTTATTGTCTGTAAAGCTTTATGTTGGTCTATGGTGCTCTATTTCACTTTCTGCTGCCTAAAAATACCAATCCGCCATCAATGCACCTTACCACACCTCATTTTAAGACCAACAAATCTAGGGGCGCATAGGTGGGTGGTAGTACATTTGCTGCTAACACACTGTGGTCATTGGGTGTGACAATGACAATTGTGTCGGTCAGAAACTATGTGCTGTGTGTCGCTTGGTGTCAGGCGTAAGAAAGAGCCCAAAGTGAGAGACAACTGTTTAATATTACATATTTGTTTTCTGTTTCAACCAGCAAAACCTAATAATTTTAGTGAGCAGAACATACATTTGCCAGCTGCCATCATGTTGATAAAATGTAACATTTCAATATGTCTGTGGAATTACAATGCCAATGTTTAATCTGGCAATAAGTTTGGTATGTTATCTGTGTGTGTGTGTGTGTGTGTGTGTGTGTGTGTGTGTGTGTGTGTGTGTGTGTGTGTGTGTGTGTGTTGTCTGTCTGTGTGAGGGTATTAGAAATTCTGAAATGGACAGATGATTAAGAGTTAGTTTTTACATGTGTTTAATTTCTGGTTATGGCCATTGTTTAGATGGTGTGCTTCACATTCAACATCTGCATACAGTTAAAACCACTGACATCTTCAGAACAGAAATCACTATTTTTGTACAGTCTGTATTGTATTTTTCCATCAATTTGGCACTATTCAAACTATGTAACTAATTGCATGCATACTACATAAAAAAAATGAAAATTCCAGTTTCAGCATGACCTCAGTCAGACCTGCAGAGTTACACTAATGGATTAATTATTGTTGAATATACTGTATACGTTTGCTATTTCAAAAATCTGTTTATTGGTCTCTGAAGTTGAAGTGGTCGTCAAGGTTTTAGTTTAGCAATGTCATTTTCATAATTTTTCATCAGTTTTGCTTGATTTAATTAGTTTAAATTTAAATAGTTCATCTGTTTTCTTCCTCCTCTAGACAGTGTTGTAATGTTATTTTCCTGTGGGGGACGTATTATCTTTTTCCTTTTTTCTTTGTTTTTTTGCAATCATAACTGTTGTAAATATAACCCAAACCTATGTTGCTGTCATTGACACTTAAAGGGAGGCACTGAAACATTTTGGCAAGTAATAATTTTGAGGAAGATACTATTTGCACAACTATGCTCTTTACTCCCAAGTGTAGGTAACCTAACCAAACAGTTTTGTTGCGTGAACCTTACCAAAGTGTGAATGAAAACTAAAAATATTCAGAAACAAGTCAACCAATTCTAAAACTTATTAGTCAGTTTGAGAACTAAGTATGACTCAAAACCAAGTCCCCTGTATTGTCACACCGTGGTGAGGGATGTCCTGTCTTGTTTTTTGTTTTTTCATGAAATTGAAGAGATACAGGAGGCAGCTGCAGCACAAATCACCACAAATAGCAGCAGACTTCCTTTCAGCGTCCACATTAACCAACTGGGCGCACTGTGTTGTGGTGCTCTGTGGCTGGCTCTGGATCTGCAGTTATTTTTTAGGCAACAGTGTCACTGTTGCTTGTGATTGTGTTTTTAAGTGTGTATTCCTCATATTTGTCAGTTGTGGGTAAACAGAGAGAGGGTTGAGACACATAGAAATGCACACTCATAGGCTGCAGACAGGAGAGAATCCTCTCCATGTACTTGTCGTCGTCACAGTCTGTGAGTCTGTGACCATCAGAAACACCAGCTTTTTTTTTCCACTCAAAGCATGTGTACTTTAAGAGACTTGCCATGCTACATAACATGCCGGCAACTGACCCGTTCTGCTCTGCCTCTGATATTCTGTCATGCCTCTGCCAGGGTACAGTTACAGTGCCTTGAATTTCCCCTGCCATCTGACTGCCTTTCAGCTGCCAGCCGATTGCTATCTGGTTTCCAGTCAGTTCCCAGCCACTGGGAATCCTCCCCTCCCCCTGGGGATATGCCTAGTTTCCACTGTAAACATGGCCATTCATTCAATTTTGTCCTACTATACTTAATTTAAAGCTTTACTTTACTCAGCGTTAGACCTACTGGTTACTGTAGAAGACTTACTTAAATTCTACTTAATATCAATAATCTAAAGTTGGAGCTAGGTTATATTATTATAGGTTAAGCCACCCAGCAGTATATACAGTTGTTCATTCTTTACCTGCTGCAGCCTTAAAGTCATGTACACACTAATGCATTGATAGCTATAATTTGGGAATATACTATACATATTTTATTCTGAAATGGACCATTTGTTTACTCAACAAAGACCTTGTGTTTACTGAGTGTGTTTAAGCTCATGAAATCAGTCAATGAAAATCTTTCTGCCCTGATTAAAATGTCTTTGCGATGCAACCGAGTAGCTCAGTTGGTAGAGCGTGCAACCCATATGCAGACACCCTGCAGATGGTCCAGGGTTTGAGTCTGATCCTTGGTCTCTGGCTGCATATCATTACCCTGCATACCAAACCTCTCCACCAAGAGAAGTGAATCCTTTCTCCCGCCATGACTTTTTTTTTTTCTTTCTTTTTTTTTTTTTTACAGTTTTCATCAGTTTTGTTAGCCTCCATTTACATTTTGTACTAAACAAAATGGCAGGGACTTGCAGTTCACAAAGTTTCTCTTTTTTTAAGCCAAGTGCTACATGAAATATATTCCTCGCAGCTTATTAAGGGATGAATAGACAATTTGATGGGAGTTTAGAGAGCATGTGACAGCTCTGACTCTAAAGATCTGTCTGTGGTCTTTGTGTCTGTGGACGCATGCTGATAAAATGCAGCTCAAAATCCTCTAGTTGGTTCAACAACCATGCAGCCACCAGATGGGTTTGGCGGACTGAGGGACCTTTGCGATATCCATTGAAAAAGAACAAAGAGATGCATAATGTCAATGATGTGTTTGGCCCTCCAAGATAAACAGAGGATATCTGTGAACTCACCTTTATAAACTGATTGTATGTCTGTCACCAATGAGCGAGGAATTTCTGATAAAATGTCAGGATAATTATACAGCTCAATGATAATAATTTTCACCTGAGTTCATGTATCTTGTAATCAGCCATACCCTGTGAAAAACCAAATACTTCAAGTACAAATAAGATCACTGACCAAGCATATTTAAAGATTATCTATGATATAATGAGGTCATCACCTTATAAGAGCTTTTTTTCTTGTTTGCTATTGTAGTTATATATGTGATTTCTTATACTGCAGATTACTGTTACATTTTGTTTAAATATTATATACACTATTCTCTACACTACAAGAGGAAGTCTGCATATGTGTAGTAACCTACCTAAATGTGGAAAATATTATTCTTCAGCAGGTAACCTCGAGCTAGTATAAGATTTCTGTGTTCATATGTGCAGTATTTATTCAGTTTGAGAAATCCCAAGATATCTTGGGTGTTCAAGGGGAACTCAGCAGGGACTAGATATTATCATTGCTTCATAAAAATTGCTCTAATATGCCTTCCACATTTCAGAATCAGAGTCAGAATTCCATTACTTGTCCTGCAAATGTGGAGTCAAGGACGGTAATATTACAATAAACAACAATAATAGTAAAAAGACTATAGACTTGTATACATAATGTTGTATAATATGGACAGTACAATTATAAACAGTGTGGCAGTCTATTGTTATTTATAGATATAAAATCTGGGTATGCCCAGTTAGTAGAGATGGGAATTATGGCTCTTTGAGGGGAACCGGATCTTGGTGAACCATTCCTTTCAAAGAGCTGTTAAAAAAAACTGGCTCATTTGACTGATTTTTATATCTATTAGGTTTTAAGTAAGAAGCCAGCCTGGTGGTAACTCATTTTATCTTGGAAATAATCACTGGGAGGTATGATGGGGTGAGATTTGGAACAAAATAATACAAAACCAGATACGCCACCGATATCTGAGTTTGAATTATTCTGAAATATTGATTGTAACCTCATTTGACATGTGTGGACTAGATTTAGCAACTGCAAATGCAACCAAGCAACCGAAAAGTGTTGCCACGGTTTAATAGTATTTATAGTTGCCTATGAGTATGGTGTAGTCAGCTGGAAATCAGCTAACTAGTTAGCTCCACTTCGGTCCGCTATGCAATGGCGTTTGGAGCAAGTTTAATGTTAATAAGATTTAAGCCTAAACTGGATTCATTGTAAATATTCCACAAGGTTGCACCATATCACTCTGCTTTGACAGTGACATCACTATTTTGGATTTACCCTTTGTACAAATTGTTTGTATGTGTGTAAATGTGTGTATGTGCTACCGTGACTTGTTATTCATGCAACACCATGACCTTAACATTTACAAATAAACATTAAAAAACAAAGCAGGCTGCAATGAATTTCCATGCAAAACAGCTTTTAGTGCAAACATTGCCACACAATTTTACTCTATTGTAATAAAGGCTTATCATAAGATGAAACATTTCACACAAGAATATTTTGATAGAATATAAATAATTTCAAGTATTAGAAAAATAGATAAAACTAGAACAAATATTATTATTATTACTACTAATATAAAATCTGCATATACTGGTGGACTGTCCCAGGGTGCATTTTGCTGCTTTGAGAAAAAAAAAAAAAAGTTAAACCCTGAGGAGGACTCCTGAACTGTCCTTGGGTGAATAGCAGCCTATACCTGAGGATCAGAGCAAATTGTATACAGTTATTATTTTTGTTCGCAAAACTTAGAAAACAACTTCAACATGGAACTTCAATTACAAAAAAAATTTCAATTATTAGAAAAATAGATAAAACTAGAATAAGAGGAAAATATGAACATAAAGCCCACTATTACTACTAATATAAACTCTGGACTGGTATAAATATGAACTGGTGGACTGCACTACAAGTGTGCGCAAATTAGCTCCTTTTAGAAAAACAGGAGATGAGCCCCTTCAAGTCTTAATTGAACAATAACAAAATGCAGTTCCATACTTTATGGTTTCTTCTACCTGTCCCTCTTGTCCTTGGGCATTAGCATTAAGGAAGACAAGAGATCTGACCTTTGCTGGCTTGAGGCAACTTCTCTTCTCTGAGATATTTTGTGCGTTTTTTGAGAATATTCTCTCAGAGGGAACTGATGTTGCCACAACACACAGCTTCTTGGCCACCAATCCTGGGGTATCCGAAGCAAATATCCAAATGTCAGTATCCTGGCTAGTTACACAATGTTGTGACGTTAACCATGTAACTTTATCAGTCTTGGCTGTTGCATTTTGATAAACAGTACATTTACTGAGTAAAGTAATCAATAGTCGTGTTAAGTCAGGAGGGATTTTTCTTGTGAAATGAGACGTATGCCTCTACATTGTCTTTCTTCTACTAGTAGTTATCATGAAATGAGGAGGGACATTGCAGCCTTTTTTGCCCCAGTAAATAAAAGGTGAGAGAAACATATCAGGGTATTGAGAGAGCTGAGGAGCTAGAAGAGGGAGAGCCAGAGGAGTTGGTGGAGGATGGAGAGAAGGCAGGTGATGAAAGTGAGGGCATTGACACAGAGAGGGACATTCCAGAGGGTGAGGAGGGAGAAGAGGGTGAGGAGGGAGAAGAGGGTGAGGAGGAAGAAGAGGGTGAGGAGGGAGAAGAGGGTGAGGATGAGGAAGAAAACATACAGGGACAGAGAGAGGAACAGACAGACAGACAGCAAGTGGATCCATGCGGATCAAGTAATGCACCATTAGGTTTGTGATGTAGAAAAGGTGTTCTTGTTCAGGCCATTTGCAAAGCAGTGCCATTACAGTTCATAATGAAGTGTGTCTTTCTGCCATAAATTCTTTTTTGCGTTACTGATATGTGATTCTTTTATTAAAAAATAACAGATATTTGTCCTACATTTTAAAATAAATGCATACAGCAGTAAATAGTTGTTTATAGTTGTGCCCTATGTTTACTGTGCATCTTTCCACAGATATCAACAAGTCCAAGAACGATGTAGCAGTGCAGCCCAAGTTGAACATATTCTCAACCACTCTGATGGGGGACAGGAGATGGAGCTTGATCACTACCACCTGTGTAAACTCCCTCGGGAGGTAGTGCGGCCTCATGCTAACCGCTCAAAGTTTAATGTCTATTCTGCAGACTTGTTCTTTAACAGTGATGTGCCCAGAGTTACACCATCTGTCATTAACAAACACTGCCAGACCTTCTCTTACCGCTCCCTGCCATCCTGTTTTCCCGCAGCAATTGAAAGCCATCCAGATTAGTGTCTGTGTCTGGGGTCGGCGCTGTTAGCCACGTTTCAGTTAGCACCATAATGCTGAACTCACGGTAGCCCTCTGATGATGGGTCAGTGCCGTTAGATCGTCCATCTTGTGGGGAGAGATCTTACATTCCCCATGATGACAAGCGGGAGGATAGGTCTGTAGCGTCTCCTCCTGCTCCTCCTGCTCCGGCACGGCATCCGCGTCTCCTCCTCTTGAGCTCGCACCGGATATCAGGCCACTCGTGCGGTGGCACTATGGTGCTACTGAGGGCCAACAGCTGACCCCTACTCAAAACAATAGGGGTGTGAACAGGTTCCCCGGACACGGTGGAAAACAGTAAAAAAAAAAAAAAAAAGAAAGAAAAAAGAAAAAAGTATTAGCGACTAGAGCGAAAAAAGCAACTCAGATATCCATACTGCTGGAGAGAGAGCTCCAGAGACAAGTTATTAAAAACAGTTAAAAGAAATAGAAAAAGAGGAAAAAGCTTACAGGTGACCAAGCAGTAACAGGCTGCCATCCATGCTGGGCCATCTGGACACTATGCTCCATCACAACTGCTTCTCAGTCAAAACAGCTACAGAAACCCCTGTCCTGTCCTTTGCTTAAATACGAAAAAAAAAAAAAAAGCAAATGTTTTTTGTCTTTGTTTTGTTTTTGTTTTTGTTTTTTTTTAAGTAGGATTGCAAAAGAGCACAAGTCAAAAAGTCAAAATATATTGAATAAATATTGATATAATAATTTCCAAAATCTGAATTGTTCTTATCTAGCGAAACATTCTGCTTTAAAGGTCCTATATCATAAAAAACATCTTCTGGTCCCTACATACATAAGCTGGTCCTCCCTGAGCCTGCCAACTCCCAGAATGAGGAAAATAAGCGATTCCTGCATGGTCTCTGCAGTCCACCCACTGGTAACATGGCGCTCCTACAGGCTGTTCAAATTCAGCTCCTTTCGTTACATAACGAAAGGAGTCATTATCATAGGCCAGCCTCCTCTGCGTGGTGATAGGAGATATCTGAGAGGGGGCGTTCATCCCCGAGATGAAGTTCGGTGTGTCCAGCAGTGAGACAGCAGTGTTTCACAACATCGTCACTCATAGCTAGACACATAAATTGCTCTCCTGTTGGTTGTAAAAATCAACATAAGTGCCTATATTCTGTCCCAGCTACAGAACAACAGAAGAGACAGTGGTTGTGTTTCATATTTTAAGACAACGTGCTGGCTGCAGTTCATGTTAGCTTGTGTGTGTGTGCTAAGCACTTCACATCAGACTGCTTCAGTAACGAGGGTCAGCGCAAAGCTGGCTTTGCCTTGACACTGACCCTCGTAAAAGGATCAGTACCAACCATACCGGACCCAGCAACTGCAACCGAGCAACCGAAAAGTGTTGCCACGGTTTAATAGTATTTATAGTTGCCTATGAGTATGGTGTAGTCAGCTGGAAATCAGCTAACTAGTTAGCTCCACTTCGGTCCGCTATGCAATGGCGTTTGGAGCAAGTTTAATGTTAATAATATTATGATGGAGCTTGGTTGTCACAGTAAAAAGTCTGGAAACGTTCAGACTGGAGACAGAGACGATGCTAACAGTGTTAGTGTTACTGCTAACGCAAGGGGCATCCTCTCCCTGAGAATAATGTAGCAGGCAGGGCTCTCCAAGTAGGTGTTGACAGACAGAGCTCATTAGCATTTAAAGGTGCAGGCACAGAAACAGACTGCTCTGAGTAGAGCTCTGTAGAGCGACTTTTAGACAGCTGAAATTCAGGACCATGGTTGGGTTTAGGGCAATGCATATCGAATACAGAGCTGTTGGACCTCTGACAGCTGTGTGAAATTGATGAAAAACAGTATAATATGGGACCTTTAATACATATTTGTTGGCATTTCGCCATGTTCGCAACATTTTCACCGTGGCAAAAAATACATTTGCTTTTAGATTTCCAAACATCGGTCGGCCACGGTCTTGCAGTAATCTAACAGCATGAGAAATTACATTCATATTACTACAATGGCACACAAGAAAACGGCTGTTACACTTTAATAGTGTGTCGTGGTATGTCATGATCTCATCATGGCAGCCTGCCTTCTCCCTTATGTGTGTGTTTTTGTGTTTCCCTGTCTGTATTATTCCTCCTGTGTCTCTCCCCCTATCTGTTCTGTGTGTGTATGTGGGCGTAGTTTTCTTCCAAAGGCAGCGCCGGGTGAATCCACTCCAGTAATCAACCTCCTGTAAAGCCACTGGATTCCCTCTTGTTCATCGCCAGATTGTTTCAGTAGCCTATGTGGTTGTTTGCATCCTGGCTCCTCTATGTTTTTTGCATTTGTGTCCTGTTTGACTAGCTTGTATAGCTAATATGTCTGTGTTTTTTTCCACCTTGCCTCAGATTGCGGTGTTTGCCTCTCAGTCTCATTTTTGCTTCTTCCCTGCCTGCTTGTTTCCTGCTCTCTTGCGTTTCCTCTCCATATGAGTACACTCGAGATATAGACTTCACTGCATCATGCCACAGCACCACTATTACCCTGTAGCAGATGCCACATCATGACACCTTCACCCTCACACTCACCAGTGACTTCACGAGCCACGTCTGGATCCTGGGAGTTCGCACCACCCTGTTTGCACTTTTTGAACATTAAAAAGTTTTTTCACTGTTAACCTGAGTTGAGTTGTGCATTTGGGTCCAGATCCAGTACAAATCATAACATGGTACCAATGAAGATAAAGTTAGCAGCTCAGATGAGTGCAGCACATTAAGTTTTTTCCTTCCAGTTAAATCATTTCATGTAGTACTATTGTTTGGTAATGGTCTGCGGTCTGCTTGGAACAATTATGTGTCAGGGCAGGAGAAACTATGGAAAGGGGAGGTGGACCCAAATGCGGTTAAAGAGGAAGCAAAATCAGGGGAAACAAAAGGCGAGGTTTATTAAATTAAAGCTGAATGCAAAAAACAAGGGAGCCAGGTACAAAAATAATTCAGGACAAAAAGCCAAAGAAGCAAATCAAACCAGCAAGACAAAGTAGCAACAAAACAAAACAGCAAGACAAAGTACAAATCAAAAATCAAAGTTCAACTCAAACATGGAAAATTCAAAACCAAAACATACCAAACAGGGGACAGGAGCATGGACAAACAAAGACAAACCAAGACAATGACTGGACAAGGAGTGAAGGAAACACACAGACTAACTACACAAACACTAATGACAAGAAGAGGAACAGGTGAGGAGAGAGAGGCGGGAGGAGGCCAGGTGAGGTAACGAGGGGGAGGAGCACATGAGAAAACATGTAGGGAACAATACAACAGACAGAGGGAGCCAGAGGGGAGAACATAGGAGAAACTTAAAGGACAAGAGACACAAGAGGGCAAGGACATTCAACAAGGGAAATACACAGGGAAACTTAAAGGAGGTATGAGGGCATGGAAAAACAAAACATGAGACACAAGACATGATACAAAGACATAAATCAAATGCAAGAAACCAAAAACCAGATACAAGAACACAACACAAACAGGAATCATGACATAATGTGTCTCTGAATTTTATATGGATTTTTCATTTAAAATTGAAAGATATTTGTTTTCTTGCTAGACAACAGGTGTCTGCACTGGAGGCTTCAATTTACCACACCACACGAGTAGAATACTGGATCAGTCAGTAATAATGCTCATAGGCCTTCCTCTCACAATCAGATTTTCATAAAGCACATCTACACCTTGAACAGATTAATGTAAAAACAGGCTTCTAGTGTCAAATTATGCACATATGCCACTCTATACAGTGAAGTTTAAACATAAAACTGGAGGGTCAGTTTTGACTGGAGGACAAAAAATGTAAATGTACCTTTAAAAGAAAAAGTTTAACTGTACATTCACTACTTTCACATACACATTCACAGTCATCCTCTCTCAACTGATTTCGCACATTGAAAATAAATTATTGCTGTCTCCTCCCACAACATACCCAGGCAAAATTTTACTTTGCACAGGCCATTATTTTTGTGTGAATGCCTGTAAAATGATAATAAGCCACCAACACTATATGTTCCATTTCATCATGTCCAAGATGGTTTTCAACCTCTAACAGTGTCTCCACATATACTGCCTTATTCTAGAAAGACTATTTTGAGTACTTACTTTGTGACTTCTTGATCCGTAAAATATCGCTGTTTCTTTCTTCAGCATTGCAATAAGAGAAAATGCATGTGGCTTCTGACATCAGCGACAATAATAACATGTAAAACAGACTAAGTGTAATTGTACAATCCTTTGCAATGTTTTCATCACCCACATTTCTTCCACAACAAGAAGAAAAGATTGATGGAAAGAAACAGTGTAGAAGGTCAAATCCTCTAAAATGTTGTTAATTCCAAATCCTAAAAAAAGTTGAACGTTTGAAAGCATTTCCCAGCTCCTTTCAAAACTCCCACATACATCCAGCTAAAACCAGGATTTTTAGCAAGTTGACTATTCAGTGTAATGTAATTCAGTTCTCTGACTGTAGAATCAGACTAGCAGTATGAATGACTTAAACTACAGTGGAGTGTAAGGTAGTATGGCATATGTATTCACTCAGGTTGGATTTGTATATCAGTTTAAAACGCATCTGTAGATGCTGACAATCACTGTTGGACTGGCATGCTTAACCTACCATGGCAGAGGCATAACCACAGATCAGAGACAGGGCAGCAGAGGGGCATGCTATTTAGTAAGACTAAATGCTACAAAAGGAACGCAATGGGCATTTCTCTGGTTAGCATGATGTTTCACCTGAGATCACTCGATTTGCTCTTGGGCCCCAATTTAAAACACATGGTAATGATCTAACCTGGTTGGTCACTGTTACTGATTTACCTATTTCTAGCTGGTACTGCTCAACCTCCCGCACCAGCTCAGGCTCTTTCCCCCATAGCGAGGTGACATTCCATGTCCCCATGGCTAGAGTCACCGTCCGGGGTTTGGGTTGTTGGGCCCATGACCGCCACCCAAATCACACAGCACCTGCCCCTTCTGACCCCTCCTGCGAGTGGTGAGCCCACTGGAGGGTGGGCCCACATAGCTCCTTTGGGCTGCTTTCCTGTGGGCAAAGACCTGGCCACCAGGTGCTCGCCTGCGAGCCCCAACCCCAGGCCTGGCTCCAGGGTGGGGCCCCGGTGACACCAATCCGGGCGACATAAACTTCCTCGGTGTTCTATCTTTCATTAGGGGCTTTTTTAACTGATCTTAGTCTGACCTGTCACCTAGGACCTGTTTGCCTTGGGAGACCCTACCAGGGGCATTAAGCCGGAATAGGATAAGAAAGTTAACCAACACCCTCAAACACACCATTTTACAAGGATGTACCCTGACATGCACTTACAGGGGCAGACATATATCAGTCAATATTATGGATGTATAACAGACGATGGATTTATACTAATTCTATAACATAGTTAGGGGAGACCGGGGCTTGTTATCACACTTTTTACACTCTAATATATTTCTTGGAATCAATACATCATATAAAAAGTCTCAGGTATATATTTTGCATTCATGTCATTTTCATATCTTGTGTCAGTGCAGAATTATAAGCCATCAAATAGAGAGTGAGCATGTTGTGACATGTTGCCCCACCATTGGGTAAGTTGTCTCACTATATGGGGAAAGTTGTCATTGGATTTTGCAACTAATAAAACAAGGAAAAACAATATTGTTGTTGTTCTTTTTTACTTGAAAGTGAACATTGAAGTCAGGCACAGAACATGTTTATCATTGAGCTTGAAAAAGTCATTGAACATAGCCATTGAACAAACATTAACCTAAAATATTATACCACATGCCCTGGATTAAAGTCTTCAGGAACTGCTGGCATGTAGGCTATGGCTCTCAGACTCAAATGTCTGTTTTGCCTTTCTTAAGCTCAAAATTCCAGATTGAATTGAATTACAAAAAAAAGAAAGCATTGGTTCATTATCAAACATAAACCAGTCCTGCAATGTGGACAAAGTTCCAACAACAACTGGAAGATCCATTCATAGAAACTCAAAACCTGACAAACAAATTTCCTCACTAGTCAGACTCTTCATCCACATTGCAGTTCTGGCATACAAAGACTGATTTGCCAGGGGTGCATTCTTCATGGGCCCATCTTTTGCATATTATGCACTGCACCCAGGTTTCTCCTGGGCGGCTATTTCCAAATGGCTCTACAAAGACCACGCTCAGGGACTCATCTTCTTCCGATGAGGAGTCATCTAGAGTTTTTCTTTTTGTACCGGCCCTCTGTTTCTTCTCTGTGCTTTATTTTTTGGGCCCAGAATGGATGGATTAGTGCTGGGGCCTGGAAAAGATGGGTCAGTTTTGGAGCCTGGAATGGCTGGGTTGGTGCTTGGGCTTGGCAGAGCTAGGCCCTGATAGGGGCAATCTGAGACATAAGATGGTGCAAATTCTGTCAGCTGGGGTCAATGTCTTGCAGTACTGAGCCAAGGTACAGTAGCTGACATTAAAGTCCTGCCCTCAGCATCATGTCAGCTGCTGCACTGCCATGTTCTGTTTTTCTTTTGTAATTCCTGACCATGTCTTCCCGCTTTCTCCTCTCCTTTAAACCACATTTTTTCTGTAAAAATGTCAAAATTTCATTATGAAATTTGTTGATAAGCAGACTCTCTGTTAGTTTCAATCCTTTTGAAACTTGTTATTCTGGGGTAAGTTGTCACGTTACAACTAACCCCGAAATGAAACATGTTGCCTCAAACTAAGATAATTGCAATGTGACAACTTACCCACATGACAACAACCCCTGGTGCCTCATGTATCAATGTTGCGTACACACAAAAATGTGGCATACGTCATTTTCCATGCCAACGTTCAGATGCATCAAAAGCAAAATGACCGTGGAAATTGTAATATCAGACGTAAGAGGGTGTTTAGAGAACGGGAAGATCTGTTGGCAAATGACGGCAACTGGCTCATGAGTCATTAGGTTGCCGAGGCCAGTGTTACTGGAGTTGTGCGCAGAGCTGCGGCCGGCCCTAGAATGAAACACAGCCAGGAGCCAGAGGTTGTCCGTGCCCACACAGGTGCTGACCACTCTGGGGTTTCTGGCAACAAGAGCCTTCCAGAAAGAACTGGCCGACCAGTCAGGAGTGTGCCAGTCCACTTTGAGCAGAGTCATGCCAGCTGTGTGGGACGGGATCATAAGAATGTCATCCAGGTACATCAAATTCCCATACAATGCTGTTGAACAGGCCCTAATGTAATCGGAGCTATTATATATCTAACAAGCCCTTTATTGTCTCCTTGTGTTCAGTGTTTGTGTCAATAAATGCGTGCGTAAAGTTGGAAACACTGTCACTCTGCAGTAGCCACGGCGCACTTCTGCAGTCATTAATATAAGTGTGATCAGTCTTGTCAATCCTTGTAATGAAGTGTGTGTGTGTGTGTGTGTGTGTGTTTATATATATATATATATATATATATATATATATACACACACACACACACACACACACACACACACACACACACACACACTTCATACTTCACACCGGAGGAAGTGTGCCGAATTGTGTTGGCCTGTGGTGTCCTGCACAATGTGGCACACTGCCATGGCATACCACTGCCAGAGCACATCCCCCTACTAGAGGAACCGGATGCCGGACCTGTCAACCTCGACCCATCCCGGGAAGCGATACGGGCAGTATCTGACTTCAACGATGTAAAGAGGCAAGGACACAATTTACTTTTTAAGTATATTTATTACGTTGCAAATATCTCCAAGGACATTGATAATTTGAACTAGACGATTACTTACGCCACGGATTGGTCTCACAATTTCCTCCTGTGATTCCAGCACAGCTTGTGTGAGGACACGGCCAGTCGGGCGGACGTCAGCAGCTGGCGTGGAGTCGCTGGGGAGCGTGGTGCTGGTGAAGCCAGAGGATCCAGTGGAGATGCCGGTGGAGAAGCCGGTGGAGATGCTAGGGAGCATGGTGCTGGTGGAGGTGCTGGACGTGCAGTGCTGGTGGAGATGCCCTCTCCTGGCTCATTGCCTATTCAGAAATAATGATAATAAAAAATGAAGTAATTAAACATGATGTGTTTATATCCTGGCGACTTTATGCACAATGTGTAATGCATGTGTCATGTAAGCAGCCTATTGTACGACCAGTATAATGACAACATTTCTGAGTTTAACACATTGTAAGATGAAAGTTATGTTTTAGATGCAAAAGTTAAGGTTACATAATGGGTTTAATGTATTGTTTTGGAGAATTGTTCATTATGGTGTTATTGAGGTCAGCCGCTAGGTGGCGCCAGTTGGACAAGAGGGATGGTGAAGAGAGAAGAAGCAGGGGAGCGGAAAGAGAGGAGTTTTGGTGGTGAAGAGAAAACAGTGGCAGTCTGTTAACCTTTTGCGTTGAGACTCACTAAAAGTAGGAATAAGAACTCAGTGCATTGTTGGACTCCTTCATTTACACACCCGCACCCACGTCGCTTAAAACATTTACCTTGGGGATGATCTGTGTCGCCTTCATGGCCCCCCACAACTCCAGTTAGAGCTGTGTCACAATATTTGCCACTCTCTGATCAAAGGGGGTCAGTTCCTCCTCTCCTGTCCCCGCGCCTGTTGTGGTCACACTTCGGTGGTGGGCCGAAATCCTTCGCTTCACCTCCACCTTTACGTTCGACCATTTTTAAAAACATTTTTAATGTCAGTGAGTGTGTGCTGCTCTGACCCCACAGTGTTCACTGCCTCACACACGCGCTCCCAATCAATCGAGCTCAGACTTGGTGAAGTTGCTCTTCTTCCCTTGAGTCATGGTGTAAATCTGATGGTGCAGAGAGTGGAATCCCCGGTGCAGGCCCTATTTAAATTGATTAGCATATTTAAATAAGGGAGTGGACAAGGAGGAGTTTAGCACTTCTACATGGGCGCTCAATTCCACGTTGATTGGGATGTACAAAGGAAAAGTGCTTGGATCCATGCGTATGCACACTGTGATTCATCTGATTTTTTTTGTGCGTACAACAGTTTCTGGATTCTAGCGTACACCATGTTTCAGTAGGAAATCTACGCAAGTCTTAGTACATGAGGGCCCTGGTCTCCCCTACTTCATATTATACAGAATGGGTCACACTGGGAATGTGTGCAATGCAGCAGTGTGCAGGAGATGGGTTTTAATAAGAGTTTTGTGGGCCTCATTCAGGCAGAGACATCAAAATGCAAATGGTGGAGGCAGTCATTTTCAGTCTAAGACTCAATGCTCTGCTGTATTCTGACCAGTGAGACAGGGCCATTTCTATCTTTTTGGAGGCCCTATGCAAAATGCTGTTTGGGGCCCCCTATTTTGTCAAACTACAATGTATAGATTCCTTACCCTTTTAGGTGATCCACAAAGATGCAACAATCTATATTTTAAAAGAAAAACAGGTGAGAGTTGTGAAAACCTCTCTCAAATTAAAATCAAACATCTTGAAATTCATGGGTAGAAAGGATTACCACTTTATCTGACAAAATATGTCGGCCAAGCAACCTTTGAGCACTTTCGCTAATGTGGCGAGTTAAGCCATGCCACACCCCTGATGGACCTGCTCCAGAGTAAGGCCAAGCCACCCCCGCACCACCTCCAAGCGAGCTGACTTGACATCTAATGATTGTGGCTAATCATAACAAGCCCCCAAGTCATCCTCAAATAAGTGTGTGTTGCAAATTGATACTCAACTCATGTCTGTCCAGGAAACCTGTGAGAATTACTTTTTACAAAATCAGTGTGTTCAGGTCTCAGCACTTTTGCATCTCCTTACTGAATCTCTTTAGTTTACCTTACCCCCTTTGTACTTTCAATCATCTCCTGTGTTTATTGTTTCAGTGTGTTCGCTTTCAGCTGTTGGAGGTGTGTTTAGTTACTGCTGGTAAAAAAAACTGGTTCTTCCAGAGTACTGTGGGGATCAAGTCAAGTGCATCGTTGGTAATCCTGCCAGTGCTCGCCAAGATACATTTAGCATATGAACATGTTCTAGCCCAACAAATTACACTTGAAAATCTAAGGACAAGCAGTGGAAAAGAAAATATAAACACAACAACAAAACATGTCAGACTGCTACAACATCTATATTTTTCAAACTCAATGCACAGAGCATCTCCAGCTGAACTGATCAAAAGCTCAGTCTGTCTGCCTGTCTGACTCACTGCCTTTAAGGTGACTAAAAAATAGTGGGAAAGACTCAATTGTAGAGCAAAGAGAGAGAAAAGAAAAACACTGTGTGGAAAACCATGAAATATACAGGTCAAAGGAAGTGTATTTTCCCTTCTGAAATGTCAGACATGTTACACAGCCCTGCCTCAAAATACAATGCTTGACATTCGTGTCTGTTTGGCTTTGGTAGAAAACTGGTAAATACATGTACAGAGAGATTGTGGTTGTATGTGTGTGTAAAAAATAGTAGGGGGAGGTTACCTGATGTAAATGAGTAAGTAATGAGTAAAGAGTGATTAGTAAGTAACTGCAACTTTGGATTTGTTGTCATAGTTTTAGCCACTGGTTCCATCAGTTTTGATTAAACAGCACTCACATAAATGTTCCATATTATAAAAAACATGTTTTCTCTGGTCTCTACATATATAAACTGGTCCTCCCTGAGCCTGCCAACTCCCAGAATGAGGAAAACAAATGATTCCTGCATGATCTCTGCAGCCCACCCACTGGTAACATGGCGCTCCTACACGCTGTTCAGATTTAGCTCCTTTCGTTTTTTTCATAGGCTGGCCTCCTCTGAGTGGTGGGGCGCTCATCCCCGAGGTTAAGTTCAGTGTGTCCAGCGGGAAGCTAGCAGTGTTTCGCAATGTCATCACTCAGAGTTAGACACACAAATTACTCTGTCATTGGTTGTAAAAATCAACATCAGTGCCTATATTCTGTCCCAGCTACAGAAAAACGGAAGAGACAGTAGTTGTGTTTCATTTTTAATGACAACATGCCAGCTGCAGTTCGTGTTGGCCTGTTTGTGTGCGCTAACCACTTCACATCGGACTACTTCAGTAACGAGGGTCAGTCCAAAGCTGGCTTTGGCCCCAACAACTGCACCCAAGCCACAGGTAAGAGTCATCGCGGAAACTTTTTTAATGAATGATGTGATTTTAGACAATAAGTTAGACTGCCTTCTTTTAACTGAGAAATGGCTTGGTGCTGACGCACCCGCTGTTCTCACTGAGGCTTCCCCACCAAATTTTATTTTTTATTTTCTGCTAGAGAGGGTAGAAGAGGGGGTGGGATGGCATCCATTACACATAACTCCCTAAACTCAAATGTAGTGTTTTTTAACAGTTACCATGCCTTTACTTTTAGCAGCCCTCCGATTCTCTGCATTAATGTATATAGACCACCCCATCACTCTACTTCCTTTATCAGTGAATTTTCTGAACTGTTATCAATTATCCACACCTCTTACAGCAGGATTTTAAAAATTGGTGATTTTAATGTACACGCTGATGTGACTTTGGATCCAATATCCAGAGAGTTTTTAAATCTTTTGAATTGTCTTGATTTCAAGCAGCCGACTCACAACAGAGGACACAACCTGGACCTGGTCATAACCCATGGCCTGTCCATCGGTGTGTCCTCTGTTGCCGACCTGGCTGTGTCTGACCACTACTTTGTATTTTTTAACATTACCAGTTTTAACCAAGATGAGGCCCTGGTGAGAACAGTGAGGAGGCGCTATCTAACTTCTTAACTGGAGTATCCATGGTACTCAGTTCTAGAATGTTGAAATGTTTTAAAAAGAGTAACCGTGGTAACGAGTTCTAGAATGTTGAAAGGTTATAACTAGAGTAACTGTGGTAACCAGTTCTAGAATGTTAAAATGCTTTGGTCAGAGAAACCATGGTAACCAGTTCTAGAATGTTGAAATGATATAACTAGAGTAACCGTGGTAACCATTTTGAGAATGTTGAAAAGCTTTGATCAAAGTAACCAGGGTAAACATGTTGAAATATTTCAACGAGAATAACCATGGTAACCACTTCTAGAATGTTGAAAATGTTGAAATGTCTTAGAGTAACCATGGTAACCGGTTCTGGAATGTAGAGATGTCTTAACTAGAGTAACCATGGTAAACACTTCTAGAATGTTGACATGAAATAAGTAGAGTTACCATGGTAACAAGTTCTAGAATGTTGAAATGCTACAATCACAGTAACCATGGTGTCCAGTTCTAGAATGTTGAAATGATATAATTAGAGTACCATGGTAACCAGTACTAGAATGTTGAAATGATATAAAATAAGTAACCATGGTAACCAGTTCTAGAAAGTTGAAATGATGTGAGTAGAGTAACCGTGGTAAGCAGCTGTAGAATATTGAAATGCTTTAATCAGAGTAACCATGGTAACCAGTTCTAGAATGTTAAAATGTTTTGTTGAACATTTCTTAACTAGTGTAAACGTGGTGACCAGTTCTAGAATGTTGAAATGTCTTAACGAGTGTAACTGTGGTAAGAAGTTCTACAATGTTGAAATGATATAACTACAGTAACCATGGTAACCAGTTCTAGAATGTTCAAATGATATAACGAGAGTAACCGTGGTTACCAGTTCTAGAATGTTACAGTGTCTTTGCTAAAGAAACCATGGTAACCAGTTCTAGAATGTTGAAATGATATAATTAGAGTAACTGTGGTAACCAGTTCTAGAATGTTGAAATGCTTTGGTCAGAGAAACCATGGTAATGAGTTCTAGAATGTTGAAATATTTCAACTTGAATAACCATGGTAACCAGTTCTAGAATGTTAAAATGATATACACTAATCTTGGTAACCAGTTCTAGAATGATGAAATTATATCACTAGAGTAACCAGGGTAATGACTTCTAGAATCTTGAAATGCTTTGATCAGAGTAACCATGGTAACAAGTTCTAGAATGTTGAAATATTTCAACTAAAGCAACCATGGTAACCATTTCTAGGATGTTGAAATGATATAATTAGGGTAATCGTGGTAAAGAGTTATACAATGTTGAAATGATATAATTAGAGTAACCATGGTAACCAGTTCTAGAATGTTAAAATGATGTAATGAGGGTAACCGTGGTAACCAGTTATGGAATGCTGAAATTATATAATCAGATTAATCATGGTAACCTGTCCTAGAATGTTGAAATGGTATAACTAGAGTAACCATGGTAACCAGTTTTAGAATGTTGAAATGCTTTTTATCAGAAAAGCCATGGTAACCAGTTCTAGAATGTTGAAATGCTTTGATCAAAGAAGCCATGGTAACCAGTTCTAGAATGTTGAAATGATGTAAATAGAGCAACCGTGGTAACCAGATCTAGAATGTTGAAATGATTTGATCAGAGTAACCATGGTAACCAGTTCTAGAATGCTGAAATGCTTTAATCAGAGAAACCATGGTAATGAGTTCTAGAATGTTGAAATATTTCAACAAGAGTAAGCAAGTTAACCAGTTCTAGGATGCTGAAATGATATACCTAGAGTAACCGTGGTAACGAGTTCTAGAATGTTGAAATGTTTTGATCAGAGTAACGATTGTATCCAGTTCTAGAATGTTGAAATTTCTTAACTAGAGTAAACATGGTAACCAGTTCTAGATTGCTGAAATGATTTAACTAGAGTAACCGGGGTAACAAGTTCTGGAATGTTGAAATGCTTGGATCAGAGTAACAGTGGCAACCAGTGCTAGAATGTTGAAATGCTTTGATCAGAGTAACCATGGTAACCAGTTCTGAAATGTTGAAACGTCTTAACTAGAGTAACCGTGGTAACCACTTTTAGAATGTTGAAATAATATAACGAGTAACCGTGGTAATCAGTCCGAGACTGTTGAAATGCTGTGATCAGAGAATCCATGGTAACAAATTCTAGAATGTTGAAATGATCTAACTAGAGTAACCACGGTAACCAGTTCTGGAATGTTGAAATATCGTGGAGTAACAACCAGTTCTAGAATGTTGAAGTGTCTCAACTAGAGTAAGCATGGTAACCACTTCTAGAATGTTGAAATGATATAACTAGAGTAACCATGGTAACCGGTTCTGGAATGTTGAAATGATATAATTGTAGTAACCATGGTAACCAGTTCTAGAAGGTTGAAATGTCTTTACTAGAGTAACCATAGTAACCAATTCTAGAATGTTGAACTGTCTTAACTAGAGTAACCATGGTAACCAGTTAAAGAATGTTGAAATGATTTTATAAGAGTAACCATGGTAACCAGATTTCGAATGTTGACATGCTGTCGTTAGAGTAACCATGATAACCAGTTCTTGAATGTTGAAATGTCGTAACTAGAGTAACCATGGTAACCAATTCTAGAATGTTGAAATGTCTTATCTAGGATAACCATGGTAACAAGTTAAACAATGTTGAAATGACTTTATCAAACTAACCATGGTAACCAGTTCTAGAATGTTGAAATATTTCAACTAGAGTAACCGTGGTAACCAGTTCTAGAATGTTGAAATGATACAATTATAGTAACCATGGTAACCAGTTTTGGAATGTTGAAATGCTTTGATCAGAATAAACATAGTAATTAGTCGTAGAATGTTGAAATGATATACTTACAGTAAACATGGTAACCTGTTGTAGAATGTTGAAATGTCTTAGCTAGAGTAACAGTGGTAACCAGTTCTAGAATGTTGAAAAGCTTTGATCAGAACAACCATGGTAACCAGTTCTAGAATGTTGAAATTATATAGCTAGAGTAACCGTGGTAACCATTTCTAGGATGTTGAAATGATATAATTAGAGTAACCATGGTAACCAGTTCTGCAATGTTGAAATGTCTCAACTAGAGTAACCATGGTGACCAGTTCTAGAATGTTGAAATGTCTTAAATAGAGTAACCATGGTAACCAGTCCTAGAATGTTGAAATGATTTGATCAGAGGAACCGTGGTAATCAGTTCTGGACTGTTGAAATGATAAAACTAGAGTAACCATGGTCACCAGTTCCAGAATGTTGAATTGTCTCAGCTACAGTAATCATGGTAACCACTTCTACAGTGTTGAAATGCTTTGATCAGAGAAACCATCGTAACCATCTGGAATGTTGAAATGTCTTAACTAGAGCAACCGTGGTTACCACTTCTAGAATCTTGAAATGATTTAAGTAGAGTAACTGTGGTAACCAATCCTAGAATGTTGAAATGCTGTGAAAACAGAAACCATGGTAACCAAGTCTAGAATATTGAAATGCTAAAACTAGAGTAACCGTGGTAACGAGTTCTAGAATGTTGAAATGCTTGAATCAGAGTAACCATGGTAACCTGTTCTACAATGTTGAAATGATATAACTAGAGTAACATAGGTAACAAGTTCTAGAATGTTGAAATGCTTTGATCAGAATAATCATGGTAACCAGTTTTGGAATGTCGAAATGTCTTAACTAGAGTAACCATGATAACCAGTCCTGGAAAGTTGAAATGTCTTAACTAGAGTAACCGTGGTAACCACTTCTAGAATCTTGAAATGATTTAAGTAGAGTAACTGGGGTAACCAGTCCCAAAATGTTGAAATGCTTTCATCAGAGTAACCATGGTAACCAGGTCTAGAATGTTGAAATGATATAACTAGAGTAACCATGGTAACCATTTCTAGAACGCTGAAACGCTTTGATCAGAGAAACCATGGTAATCAATTCTCTCAAATTTTGAAATTATATAACTAGAGTAACTCTGGTAACCAGTTCTAGAATTGTGAAATGCTTGGATCAGAGTGACCATGGTAACCAGTATTAGAATGTTGAAATATTTAAACTAGAGTGACTATGGTAATCAGTTCTAGAATGTTGAAATGCTATAATTAGAGTATCCATGATAGTCAGTTCTGGAATGTTGAAATGTCTCAACTAGAGTAATAATGGTAACCATTTCAAGAATGCAAAACTGAAATAACTAGATTAACTGTGGTAACGACTTCTAGAATGTTGAAGTGCTTTGATCATAGTCACCGTGGTAACCAATTCTAGAATGTTTAAATGCTTTGATCACAGTAACCATGGTAACCACTTCTACAATGTTGAAATGCTTTGATCAGAGAAACCATGGGAAGCAGTTCTAGAATGTTGAACTGTCTTAGAGTAACCATGGTAACCAGTTCTAGAATGTTGAAATGATATAACAAGAGTAACCATGGTAACCATTTCTAGAATGTTCAAATATCTTAACTTGAGTAATCATGTTAACCAGTTCTAGAATGTTGAAATGATATCACAATAGTAACTGTGGTAACCAGTTCTATAATGTTAAACTATCTTAGAGTGACCATGGTAAGAATTTTGAAATGTCTTAACTAGAGTAACCGTGGTAACCAGTTCAGGAATGTTGACATGTCTCAACTAGAGTAAACATGATCACAGGTTCTAAAATGTTGAAATTATATAATTAGGGTAACCATGGTAATCAGTTCTAGAATGTTGAGATGTCTTAACTAGAGTAACTATGGTAACCAGTTCTAGAATGATGAAATGATATAACTAGTGTAACCATGGTAACCATTTCTATAATGTTGAAATGCTCTGATCAGAGTAACCATGGTATCCAGTTCTAGAATGTTGAAATATTTCAACTCGACTAACCATAGTAACCAGTTCTAGAATGTTGAAATGTATTAACTAGCGTAACCATTGTAAGAAGTTCTAAAATGTTGAAATGTCTCAACTAGAATGTCAATGGTAAAAAAGTTCTAGAATGTTGAAATATTTCAACTAGAGTAACCATGGTAACCAGTTCTAGAATGTTGAAATGTTTGATCAGAGAAACCATGGTAACCAGGTCTAGAATGTTGAAATGATATCACTAGAGTCACCGTGGTAACAAATTCTAGAATGTTGAAATGCTTTGATTAGAAAAACCATGGTAACCAGTTCTTGAAAGTTGAAATGCTTTGATCAGAGGAGCCATGGTAACCAGTTCTGGAATTTTGAAATGTTTTAATTAGACTAACCATGGTAACCAGTTCTAGAATTATGAAACGATATAATTACAGAAACCATGGTAACCATTCCTTGAATGTTGAAAGGAAATAGTGTAAACATGGTAACCACTTCTGGAATGTTTAAATTCTTTGATCAGAGAAATCATGGTAACCAGTTCTAGAATGTTGAAATGATATGACTAGAGTAACTGTGGTAACCAGTTCTAGAATGTTGAAATGCTTTGATCAGAGTAACCATGGTACCCAATTCTAGAATATTGAAATATTTCAACTACATTAACCATGGTAACCAGTTCTAGAATGTTGAAAGGATATAGCAAGAGTAAACCTTGTAACCAGTTCTAGAATGTTGAAATGATCTAACTAGAGTAACCACAGTAACCACTTCTAGAATGTTGAAATGTCTTAGAGTAACCATGGCAAGCGGATCTGGAATGTTGAAATGTCTTAACGCGAGTAACCATGGTAACCAGGTCTAGAATGTTGACATGATATGAGTAGAGTAACCATAATAACCATTTCTAGAATGTTGAAATGATTGACCAGAGTAACCATGGTAACCAGTTATAGAATGTTGACATATTTCAACTAGAGTGACCTTGGCAACAAGTTCTAGAATGTTGAAATGCACTGATCAGAGAAAGCATGGTAACCACTTCTGGAAAGTTGAAATGTCTTAATCAGAGAAACCATGGTAACCAGTTCTAGAATGTTGATATTATATAACTAGAGTAACCGTGGTAACGAGTTCTAGGATGTTGAAATGCTCTGATCATAGACAGCATGGTAACCACTTCTGGAATGTTGAAATGTCTTAATTAGAGAAACCAGGGTAACCAGTTGTAGAATGCTGAAATGTCACAACTAGAGTAACCATGGCAATCAGTCCTTGAATGTTGAAATTATTTACTTAGAGTAGTCGTGGTAAGCAGTTCTAGAATGTTGAAATGCTTTGATCAGAGTAACCATGGTAACCAATTCTAGAATGTTGAAATGATGTACCCAGAGTAACTATGACAACCAATTCTGGAAATTTTGAAATGCTTTCATCAGAGTAACCATGGTAACCAGTTCTAGAATGTTGAAATGTTTCAAGTAAAGAAACCGTGGTAACCAGTTCTAGAATTTTGAAATGTGCTAACTAGAGTAACCATGGTAACAAGTCCTAGATTGTTGAAATCATATAATTAGAGTAATCGTGGTAAGCAGTTCTCGAATGTTGAAATATTTCAACTAGAGCAACCATGGTAACCAGCTCTAGAATTTTGAAATCATATAAAGTAACCGTGGTAACCACTTCTAGAATTTTTATATGACATAATTAGAGCAATCGTGGTGAACAGTTCTTAGATTAGATCAGAGAAAACCAGTCGTAGAATGTTGAACCCTTTAAACTAGAGCAAACATGGTAAGTAGTTTCACAATTTTGAAATGTTTTAACTGGAGTGACAATGGTAACCAATTATAGCATGTTGAAATATTTCAACTTGAGCAAACATTTAACGTCGTTCTAAAGTGTTGAAATGATATATCTAGAGTAACTGTGTTAGCCAGTTCTAGAATGTTGAAATGTCTTAACTAGAGTAACCATTGTAACCAGTTCTGGAATATTGAAATGCTTTGATCAGAGAAACCAAGGTAATCAGTTCTAGAATGATGAAATGACATAACTACAGTAACCGTGGTAACCAGTTCTACAATATTGAAATGATATATGTAGAGTAACCATGGTAACCAGTTCTACAATATTGAAATGATATATGTAGAGTAACCATGGTAACCAGTTCTCGAATGTTGAAATGCTTTGATCAGAGAAACGATGGTAACCAGTTCTAGAATGTTGAAATGTCTTAACTAGAGTAACCATAGTAACAAGTTCTAGAATGTTGAAATTCTTTGATAAGACTAACCATGGAAACCAGTCCTAGAATGTCGAACTGATCTAATTACAGTAATCGTGGTAACCAGTTCTACAATGTTAAAATGATGTAACTAGAGTAACCATGGTAACCAGTTCTAGAATGTTGAAATGATATAATCAGAGTAACCATGTTAACCACTTTTAGAATGTTGAAATGTCTTATCTAGGGTAACCATTGTAAGCAGTTCTAGATTGTTGAAATGTCTTAATTAGAGTAACCTTGGTAACCAGTTCAAGAATGTTGAAATGATATAACTGGAGTAACTGTGGTAACCAGTAATTAGAGTAACCATGGCAACGAGTTCTAGAATGTTAAAAAGCTTTGATCAGAGTAACCATGTTATTGGAGATGTTATTACCAGAGATTGTGAGAAAGTCCCTTGCAAAATACATAAATATATTCATCGGCATACTCCCTCCAAAAGATGGTTCAAGACTGTCAAAGTCGAACCCTTCCCCAGATATACAGCCAATGATGAAAATATTACACTAACTCCCATCCCGTCCTTGCAGAGTTTTTCCGCCCTGTGAGGAGGGTCTCGGGTCCGGGTCTCCTCAGCTGTCCCTTGAATGAAATTACAGTCAGCAGCTATAATGCACAATACTGTACATTTTTACACTCCGGATGTGTTTAAGTAGTAAAACTAATAGACAACAACAGGGAGTAAGAGCGGATAGAGTTACACATATTGGTCGGTGACAAGTGCTTTAGGTTAAATAAAATATAAAACTTAAATAAAACCTTGGCCTCCCAGACAGACCAATTGATCCAGTATCATAAAACTCATACTTCATTTCAGACACTTGCCTCTTAAATGCAAAGTAAACGGTCACGTTTTACTATTACAACGATACAGAACCAGCGGGCGGCTGATATCAAAGGTTGAAATGCTTTGATCAGAGAAACCATGGTATCCAGTTCTAGAATGTTGAAATGTTTTGATCAGGGAAACCATGGTAACCAGTTCTGGAATGTTGAAATGTATTAACTAGAGCAACCTTGGTAACCAGTCCTAGAATGTTGAAATGATATAGAGTAATCGTGGTAACCAGTTCCAGAATGTTGAAATGAAATAATTAGAGTAACCATGGTAACCAGTTTAGAATGTTGAACTGTTTTAACTAAAGTAACCGTGGTAACCAGTTCTAGAATGTTGAAATGAAATAATTAGAGTAACCATGGTAACCAGTTTAGAATGTTGAACTGTTTTAACTAAAGTAACCGGGGTAACCAGTTCTAGAATGTTGAAATGCTTTGATCAGAGTAATCATGTTAACCAGTTCTAGAATGTTGAAATGCTTTGATCAGAGTAATCATGTTAACCAGTTCTAGAATGTTGAAATATTTCAAGTAGAGTAACCATGGTAACCAATTCTAGTATGTTGAAATAATATAATCAGAGTAACCATGGTAACCAGTTCTAGAATGTTGAAATGTCTTAACCAGAGTAACCGTGGTAACCAGTCCCAGAATGTTGAAATATTTCAAATTGTGTAACCATGGGAACCAGTTCTAGAATGTTGAAATGATACAACTAGAGTAACCGTGGTAACCAGTCCTAGAATGTTGAATTGATATAATTGAGCAATCGTGGTAGCTAGTTCTATAATGATGAAATGTCTTAACTAGAATATCCATGGTACTCAGTTCTACAATGTTGAAATGTTTTAAAAAGAATAACCATGGTAACGAATTCTAGAATGTTGAAATGATATAATTAGACTAATCATGGTAACACATTCTAGAATATTGAATTGTGTTAAATAGAGTAACCGTGGTGACCAATTCTAGAATGTTGAAATGATTTAACTAAAGTAACCGTGGTAACCAGTTCTAGAATGTTGAAATGCTTTGATCAGAGTAACCATGGTAACTAGTTCTAGAATGCTGAAATGATATAACTAGAGTAACCCGGGTGACAAGTTCTGGAATGTTGAAATGCTTGGATCTGAGTAACCGTGGTAACCAGTTCCAGAATGTTGAAATGTCTTGACTAGAGTAACCATGGTAACCACTTCTAAAATGTCCAAATGATATAATTAGAGTAACCATGGTAAGCAATTCTGGAATGTTCAAATGTCTTATCTAGAGTAAGCATTTTAACCACTTATAGAATGTTAAAATGCCTTGATCAGAGTAACCATGGTAATCAGTTCTAGAATTTTGAAATGACATGACTAGTGTAACTGTGGTAACCAGTTCTAGAATGTTGAAATGCTTTGATCAGAGTAACCATGGTAATCACTTCTGAAATGTTGAAATGTCTCAACCATTGTAACCATTTTAACCAATTCTAGAACGTTTAAATGTCTTAACTAGAGTAAATGTGGTAACCACTTTTAGAATGTTGAAATGATATAACTAGAGTAACCATGGTAACCGGTTCTGGAATGTTGAAATGATATCATTAGAGTATCTATGGTAACCAGTTCTAGAATATTGAAAGATTTCAACGAGAGTCAACATAGTAACCAGATCTAGGATGTTAAAATCATAGAATCAGAGTAACCATGGTAACCAGTGCTAGAATGTTGACATGAAATGAGTAGAGTAACCATTTCTAGAATGTTGAAATGATATAGCTCGAGTAATCGTGGTAACAAGTTCTGGAATTTTGAAACGTTTTAACTAGAGTAAACATATTAACCAGTTTTTGAATGTTGAAATGTCTTAACTACACTAACCAATGAGAGTAACCAATGTAGCCAGTTCTACAATTTTGAAATCATAATAGTAGAGTAACCGTGGTAACCAGTTCTAGAATGTTGAAATGATGTAACTAGAGTAACAATGGTAACCAGTTCTACAATGTTGAAATGATATGACTCGAGTAATCGTGGTAACGAGTTCTAGAATATTGAAATGCTTTGATCAGAGAAACCATGGTAACCAAGTCTAGAATGCTGAAATATTTCGACTAGAGTAACTATTGTTACCAGCTCTAGAAAGTTGAAATGCTGTCATCAGGGAAACCATGGAAACCAATTCTGGAATGTTGAAATGTCTTAACTAGAGTAACTATGGTAACCAGTTTTAGAATGTTGAAATGCTTTGATCGGAGAAACAATGGTACCCAGTTCTGGAATGTTGAAATGTCCTCACTAGAGTCATCGTGGTAAGCAGTTCTGGAATGTTGCAATATAATGATCAGAGTAACCATGGTAACCAGTTCTAGATTGTTGAAATATTTCAACTAGAGTAACCATGGTAACCAGTTCTAGAATGTTGACATGCTTTGATCAGAGTAACCATGGTAACCAGTTCTACAATGTTGAAATGATAAAACTAGAGTAACCGTGGTAACCATTTCTAGAATTTTGAAATGCTTTGATCAGAGTAACCATGGTAACTAGTTCTACAATGTGGAAATGATAAAACTAGAGTAACCATGGAAACCATTTCTAGAAATGTGAAATGCTGTGATCAGAGTAACCATGGTAACCAGTTCAAGGCTGTCAAAATATTTCAACTAGAGTAACTATGGTAACCAATTCGAGAACGTTGAAATGATATAATTACAGTAAGCATGGTAACCAGTTCTGGAATTTTGACTTTTCTTAACTAGAGTAACCATGGTAACCAGTTCTAGAATGTTGACATGATATAAGTTGAGTAACCGTGGTGAGCAGGTCTATAATGTTGAAATGATATATTAGAGTAACCATGGTAACCAGTTGTTGAATGTTGAAAAGTCTTAACTAGAGTAACCATGGTAACCAGTTCTAGAATGTTGAAATGATATAATTAAAGTACCATGGTAATACAGTACTAGAATGTTGAAACGATATAACTAGAGTAACCATGGTAACCAGTTCTAGAAAGTTGAAATGATGTGAGTAGAATATCCGTGGTAACCAGCTGTAGAATGTTGAAATGCTTAAATCAGAGTAACCATGGTACCCAGTTCTAGAATGTTAAAATGTTTTGCTGAAAATGTCTTAACGAGAGTAAACGTCGTAACCAGTTCTAGAATGTTGAAATGTCTTAACTAGAGTAACCATGGTAACCAGTTCTAGAATGTTCAAATGATATAATGAGAGTAACCGTGGTTACCAGTTCTAGAATGTTACAATGTCTTAACTAAAGAAACCATGGTAACCGGTTCTAGAATGTTATAATACTTTGATCAATGAAACAATTGTAACCAGTTCTGCAATGTCGAAATGATATAATTAGAGTAACCATAGTTACCAGTTCCAGAATGTTACAATGTCTTAACTAAGGAAACATGGTAACCAGTTCTAGAATGTTATAATTCTTTGATCAGAGAAACAGTTGTAACCATTTCTACAATGTTGAAATGATATAATTAGAGTAACCGTGGTAACCAGTTCTAGAATGTTGAAATGCTTTGATCAGAGAAACCATGGTAACCAGTTCTAGGATGATGAACTGATATATCTAGATTAACCGTGGTAACCAGTTCTAAAATGTGGAAAATCTTTGACCAGAGTAACCATTGCAACCAGTTGTACAATTTTGAAATGTCTTAACTACAGTAACCATGGTAACCAGTTCTAGAATGTTGAAATGTTTTGATCAGAGAAACCATGGTAACCAGTTCTAGAATGTTAAAATGTATTGTTGAAAATATCTTAACTAGAGCAAACGTGGTGATCAGCTCTAGAATGTTGAAATGTCTTAACTAGTGTTACTGTGGTAAGACATTCTACACTGTTGAAATGATATAACTAGAGTAACCATGGTAACCAGTATGAGAATTTTGAAATGTCTTAACTTAAGTTATCATGGTGACCAGTTTTAGAACGTTGAAATGCTTTGATTAGAAAAACCATGGAAACCAATTATATAATGTTGAAATGATATAATAAGAGTAACCATGGTAACCAGTTCTAGAATTTTACAATGTCTTAACTAAAGAAGAGTTCTAGAATGTTGAATTGCTTTGATCAGAGTAACCGTGGTAACCACTTTTAGAATGTTGAAATAACACAACGAGTAACAGTGGTAACCAGTCCTAGACTGTTCAAATGCTGTGATCAGAGAAACCATGGTAACAAGTTCTAGAATGTTGAAATGATCTAACTAGAGTAACCACGGTAACCAGTTCTAGAATGTTGCAATGCTTTGATCAGAGAAACCATGGTAACCAGTGCTAGAATGCGGAAATGCTTTGATCAGAGAAACCATTTTAAGCAGTTCTAGAATGTTGAAATGATATAACTATTGTAACCATGGTAACCAGTTCTAGAATGTTGAAATTTTTTGATCAGAGAAACCATGTTAACCAGTTGTAGAATGTTGAAATGATATAACTAGATAAACCATGGTAACCAGTTGTAGAATGTTGAAATGATAGAACTAGAGTAACCATGGTAACCAGTTCTAGAATGTTGAATTGCTTTGATCAGAGTAACCGTGGTAACCACTTTTAGAATGTTGAAATAACACAACGAGTAACAGTGGTAACCAGTCCTAGACTGTTCAAATGCTGTGATCAGAGAAACCATGGTAACAAGTTCTAGAATGTTGAAATGATCTAACTAGAGTAACCACGTTGCAGTTTTTAAAGATATTGTATGATTTTGGACTAATCACAGTTTTAGTTTGAAGAACTTTTAGCCCGTCTTCTGACTTTATAATGGGTGTGTATTGCGTGAGCTAGAGTGCGTGACATCATCAACTGCTGCACCCCAGAGTGTAGAGCAGCTCCAGAAGTGAGAACAAAAATTCTCTTCAGCTTGGTTTAGATCCCAAACCTTTTACTCAACATAGACTATGTATACATAGAAATGTAGGAAAACTTGTTGGCTTTCAAATGGTATTCCCATTTCAGATGTACGAGTTACAGTTTTCGATGTGGAAGCCCTGGAGCGACAAGAGGTGAAGCAGCTGCCCCATAAGCTGCAATGTTAATTTTGATCCTAAATTTCGAGAGGACAGCAGACGGTACCTGATATGTCTCTCGCATTTGTGCCCTCATTTCTCACTTTCCAGAAATAAAAACCAGATGACCGAGTTCAGCAATATCTCCTCTCACTCACCATATAGATATTTTGACCCTAACTTTTAACGTTTTTTCTAAAATTGCAGGGATTTGTGAGGCATTTTCCCATTCATTCTTATAGGGACATTTTCATCTCTGTCTCTGTTACTTCTCCAGCGTGTGTATCTGTAGAATGCGTGTGTATTGCATCAGCTGGCGTGAGTGACAGAGTTACTTGATTGGAGAGCAGCTGGAACACTGGGGAAAGAATTCTCTTCAGCTGGATTAGAATCCAACATCGTTTACTTTACATAGATGATGCAGCCATTTTAAGGTCTTTTTGCCTTTAACTTTCAACCATTCCAGTATTTTTTCACCTTTATAAGTTCTTTCTGCCCTCTTGCTCTAGACCTTTTTAGCCTTTTCAGGTATTTATCTTTCTGCCTTTTCAACTCATTCAAACATTCTGCTTCATGTTCAGATATGAAAATGTTCAACTTTTTAAACTCTTTCAGCCCTCTTCAGCTTTTCTGTCTTTTCATCTTTTGAAAATATTCATCTCTCTGCCTTTTCAGCTTCTTAATACATTCAGCTTCATGTTCAGCTACAGAAACTGTTCAGCTATCAACATATTCAGCTTTTTATGCTCTTTCTGCCTTTAACTTTTCAACTTTTTCAGCTTTTCAGCAGTACATTCAGCAGATTTCCCTTCAGCCTTCAGCATTCACACTGTATTTTCACAGGAAAGGCAATTTGTATACTTAGATTAATCGAGGGAAGGAGTTCTAGAATGTTGCTTTGATCAAAGAAACCATGGTAAGCAGTTCTAGAATGTTGAAATGATATAACTAGAGTAACCATGGTAACCAGTTCTAGAATGCTGAAATGCTTTGATCAGAGAAACCATGGTGACCAGTTCTAGGATGTTGAAATGATGCAAATAGAGCAACCGTGGTAACCAGTTCTAAAATATTGAAATATTTAAACTAGAATAACCATGGTAACCACTTCTAGAATGTTGAAATGTCTTAACTAGAGTAAACGTGGTGACCAGTTCTAGAATGTTGACATGATTTGTTGAAAATGTCTTAACTAGGGTAAATGTGGTGACCAGTTCTAGAATGTTGAAATGTCTTAACTAGTGGAATTGTGGTAACAAGTTCTAGAATGTTGAAATGATATAACTAGAGTAACCATTGTAAAAAGTTCTAGAATGTTGAAATGCTTTGATCAGAGAAGCCATGGTGACCAGTTTGAGAATGTTGAAATGATGCAATTAGAGACACCGTGGTAACCAGTTCTAGAATGATATACCTAGAGTAACGGTGGTAACAAGTTCTAGAATGTTGAAATGCTTTGATCAGAGTAACCATGGTAACCAGTTCTAGGATGCTGAAATGACATAAGTAGAGTAACCGTGTAAACAATTCCTAGAATGTTGTAATGTTTTTTATCAGAGTAACCTTGCTAACCAGTTTCAGATTGTTCAGATGATATAACTAGACTGACTGTGGTAAGTAGTTCTAGAATGTTTAAATATTTCAACTAGATTAACCATGTTAACCAGTTTTAGAATGTTGAAATGTCTTAACTAGAGTGACGTTGGTAACCAGTTCTAGAATGTTGAAATGATGTAACTAGAGTCACCATGGTAATGTGCTCTAGAATGTTGAAATGTCTTAAGTAGAGTAACCATGGTAACCAGTTCTAGAATGCTGAAATGATATACCTAGAGTAACGGTGGTAACGCGTTCTAGAATGTTGAAATGATATAATTGGAGTAACCATGGTAATCATTTCTAGAATGTTGAAATGCTTTGATGAAAGTAACCATGGTAATCAGTTCTAAAATGTTGAAATGATATAGCTAGAGTAAACCTGGTAACCAGTTCTAGAATCTAGGAATGATTTGTTCAGAGAAACCATGGTAACAAGTTCTAGGAAGTTGAAATGACATAATTAAAGTACCATGGTAATCCAGTACTAGAATGTTTAAATGATATGACTAGAGTAACCGTGGTAACCAGTTCTAGAAAGTTGAAATGATGTGTGTAGAATATCCGTGGTAACCAGCTGTAGAATGGTGAAATGCTTTAATCAGAGTAACCATGGTACACAGTTCTAGAATGTTAAAATGTTTTGTAGAAAATGTCTTAACATGGTAACCAGTTCTAGAATGTTAAAATGTCTTAACTAGAGTAACCATGGTACCAAGTTCTATAATGATGAAATATCTTTACTAGAGTAACCATGGTAACCAGTTCTGGAATGTTGAAATGTATTAACTAGAGTAACCATGCCAACCAGTTCTAGAATGTTGAAATGTGTTAACTCGAGTAACTATGGTAACAAGTTCTAGAATGTTGAAATGCCATAACTCGAGTAACCATGGTAACCAGTTCTAGAATGTTGAAAGGATATAGAGTAACCGTGGTAACCAGTTCCAGAAAGTTGAAATGATATAATTAGAGCATCTGTGGTAACCTGTTTTAGAATGTTGAAATGCTTTGATCAGAGTAACCATGGTAAGCAGTTCTAGAATGTTGAAATGACATAATTAGAGAAACCGTGGTAACCAGTTCGAGGATGGTGAAATGTCTTAACTAGAGTAACCATGGTAACCAGTTCTAGAATGTTGTAATGATACAACTAGATTAATCGTGGTAACGAGTTCTAGAATGTTGAAATACTTTGATCAGAGTAACCGTGGTAACCAGTTCTAGAATGTTGAAATGCTTTGATCAGGGAAACCATGGTAACCAATTCTAGAATGTTGAAATGACGTAAATAGAGTAACCGTTTCAACCAGTTCTAGAATGTTGAAATACTATGATCAGAGTAACCATGGTAACCAGTTCTGAAAAGTTGAAATGTTTTAACAAGAGTAACCATGGTAACCAGTTATAGAATGTTGAAATGATATCACTAGACTAACTGTGGTAACGAGTTCTAGAATGTTGAAATGATATGATCAGAGTAACCGTGGTAACCAGTTCTAGAATTTTGAAATGTCTTTAGTAGAGTAAACATGTTAACCAGTTCTGGAATGTTGAAATATCTTAACTAGAGTAACCATGGTAAGCAGTCCTAGAATGTTGAAATGATATAATTAGAATAACCATGCTAACCAGTTCTAGAATGTTGAAGTGCTTTGATCAGAGTAACCATGGTAACCAGTTCTAGAATGTTGAAATGATATAACTTGAGTAACTATGGTAACCAGTCCTAGAATGTAGAAATGACATAATTAGAGTAATTGTGGTAACCAGTCCTAGAATGTTGAAATGCTTTGATCAGAGAAACAATGGTGACCAGTCCTCGAATGTTGAAATGAAATAACTAGAGTAACTATGGTAACCAGTTCTAGAATGTTGAAATGATGTAACTAGAGTAAACGTGGCAATGAGTTCTAGAATGTTGAAAAGCTTTGATCAGAGTAACCATGTTATTGCCAGACCAGAGATTGTGCGAAAGTCCCTTGGAAAATCCATAAATATATTTAATGGCATACTCCCTCCATAATATGTTTCAAGACTGGCAAAGTTGAACCCTTCCCCAGATACACAGCCAATGATGACAATATTACACTAACTCCCATCCCGTCCTTGCAGAGTTTTTCCACCCTGTGAAGAGGGCCCCATTCTCTGAGCGCCACTTGATGAGGGCGCGGGTCTCATCAGCTGTCCCTTGAACGAAATTACAGTCGACGGATTTAATGCACAATACCGTACATTTTTACACTCCTGATGTGTTTAAGTTGTCAAACTAATAGACAGAAACAGGGAGTATGAGCGGATAACGTTACACGTATTGGTCTTAGACAAGTGCTTTAGGATAAATAAAATTCAACACTTAAATAAAACCTTGGCCTCCCAGACAGACCAATTAATCCAGTATCATGAAACTCATATTTCATTTCAGACACTTGCCCCTTAAATGCAAAGTGAATGGTCACGTTTTACTATTACAACGATACGGAACCAGTGGGCGGCTGATGTCAGAGGTTGAAATGCTTTGATCAGAGAAACCATGGTAACCAGTTCTAGAATGTTGAAATGATATGACTAGAGTAACCGTGGTAACCAGTTCTAGAATGTTGAAATTCTTTGATCAGAGTAACCGTGGTAAACAATTCTAGCCCTCATGTTGTGTTCGTTTCATGTTAAACAATTTTGTGTTCCCGGTCAAAAATGACCGTTCCATTTAAACTCATCATAAAAACTGTAATAATACATATATTATCACTACCTGTTGTGTTAGATCTTTTTATCAACTTCAGTTCTTGTGAACATTACAAGTTTTGAACTTTTGTTTGTTATTTATGGCCTGTATACCTCACTGATCTGAGTGTATACATCTTGAATTCGAGTTCTAAAAAGCATAATTTCTGGATTATTTTCACTATAAAATATAATCAGATGAAACATACTATATTGTTTATTACAGACTACTTAGGGTCACAGTTACCAAGAATATTTGTTTTGAAACCATTTATTTTTTTATACAATCACATAAAGTAACACTAGTCGTGTTCCCGATCAAAAGTGACCGGAATTTTTTATTTGTGTACAAAGGAAATTATCCCAAAACAATTTCCCAATATTACAAGATCGATGTCTTGATACATTAAAGAACAACTAACAAGAACAATAACATTACAATATTCATCACTCTATCAGATTTGTTTTTGCCTAATAACAGAAAAACAACTGAAAAATGTTAAAAATCAGGCTTCTAAACTTGGAGTGGGTTGACTCAAACTTCTCATGCACATTTTGGACAATATGTGCAAGTTGTTGCATGTGCCTTGCACACATATGCATTGCATTTTTGGCACGTCATGCTTGTTTTTACATCTCTTGGCGCACATAGACTGCACCTCTTCCTTTTGTCCCCTCTCTCTCTTGCAGCAGGTGATCTCGCTTCTCCGCCTTGTATCTCTCTCACCAATCCTGCAGAGGCTGGCGTTCGGGGAAGGTGTTGGCGTTGTTGAATGGAGGGTGCTAGCATGGCTTTCCCCAACTCTTCCAGGAATAGCCTCCTCTTGAAACATTTCCCCTGCTTCCATCTTGGATTCACCTCCATCCACAGCACGAATGCGTTGTACGCTGACACATCTAACATGTTGAAAAACACCACCATGGGCCAACGTGCTGTCTTCCTCTGACAAGAATATGTGCCAGTAACCTGCAAAAGTGCACAAAGTAGATAAAATCATGAATACATGCAAATGATACGTCATGATTTGCATGAAGCATCCAGGCATTGTTTTAACTAATCATCTAAAACATGTTTACATATTCAAATACATAGAACTGACTCAGTGTTGTTCATAAATTTAATGTGTACTCCACCAAAACCAAGTCTTACTTTTATAGTGCAGTTCAAACAATCTGATGATAGAGAAGAAGTACATGAAAAATAAAAATCAACATACCTTATCAAGGTTGTCAACTCCGCCTTTGTTCCTGTTGTAATCCAGGATGGCATTGGGTTTCTTGTCCTCCCTGGTGCTCACAGCGGCATCCCTGTGCAGAGTTGTCATCAGGAGCACATTTTTCCTCTTCTTTGGACAGAAGGACACAAGAGTGTGAGTATCGGTGAAGGCAAATCTGGAGGAAAAACGATCCCTGTCCTGAGTAGCAAGTAAGGCTGGAGGCAGCTCAGGCTTGTTTCTTCTGATCGTTCCCACCATGGTCAATTTTTTTTGGAGCAGTTCCTGACCAAGAGTGGAGAAGAAGTTATCACACGTTATGTTGTGTCCCTTGAGACCTGCAGTCATCTCCAGAACCACACGCTTCCCTTGGTTCTTTTCAGGAACACCGTCCGCAGATTTCCCAGTATAAACTTGCATTTTCCAGGCATAACTTGTACTGGCATCACATGTTGCCCATATCTTTATGCCATATTTAGACGGCTTGCTTGGCATGTACTGTTTGAAAGGGCAGCGTCCCCTAAAAGCGACAAGGCGCTCATCCACTGTGACGTTTGGACTTGGGTTGTAGATGAGTGGCAGGCGCTCTACCCACTTGTCCCAAACCTCTCTGATTGCTGCCAGTTTGTCTTGTTGACGACGGCCTGGTCTTGTATCACGGTTGTCAAAGCGAATCACCCGTGACAGCATGTGAAATTTCTGGAGTGACATGGTGGCCGAAAAATTGTCCGACCAGACTCTGCATCCCATAAACTGCTGGTAGATTTGTTTCTGGATCTGTACACACCAGCCAAAATCAAAACACCCATGTATGCGTTCATGTCTGTCTGGGTTACCTCCTTCCAGTTGTCTTTGTAGACCCGTTTCCCTTCCAAGTTGGTCATGTTTACCACTATGTTTTTGATGGAGTCAGTCAGGAACAGTTCAAAGCAGGATTTGATGTCATCAATTCGGGATACGGCATATTTTGTTGGTCCTGGGGTCATCCTGATGACATTGTCAGCTGAAAGCCTACCTTGATTCTCAGGTGGGGATGAAGACCAGGATAAGTTCCCGTTCTTTGACCTGAATGTGACAGCAGCCTCAGCATTTCCATCCTCTTCATCACTGGATTCCTCTCCATCAGTTGATTCTTGGTCTGGATTGTATTCTGTGTCATCTTCATCTTCTGACACTTCCTCCTCTAATCCATCCTCACTGTCAGTTTCCTGGCCTCTCTCCTCCTCATCAGTGTGGTGATCATGTATGTAATCAATAGCCTCACTTGTGGTATATCGACGTGCCATGGCGCTGCCACACAATGAACTCTGAGCACCGCCTCAAAAAAACATTTATATAGGCTATCAAAGCTGCGAGATGATCAATATTACTGAAACAATGTTGCAACTTTCTAAGAACAGGTGATGTTCCCGCGGGAGAGAGACTCTACTGGGCTAAGGTTCCCGTGGTGGTTGCCTGGGACCCAAGGTGTGAGCGTGTGTGTGTGTGTGTGTGCGCGCGCGTGCATGTGTGTGTGTGTGCATGTGTCTGTGTCAATATGAGACAGACACATGCACACACAAATGAGGATGTACCTGAGATCAGTTTTTTACACTAATTGTAGTCTCCCCCATTCATTTCTAATGACTGGTCATTTTTGACCGGGAACACCAAGAGTGTACAAAAGTTGAATACAATACACAAAATTGTATGTAAATAAATTACATTATTTTGTGTGTTGAAATCCTCTTTGTGGACAAAGTCATGGATTCTTAGGTCAGTCTTATCAAATTAAGTACATTTTTCAGATATAAAACTTTTAAATCGGTCAGATTTGACCGGAACACAACATAAGGGCTAGAGTGATGAAATATTTCAACTACAGTAACCATGGTAAACAGTTCTAGAATGCTGAAATTTTTTGATCAGGGAAACCATGGTAACCAGTTCTGGAATGTTGAAATGTATTAACTAGAGCAACCATGGTAACCAGTCCTAGAATGCTGAAATGAAATAATTAGAGTAACCATGGTAACCAGTTCTAGAATGTTGAAATGTGTTAACTAGAGTAACCATGGTAACCAGTTCTAGAATGTTGAAATGCTTTGATCAGAGAAGCCATGGTAACCAGTTCTGGAATGTTGACATGTGTTAACTAGAGTAACCATGGTAACCAGTTCTAGAATGTTGAAATGAAATAATTAGAGTAACCATGGTAACCAGTTCTAGAATGTTGAAATGTCTTAACTAAAGTAACCATGGTAACCAGTTCTAGAATGTTGAAATGCTTTGATCAGAGTAACCATGTTAACCAGTTCTAGAATGTTGAAATATTTCAAGTAGAGTAACCATGGTAACCAATTCTAGAATGTTGAAATAATATAATCAGAGTAACCATGGTAACCAGTTCTAGAATGTTGAAATGTCTTAACTAGAGCAACTGTGGTAACCAGTCCTAGAATGTTGGAATATTTCAAATTGTGTAACCATGGTAACCAGTTCTAGAATGTTGAAATGATATAACTAGAGTAACCGTGCTAACGAGTTCCAGAATTTTAAAATAAATTGATCAGTGTAACCATGGTAACCAGTTCTAGGATGTTGAAATATTTGAACTTGAGTAACCATCGTAACCAGTTCTAGAATGTTGAATTGATATAATTAAGCAACTGTGGTAGCCAGTTCTATAATGATGAAATGTCTTAACCCTCATGTTGTGTTTGTTTCGTGTTAAATAATTTTGTGTTCCTTGTCAAAAATTACCGTTTTATTTAAATTCATCATAAAAACTGTACACAAGGACATTTGTTTTGAAACCGTTTCATTTTTTATACAGTAATATAAAGTAACACTAGTCGTGTTCCCGGTCAAAAGTGACCAATATTTTATTTGTGTACAAAGGAATTTATCCCAAAACAATTTCACAATATTACAAGATCATTGTCTTAATACATGAAGTGGCTGCAAATTTCATGGGGATTTTACCTGCACCTTGCAATTTTATCATTGATAATGATAGTAGACTGAAGTCAACTCTGGACTCAGAAGCTCCACTTTTAACAAAAACAATAAAAAGAGAACCTACACCCCCATGGAGAAAAAAAAACAATGAAATCAATGAACTGAAAAGAAAATGCAGGAGTGCTGAGAGAAGATTTAGAAAAAGTAAATTGACACTTCACTACGAGATTTTACGTCAACAACTCAAAACCTACAATAATGCAGCCAAAAAGGCACAAATTTCCCAATTCTCACAACTCATTATTAACAATAAAAACAACCCCCAGTTCCTCTTCTCCACCTTTGATATTTTAACAGGTTCTAACTCTAATAAAGTTTTTAAGACACCCACAGATGATCTTTGGGAGAACTTTGCAGACCACTTCAGAACCAAAATCAAGGACATCAGATCCTGCCTCTTATCCCATCAAGTTTTATCTGTTAACACACCTGAACTGTTGTTCTTGTCTGAGGAAACACTGGAGAGTTTTGCCCACATCACTCTTAAAATCGTTTTATGGATTCTATGAGGAAAAGATTTTAAACATCATGAACTGCTCTCTTAAGACGGTTGTCTTTCCCACCACCTTCAAAACGGAGGTGGTGAAGCCCCTTCTTAAGATGAGCTACTTAGACCCCAACATTTTTAATAACTACCGAAAATCATTAACTCAGTTAAAAAACAGTTTTTCTAAAATTTTACTTAAAGACGGTAAGTTGGATAAACTTACCGTCTACATCCATCGTAGAACATTGGTGCATGCTACTGCTAGTGCAATCAGCATCCTCTCCCTGAGAGGAGCGTGTAGCAGGCAAGGCAGGCATTGACAGACAGAGCTCATTGGCATTTAAAGGTGCAGGCACAGAAACAGCCTGCTCTCAGTAGAGCTCAGTTGAACGGCTGTTAGACAGCTGAAATTCAGGACCATGAATTGGTTTGGAGCAATGCATATCAAATCCAGTGTTGTCGGACCTCTGACAGTTGTGTGAAATTGTTGAAAAACTGTATAATAAGGGACCTTTAAGCAATTGGTGAGATCTGAAAACCTGGCAACATCAACAAAAAGTAAGGCAAACAGGGCAAAAAAAAGTATGAAATGACTGAACAAATCGTAAACAAACCATCAGGATAGCTGTAGAGAAAGAAATGAAGGCAAGTGGTTCATTAACTAAGGCAAATAAAAAAAAAAAAAACAATAATAAAAAGAAACTTTAGTTTGTCATGATGAGGTATTCCTCACAGTGAATCGTGAACCAATATTTGCTTTTATTTTTGTCAATATTGTTGGTGTCAAAGGCAGTGGAACAAAAGAATAAAGAAAAATAAAGTTCACGTCAGGCAGGTAATCAGGCAGACAATGAGAGAAACTGATATGAGACAAGCAGTTATTTAGGTGTTGAATATTAACACATGACAATAATTGCAGATAAACTAGATCAAACTAGATCAGGATGCAGGACCCCATAGATCGGGACCAAGACCCATTTGATTTGATCCAGCATTTATTTTGTCAAAATCTCCTCTTTGTGTGTTAAATGATATAATATAATGTATGTATGTATGTATGTATGTATGTATGTATGTATGTATGTATGTATGTATGTCTATATGTATGTATGTATGTATGTATGTATGTATGTACACTCCTGATCCAAAATTTAAGACCAGTTGAAAAATTGCAAGAATTTACATTTTGCAATTTTTCATTTTTGATGTATGTATGTATGTATATATGTATGTATGTATGTATGTATAACAACCTTGTCCAGGGAACAGACTTTCACCTGGTTGTACTGTACAGACCACCAGGGCCTTAATCTCAATTCAATTTATTGCAGATCTTGTGACTCACTCAGATAAAATCCTAATTATTGGGGATTACAATATCCACATAAATTAGCCATCTGACCCTCTATGGAAAGCTTTTTTGAGACTTCTTGATATTTCCTACTTTATTCAGCTTGTCCATGAACCCACACATTCCAGTGGTAACAATCTGGATCTGATGATTTCCCATGGACTAGATGTGACAGCCCTGAACATCGCTTCTGTCTCCTCTGCTGTATCGGACCACTTTCTCATTATGTTTGAAGCATCATTAGCCTGTCCCTATGTCATTGGCACAAACGTTTTTACTTTTCACAATATCAGCCCGGCAATCACAGCGACACTCAGTGATAAATTGCCCGGGGTCCTGGCTCCTTTAGCGACTGCAACAAAACTTGTGGAAAACCTCACGAATGAAATGAACTCAGCACTTGTTTTGCTCCTCGATTCTGTGGCACTGGTCTATACCAAGACAAGACGACCAAAGGAATCTACTCCCTGGTTTACTGACGAAACCCGAGATCTCAATCAGGCCTGCAGGAAAATGGAGCGAGCATGGCGTAAATCTAAATTGGACATTTTTTATCTTGCATGGCGTGATAGTGTACTAAACTATAAGTGTGCAGTCGGTGAGCTGTGCACCCTCTAATTCAAATGATTTCTTACATTTTTTTGCAATAAAATTGATGAGATCAGAATCAAAATTAACTCATCATCTATGGCTTCCTCGTCAAAGTTAGTTAAAAAAACATCCTGCTGCCGATTCTCAATTAGTCTCAGCTCTAAAAACTTTTGAAAATATCTCCCTTGAGATACTAACTAAAATTGTCTCATCCTCAAAACCAACAACCTGTGTCCTGGACACCTTTCCGGCAAAACTGTTTAAAAACTGTTGGCCAGCACTGGGACCTACGATGTTAAATATCGTTCACTCATCACTCATGACTGGTGTTGTCCCTGATAGTTTAAAGTCTGTTGTGGTTTAGCCTCTTCTTAAGAAGCCACACCCCGAGCCAGGATTGCTAAATAACTATCGACCAGTATCCAACCTTCCCTTCTTATCTTAAGTCTTAGAAAGTGTTGTGTCCCAACAACTTGCAGGCTACCTACACAATAATAATAACTGTACACGGCCTTGCCCCGTCGTACATGTCAGATCTTATTACACCATATATTCCAACTCGGGCATTACGCTCTCAAAATTCAGGGCTCCTGATGGTTCCCAGAGTTAAGAAAAAGTCAGCTGGCTGCAGGGCTTTTTCCTATCGGGCTCCTTTCCTCTGGCATCAAACAATCTGGCTCTGTTGACGCCTCTAAATCTAAACTCAAAACTCACTTCTTTGATTTAGCCTTTAATTAGCCCTTGAGATCAACTGTAAGCTTCTTCAGTGGCTGGGCGTCAGTCTCAATGAGTTCCTATAGTACTAGATTTACATTGTGCTGCAGATGAGAAACAATCTGTTTATTCTGATCAAATATCGCTTTTCTCTAACCATTGTTTTCTTTTCCCACAAGCAGCAAGCTGTGTCACTCTCTATACTCTCTATATAGCTTCCTCCTCCCCCTCCTCCCCCTCCTCTTCTTCTCTCTCCTCCTTCTCTTTCTCCTCCTCCTGTCTTTCATTCAGGCTCCCTTCTGATTGACCACGGCCCCCTGGGACCATCTACAATTTCCGGGCTCCTGCTGCCTTGAAATACTGACGGATCTGGATCGTCACACCCTGGGCTCCACTGGATCATTGCTCTCCTCTGCTTCACTATCTCCTCATATGTACATTTCTGTAAATCTTGATGCCTCTCTCTGTCTGTTACTAATTATCTTGTGTGGTCTGTCCTCTTCCAGGTCACCATGGTGGACAGGAGGCTGTGTGGCTCTGGCACCACTGGGTGATGCCTCGTCCAGCTCAGTCGTTTCCTGGATCCACTCACTTTACAAATAACTTGTATCAGACTTTCTGTTAATGTAACTTGTAAACTGTGATTTGTTGTACTTTTCTGTACATGTGACATCTATTGCATGTCTGTCCTTCCTGGAAGAGGGATCCCTCCTCTGTGGATCTTCCTGAGGTTTCTTCCATTGTTTTTTTTTTGTTTTGTTTTTTTTACCCTGTTAAAAGTTTTTTTTTCTTCAAAGTGAAGTTTTTCCTCACTCGAATCGAGGGTCTAAGGACAGAGGATGTTGTTCCCTGTACAGATTGCCCTTGGTCGTCGTGCACTTTTCCAACGTGACAATGATCCTAAACACACGCATCTAAGGCCACTGTTGGATTTCTGAGGAAGAACAGGGTGAAAGTGATTCAGTGGCCAAGTATGTCTTCTGATCTGAACCCAATTGAACACTTATGGGAAATTCTTCTCCATCCAGCATCCAGTCTCTAAAAGAGATAATTCTTGAAGAATGGAAAAAAAATGATGTAGCATTGATGTTGTTCATTCTATGCCTAGAAGACTTGGTGCTGTCATTAAAAATCATGGAGGCCACTAGATTTAGTAGTTTTTGTTGTGGGGTGTAATTATTTTGTACCCTTATTTGAGTAAAACTGAAAAATGTGTAATCAAAGTTATGTTATTGACCTTACTTTCATGTTATGAGTTTAACAGATGTTATATTAATATATAATATAACATGTGTGTGTGTGTGTGTGTGTGTGTGTGTGTGTGTGTGTGTTTGTGTGTGTGCATACATACACGCATACATACGTAATATAAATAAAGTCTCCAATTCCCTTAATCCAATTTTAACTAACAAGGAGACTTAACATATCTCTCTACGCCTGTTGTTCAGTGGTACAGTCTTGTCAAATGGTTACAACCTGCTGCAAACAACACCTAGCAGGTTTTGCTTACATAAAACATTGCTGCAAGAGCTTCTTCATCAATATTTAATGCCCACCATCTCACTGCTAGGACCATTCCCCCCGTTGCCTGCCCTGCTGCTGGAAAAGATGAGGACTCTGTGAAGGAAAGGAAGTTAACAAGTGAGGCAGCAGAGAACTAATTAACAAAAGAGATGAACATGAGCTTAAATCATGAATGTGAGGGATGAAGGCAAAGCAAGAGGAAATGAAAAACAATGAAAGGGAAGAAAACTGAGGAAGAGAAAAAAGAAGAAATAAAGTGGTGAATTTCTCGAGAACCTGGTTGCTGACCCTGGTCTGCTGGCCTCACACTGACATTGCTGTCACAGAAAACTCATAAATACCATTAAGAATGCATCAGAGCTATGGTAGCCCTGCTCATATTGTGAACTGGGGATGAGAGTTATGTTGAGGAAAATAATGGAGCATGTCTATGAATTATTGACAGTTCTGTATCAAAAGCAGCAGGAGGATAATATTTTTTGTTGTTCAGTGAATGCAAAAGCTGGCCAGGCTAGAGACTGCCTTTGCTTGTCCATAAAGAAATGTAGCAAATCCCAAGGGAAATATAGTTTTTGATAGTATTTTTGACTGTTCTTTACCACTGTCAACTATGACATTTTTCTTTGCTTTCTGGCTTATTTTTTAACATGACAGACACAGTTCTCCTTCATCAGTCATGAACTTGGCATCATATCATGTAGTGACAAAATTATAACTCTTCACAAGAAACTCTGACTGGATAAAAGCCTTAAAAAAAGTTTCTGAGAAACTGTCATGATGTGAAACCTGAGTTTAGTTTTCTTTTTTTCTTTCTTTTTTTTTTTTCTCCAGATTAGCCTTGAGGTCACTGTGATCTTGTCATTGACTGAACAGTCAATGGCTTTGCCTTGTATACCAGACTCATAAAGTGCCTCTCTTTCACTGCTGGGCGTCAATAACCCATGGCAACTGCATCGGCTTTGTTTTAGTTGCTGCCTAGTCACTCAAGATTGGGACAAGTGAAACAAAAGGAAATAGCATTCACAAACAGACAAGGGCTGGACTATTTACCCAAAATGGCTGGAAGGTTTCAGATCTGAACCACTGGGCCTTTTAAATGACATTCAGAAATGTACTTTGCCAACATTGATTCTGTGGATTGGGTTGCATACTTTGCCAGGGATTACTGCTGATATACCAGGCAGAGGAGGAGACGTCAAAAGCCATGCGATCTGACTTTTGATTTTTTACCAATGAACCTGCTGCAAGCCTGAGGCAGTAAATGTAAGCTGAAGCACTGAGTTTGTGTTACCCTGTCAGGCAGTTGTTACCATGGTTACAGCCTACCTGTTTACCCTAATGAAAAGTATTTACAGTGTACATGACTATGGAGAGGCCTATGCTCACAGTAAAGTAAAAACACATTTACATACATTTTATGACTATGGTTATACACACAGGCAGTGACTACTGATGACGTGACCGAACCTGACCCAATCCCAGACATCATTTATAACATTTTATCCAAACCTAGTTGTTTACCCAACATGGACATGAAATTTCACAACCTCATCATCGGCCAGGTTAGACCACAACATACATGGTCTTGATAAAGGTGTCAGTATGATGAAGTTCAGCTGTGGTAACAGACTCACTCACTAATGTCTGTGTACATCATTTATTTTACTAACCTATTCATTAATTATGTTTGATAAATATTTATTTTCATTACTTTTATTTTTTTTGTGTTGGCCTTGCCAGTGTTTTATATCAGTTGAACAAAACCCCTCACAGTCCCTCTTAAGTCTGGAAATTAACTTGAAAACATACTCTCAAAAGTCTTGGAGCTGAAGAAAGACTTTGCAATATTGAAACACAACAAAATAACAAAGTGCAGGCTCAGTGCTATGTCAAGTTCCATCTGACTGCCAGTAAAAATTCATCTATCTTTTACTGGACTACTTGTTCTTCTATGCCGACTTCATTTAAATTCTCTCATGCAGTCAATTTGTCCACACAGAGCAAACATAAACCAGAGTCGGCAGACATTGTTCTCTGAGCCCTTTCTTTCCAGCTGTTTTCCAGCCAATGAGTGGAGGTTGTCTCGACCACTTTGTCCCATTTCACCCGAGAGAGAGGGAGAGATTAGGACCACTTTTAGATCAAATCTGCTCCATCTGTCAGTGCTATTACAGAAACTGACCATCACAAACACACTCACGTGCATTTTTACCCACCAGCAACATCCCTTCCACTGCCAACACCACCAATCTGGCACCACAAGCCCTCAGGGAGAACGCGGTGCAACTTTGGATACTGGTAGTTGGGAGCAGTACAGTGATAATTTAGACACCATTCACCAGAGTGTCTTGGCCATATGTAATGTGCTTGCCATAGCCACTGCCTGGCCAGAGTGCACCGTCTGCCTGCAGTCCCATCAGCCCCTGTGCAGTGTTTCTTCCCATCAAGCCATCTGCACCACCTGTGGACTGCGGAGATAAAAAAAACAGAGAATAGTCAGTAACATTTTCACAATGGAAAGAAACCAACAGGACTTCAGGACATATGAGTTTGGCTTAAGCAAGACAATGCAAATCAATAATAAAAAAACAAGGCAACGCAAATCATAAAAAGACTTTGAATAAATGTAGTCAACATCAAAGGTATACTCCAATAATTTAGTATCCTAACTTTGTAGGGTTGGGGCACTCATGACAGAAAATCAAGATAAATGTGACACAGCCGTCACATCTTCAACTTCATCATTTCTCCAAAAACATCATGACCGTTCAGGGCCCGTATTCACAAAGACTTTTATCTTAACATTAGGAGTACTCCTAAATCGAACTATAAGTTTTTATGTTGGAGTCATTTCTTAAAAGTAATTCACAAAGCTGCTGAGACCTACTTTCAGTTATGAAAACATTGAACTCCTAAACTAAACGTAACTCTCTGTTGCTATGGATAACGTCATTTTATAAGGGCGCACTTAGAAGCGGTGACAATGGTGATTGGTTGTTGAGTGACAGGGCAGCCCATTGAAAAGTCATTTAGGCTACTTCAGTGCATGAAGTGAAAATAAGGAAGTTGCCTACGAGCCAATGATTTTTATGATGATGATATTTATGAGAAGAATTAAGTGCACCCCCCTCCCCCCAAACAAAAATGCTTTGCACAAAAATTGCAAATTAGAAGATTGCGATGAAAAATGTGAATTGCCAATAAAAGCGTCATTTGCTCGAAGACCTGCATCAAATCACTCTCCGTTAAAATTTGGGAATCGTGTGTTGATCCAGGCCATTTCACAACAATGTCCAGTATATTGTAACATGTGTCAAAGACAATTTGTGTATTGATGGAACGCAACTTTTCCGATTGACAAAAGCCCTATATTTTTAATAATTGCGGGGGTTGTCTGTAATCTTAATCCCATGCGAATCTGCCAAAAAATTCCAGCGCAAATTACCTACCATATTTCGCCAAACACTGAAGTCATTTGATAATATTAGTCCCGTGCGAATTGGCATTTCTGTGATGTCGTTTTTTTGTTTTTCCTAAGGTTTTTTGTGTTTTCCACACCTTTGTTCTGCCTTTTTCCTGGTCAAGAATTATGGAGGCTGCGTTGGGAATTATAAATGAAAGTTTTGACAGCATTTTGGGTGCAAATTCAGGAGGCTCATCAGAAGAGCGAAATCTTGAAAGAGGATTAGATGGATTACATGGCAGCATGTGGTAAGGAACATTTTTCCATCTTTCAATAGGCTCAACAGTTATTATATCAAAAATATCCATGTCTAACCATTGTGCTGTTCCAGCAAGGGCTCCGGTGCAATCGACCTAGGGGATAATGTCAATAAATTTGCTTTGTAAATTTGCTTATCCTGTGCGAATGTGTCTCCAAAATATTCAGCTGTGACTAGGTCTTAGTGAGTTAGGAGTCCTCTGCACTACTTCTAAGGTCCCACAGACTTGGGTGCTACTTTTAGGCCTAAAATGTTTTGTGAATAACTCTTATATTCAAAAATTTGGAGTCCTAAAGTTACGACTGACACGCCCATTATTTTTAGGAGTTGCTCCTAAATTCGTCTGTTAGGAGCTACTTTTAGCCTTAAAGGAATACGCCACCCCTAGGTGAAATTGAGTCCCTCCACGCAGTCCCTAGAGTTGGATGAGTGAGCGAAAGCGTTTTTTAGCCGACCCAGCCATTGTCCTAATCTAGAAACGCCGCGGTTAGCTTTAGCTTAGCTGTAATCCGGCGTGTCCAGCTAGCATGTCGTTGCAAAAGTGAATCAAATAACTCAAGATTTGTTTTGTAATTATTTCTCGTGACCTATACATTCATATCGAGTACACATATAAATGCAAATTAACACGAAGGGATTTACTAGACCAATTTATATCTGGAACTATTTGCGGCCGCAGCACAGGCAAAGCACCGCTACCACGCGCAAAGACACCACTCGGCATCTGAAAAGCCTCAACTTCCGTCAACACACCAGCGTGGCTACTACGTTCTCTGCCTCTAGGCTGACACTGACAGGTGTGCTTTCTCGAGTCCGATGAATATGGAAGATTACACGACAGACGAAGATGACTTTGACTACCAAAATCCGAGACCCTACCTGTTCGAACCTGAGTTCACTGAAGAGGAGTTGCGTGCTTTGGATCGGGGAAGAGAGGACGTTGCGACGAGTCAAGGCGAGTCGGACGAGAGAACGAGAGCAAACACGAACTGGTGGTGTGACTGTGGAGTGTGCCAACCCATGCCGACTGAAATGGAGTGTTTGTGCTGTGCAGAGTGGGATAAAATACTGCCGTCGATGGTGAGCAACGCTCCCGAAGAGGAGCGTGACCGCACTTGTGTCACTGCTACCGACGACTTCTCAGCAATGATCCATCCTGCAGTCCTCAGTTTTTTTTTTCGCCGCGATAAAGTGAACTGGAAAAGAAACAACACACCGAGTGGACCCAATGGACAACTGTCCAGAGAGTAAGTACAAAAAAATGCATTATTATTTTTTATGTGAAGCTCTACATACATTAGACTGAACATTATGTTCGTGTACGTCCTCTGCTTGTTATCGCAGCCCTTCACACAGCAAATAACCATTTTAACACTAACGCTGGAAGTTGTGGTGCTGCGTGCTGTCAGTGTATTGACGGAAGTTGAGGGTTTTCGGGTGCTGGTCTCAGGTTTCAGGTCTTTGCGCGTGGTAGCAGTGCTTTGCCTGTGCTGCGGCAGCAAATAGTTCCAGATATAAATTGGTCTAGTAAATCCTTTCGTGTTAATTTGCATTTATATGTGTACTCGATATGAATGTATAGGTCACGAGAAATAATTACAAAACAAATCTTGAGTTATTTGATTCACTTTTGCAACGACATGCTAGCTGGACACGCCGGATTACAGCGACTATGCTAAACTAAAGCTAACCGCGGCGTTTCTAGATTAGGACAATGGCTGGGTCGGCTAAAAAACGCTTTCGCTCACTCATCCAACTCTAGGGACTGCGTGGAGTGACTCAATCTCACCTAGGGGTGGCGTATTCCTTTAAGATTCATTGTGAATACGGGCCTAAGAGTGTAAAGTCTTGGTTTTGGTTTAAATTCCAATGTTACTACTCTTCCTGAGGAGGCTCCGGTCATTCAATATATGTAACATCATGCTGAAGATGTTCTACCAGTCTGTGGTAGCTAGTACCATCTTCTTTGCTGTTGTGTGCTGGGGCAGCAGGCTGAGGGCAGCAGGCACCAACAAGATCAGCAGGATCATCAGGAAGGCTAGCTCCGTCCTGGGGGTCCAGCTGGACTCCTTGGTGGAGGTGTCTGAGAGGAGGATGCTGTGTAAACTGCACAGTATCCTGGACAACAACGCTCACCTTCTCCACCTGGTGCTAACCGCGAGCAGAAGCACCTTCAGCAACAGACTCATTCCCCCCTGGTGTAACACAGAACGATTGAGAAAGTCTTTTCTTCCTGTGGCCATCAGACTCTACAACTCATCTACTTCCGGTCACGAGGGGGACAGTGGAGACACTGTGCCCTGAACAATGTCACTTTATCAGTTTTTAACCAATTCACTTTATCACTTTATTTAGTTGTACTGTAACTTAATTAATTGATGTTACCACTTTACCCAATTGCTCCTCATTACTCATTTAGGTTGTACGTATTTTATTTTGATTTTGCACTGCGTATTGTTGTATATTGTATATACCTACATTTTTACTACAATTTTTTTTTACATGTCATATTGAGTTACTGTTTGATTTATTTTAAGTTAGCCTCTATTTTATTTTTTATCTTACTCTATTTTGTTTTATTTATGTTATCTCTACTTTCTGTATTTTCTTCTTGCCACTTTGTATTGTAACTGTCGTACAGCAGTTTCCCTCGGGATAAATACAGCTTCTTGAATCTTGAATCTTTAACTTCCTTTACAAATGTGCATACATCATGTAAGAAACTTATGTTGCATTATGTATATAGGTAACATCCCTTCAAATGGGGCACTTTGCGGATTTGGGAAATATTCAAACTCAGAATTTTAATATTTACAATATCAAATAGGCAAAAACAAACTCAGAAATATTCATCTTTTCCATGAGTGAATAAACCAGCTGTTCTTGGACCAACAAAGTCTTGTGACACTTGGCGTGTTTGGAGTGTGTAGTGTAGTGTGTTTAGTGTGTTGTGTAGTGTGTAGTTACGTGTGTTTACATATATAATGCTTACATATACTATATATGTGTGTGTGTGTGTGTGTGTGTGTGTGTTTGTGAGAGTCACATGAGTTCTGATTGGATTCTCAGACCAAAAAAAAACATTTGTCTTTCCATTTTTGCACCTTCATGATGTTTACAGAGTTTAAAGTTCCAGTATGAGTGATGTTTAATTTTTCATGTTAAATGGTTTGTTGGGGAGTTGTTTATAGTAAGTGTGTATTGAGGGTCTCAGAACAGAGGTTGTATCCTGTGATTTTACGCTATATAAATAAAACTGACTTGATTTAATTATAGGGTCTTTTTTTTTTTTTTTTTTAACTAAACCCATTACCTAAACTGCTTTTGGTGCTCTCCAAATCCCAAAAGTTTCTAAGTTGAGTCTAATTTATTTAGTTGTTCTGTTGTACCAACAAACTGATGAGAACAGATCTGGGCAAGAAAATGCCCCTGAAAATATTTAGCTCTTAGCTATGGGAAATGGTTTGGCACGCAACTGAGCATGAGGGGCAGAGGGGCTGGCATGGACCAGAGCCATACCGTTTAACTGTTAGCAGCAGGGGGTATATAGCTGGCACCAAACTGGACAGCAGACCGCACCCAGGATTGGGCAAGAGGACAGGGGGTGGAAAGCAAGCCAGACACTGTGCACTCGCATGAAGTGCTGCAGGGTGCCTGTTTAGGTGCCTGTCAGTTCTGTTGGAGCTGCCAAGTAATGCTTTTACAGCCCAATGGCAGCATCTGTTCCTTTGTGTGACTCAAAGTGAAAACAGCAAAGACATTAAAACAAAAAAATACTCTTCTTAATGTAAATAAAGACATCATGTAAAGAGTAAGAGAAAAAAAAGCACATATTCATATTTCTGTAGACACGGATTACATATCTTGTGTCTGAACACAGCAGTGCTCCATGTGTATTTGCATACTGTGTGGTGCCATCATATGCTGCCATGGCTGCATTCAATCTGTAGTGACATTAGGAGTGAATTTGGCAAAGCCATGGATGTTGATTGCCTGGTAGGCTTAGTGACAGATGTTTCTCCCCGACTCAGGGTCCTGAAAGTGAGCAAGAAAGAGAGCAAAACAAACAAATATAATTATTTGATTGATTCTGTGATAGTAAAACTCACCAATACTGCCAATTTTCTCAAACTCAACAAGTGTAAAATGAGTTGTGAAATAGCATATGCATCTGACTGTTGGAAGGCTGACTAATGTTTTCCAAATATTTTGTCTCAAAGTCTAGTGTATAGAAATAGTAACTGTATCACTCCAATCAAAACTGCTTTCATCATTAAATATATCAGACTCTTTTTGTCTAAATCAACTCAGTGGCTATACGAATGAGAAGCAAGTTTTGGTTCAGTGTTGTGCTTAAGGACATGTTGACTTGCATTTTTCCTACATTTTACATGCAAAAGTTCAGGATATCAGTGCTTTTACAGATTTTATATTGTAGCAGTATTCGACATTACCAATCAGAATTGAAAAGAATAGAATATACCTTTATTTTCACTATACACATGTACAATGAAATTGTGAAAGACTTACTCTTCAGGTCAGTAGAAACCAAAAGTGCAAAGTAAGAAAAGGAAAGTATACCAAATAAAATATAGTAAAAACATACACATACATACAGTAAAAAAAGAAACAGAATGAAAATGTATATGAAAAAAGATGCAGCTGACATACTACACCATTGCACAATTGGTCTCAAAAGTTGACCAACAGTTTCTGTGGGAGTCTGGCCTGTTTCAGCTTCCTGAGGAAAAACAGCCTCTGTTGAGCCTTTTTGACAAACTGCGAGGTGCAAGAGGTCCATGTCAGCTGGCTCAACACAGTGCTTCCAAGGAACTTGAGGTTGTCGACACATTACACCTCATTAACATGTTTGTGGAGGGAGAGGTGGTCTCTTCCTTTAAATCTCCCGAAGTCAATGATCAGCTCCTTTGTCTTGGGGGTGTTAACCCTCCTGTTATCCTTGGGGTCAGTTTGACTCCAGGCTGTTTTAACTGTATGAGGTCGTGCCCACATGTACCAAAACAATCTTTTTTTTTTTCCTCCGTCTTCCTCGGTATTGTTTCAAGAATATTTGCCTCCAAGCGGTTCCACTGAAAACAGCTCAAGTTCATATTCCAGGCCTATAGGTGGCGCTTGAAATTCACCCAAAACAGAGAAGAAGAGACAGAGCATGAGCATAAAGCGTGCACGCTGTATACAAACAGACCGTAGAAGGAGAAACCAAACACAATAAGAAGAAGACGAAAATTGCTAGTGCAAGGAAACCAGAATTGTTTGTGTGGACCGATAATAAGGTTGAACTGCTGCTGCGACGAGTAAGTTGCAAGAAACATGAACACAAGCAGTAATCCACCATTGTCATTGTTGTTATGAGACATTGCAGGGTTCAGAGGTCAAAGGCTAGAGGTTGAGGGGTGGGGCGTTGGCATCATCGATACGGAAAGTATGCATATTCACTGTCCACACAAAAACGCAAGGGCTGCGTTTTCGGATTTTTCCACCCTGAGACCTGGTTTCAAAAAAGTACATTTTCAGGCGCTGTGTCTACAGGATCCATGAGGACAATCAGCCAAAATGATGCAAAACATTTGGGTTTACAGTAAAGAGATTTTCCATATGGATAGGGCGGAAAACACACAACAAGATATTTTGCACACATTTGTTTTGGTTGTTTCAGATGACATTAATATACTGTAATATCACTATAATATTTTAAGATGTGTCTCTGAAATATGCAGTTACCACACACACACACACACACGCACACACACACACACACACACAAGACACACAAACCTGGCAACCCCCACAGGAACCACACATGTTGGCAGTTCTCACAAATAATTGCAACATTGTTTCAATAGCATATAGACCTACTTGACTACACCTGCGGTAGTGCTAGAAGCACTAATATTTCCCACAACTTGGGGGGCAGGTACAATTGGTTCCCATAAGGACAGCGATAGTTCAAGGGAGGAGCAAATGTATCATTTTTATGCTGTTCATATTCTTTCTATGCTGTTCATAGATATTCTATATATGCTGCTTATTCTGTCAAAGTCAGCTAGGGGACCATTTATCTTTGTGGACCTCACACATACATATTTAATACATGCTGCTGTTCTTGATAATGGAAATTGCTTTCATCCCAAATATTATAAGTCACACAAAATAGTACTTTAAAATGATATACTTATTTTAAAACACACGAAAATATCCCTCAATCCAATTTTAGGTAAATCGGTGATCGTTTTTTTTTTTTTTTTTTTTTTTGCATTTATTTCTGAAGTCACTTTATAGTTATTCTGGATGTATAAGAAGGTGTTTGGGGTGCTGTGTTTAATTTCAAATACTATTTAGGTGGACAACAAATACACATCGAGTACCTGAAATATAAACTTGAGTAACAACTTTGATTATGATATTTTTTTCTGGATGTTTAAATTGCTGGGGTCAAATTGATCCCAAGGATAAACGGTATTAGTAAAATTTGGGGGTAAGAGGAGGGTTAACACTGTCATCCCTTACAAGCTGGTCAATAAAATCAAGACCCTTAGCTTTTGTTCACAACTGTGTTCATGGATCATGGACTTTCTCTCACATCGTCCAAAGGGAGTGAGAATTGGAAACAATACCTCCTCCACCCTCATTCTAAACACAAGCTCCCCACAAGGCTGTGTGCTGAGTCCAGTGCTCTTCACACTCTTCACACATGACTGCACCCCCATCTACACCTCCAACTCCATCATACAATTTGCTGACAACCAACTGTGGTGGTGCAGGAGAACCATGTTAGACTCTCCAGCTGGTGGGTTGAGTGGGGCAGTCACCTCTCTCTGCACGTCAAAGCGAGCAGGGAATTGGTTGAGGACATCAGGCAGGTTGAGGTATTCCCTCTGTAGTCTCATTCAGTGCCTTGATACCTTCCCACATGCTACGGGGGTTGTTGTTATTAAACTGTTGCTCGATGCACTGTTGGTATTTGTGTTGGCATCCCCAATGCCTCTTTTTAACTTCCCCCGTGCACTACAGTAGGTACAGCCTATGAGACCTGGATGCTGCATCTCTCTCATTGAGCTGTGCCCTCACCGTACTGTTAATCTAGGGCTTCTGGTTGGGGAGCACCTTAACAGCGCATTGTGTAGTTACAGTCTCAGAGGTTTATGTACCCCAGCACAGATGCAGTGTTCTTTAAGGTCTGCTCCCTCTGCAAACATATCCCAGTCTGTGCTCTCAAAACAGTCCTATAGCACTCCTATAGCAGTCCTATAGCACTGAGGTGGTTTCCTCAGACCACACCTGTACTGTCTTGATAGATGGTTTAATTCTACCAATCCGGGTTCTGTAAACTGGGGTGAGAGTGATAGAAATATGGTCTGACTGTCCAGGGTGTAGAGATGGAGCTGCTGTTAATGCTCCTTGGATTTTTTGTGTGTATGATCTTATACAGTGCTGACTCATATTATATACTGGGCCTCAATGCAGCAGCACTGAAACATACATCCAAGTTAGGCTGTATACCTGAGGCTGATGTGAATATCATTAATATTGCAGGTGTTTGGTCATAATAAGTATTTCACAAAGTTGACTTAAAACAGAGATATCTTTAGAGAGACCTGTCTCCACCACAACATCTCTAATCAAGGTGTTGCACTCGACAGGCAAACCATGTTCTGAGCCAAAAGAGTGCAGGATGACATCGGGAGAGGGAGAAGTAGAAGTGGAATTGTGTTTACGTCATTGATGCTTGGTGCTCAGACACAGCTGAAGTTTCTGGACTGTTGTCAAACTTTTAATATGAAGATGTCGACCACATTATGATCACCATCTTGTCACTGAATATATGTTTTGTATTGTTTGATGACAAATCAGTTACTTGTTGTTTACCTTGCTATCACAAAACATTCTGGATTATGTATCACCTGCCCCCTTTCCTAAACCTTGAAGTCTTTCAAGTCTTTGAAGAGCTCAACAAATAATTAAATCAAGTGCTGAGTATTTTGTGTCCTAATTAGCAGTTTTCATGAATCTTTTTTGTTTTTTTCAAGTGTAAAATGTAACAGAAGTAGATAGTGTAAAATGTAAATACACAGAGACTGGTGATGGTTGAGTTTAAGTGAGATGATGGTTCATACATTTAGTAATTGAATGCATTTTGTGTCAAAACAATGACAAGTAATTTACAGTCCTATGCCACATTAACTTCTGTAATTCTTTGTGTGAGAAGAGATAAAATGAACTTAATATAAAGGAATGTAAGTTAGCAGTTCTAAAAAAATGCAATGCATGAACATATAGACATGTTGCATATATATTTGTCTGTTTATAGATGTCTGTTTGCTTAGTATTAAACTACTGTTGATGAGTTTCAGACTGGTCAAAATGAAGGCTGAGTTTGAAGATTGGTGTGATCCGACAAATAATGCAGTAATTAATTAATAGTCAGGAGTTAGTCAAAGTCAACATTCTGATGGGCTTTGCTGCTGATGTAATCCCCACACAAGATGGTTTGTGGTTTAATGCTTCAATCACTTAATCATCTCTATCCTGTTCAATTCCATTATTTACCCCCTGTTGTCTAAGTGTGAATGACTCTTCCAACATTTATTTCTGTCCCACTTCTCTCCCTGATCATTCCAGGTACATATGGATATTTGGAACTGTCAGGAGACAATAGCTCTAATAGCTTTGACCTCCTTACCACTGATTGCTTCTAATCTAGGAAGTGAAGATGATTCTGTTACACTCATTAAAAGTTTCTTGATCAAAGTGTTAGGTAATGTAATCATCATGTACAATATCAAATTTGCAGTGCATTGGCATTCTGGAGCTGGATCCTCAACATTTCCATCATATTTTCTTCATCACTTTCGAGGAATTTGTTATTATCTTGTGAATCATCACAATTCCCTGTGCTCCCATTCAGTTACTTCACGTTGGTCCTCCCTTCACTTAATCACATTTAAGTGTGTCAAAAAAAAAAAAAAAAAAAGCTGCATTATATGAAATACCATTATACACTGGAGCTGATAGGTGAGACTTATGATGAATAATGTTTAGGTTATCACACACACACACACACACACAAACTTATTTGAAATTATTTTGTTTCTCAGATTGCGTGCAAAAATGGAGGTTGATAGTGAGATGTAACCCTCCTGTTATTTCAATACATCATAATCAACTTGGTGGTAATTTGCAAGCCAGTGATAAATAATTTACATAATTGGCACTTCCTCGCTAAATCCTATCCCTATCAGCTTCTGTAGGGTTGCATTAGTGAGGAATAATGGTTGTGTCACCCGCTCACCTGCTGCTTTTATTTCCACTTCATGTATTTAAATAGCAACAACTGGGTGAGCATAATAATTGCACAGAAACACTGACCCCTTTTTAATTTCACAGCGTTTTTACACACATAAAATAAACTTTTTATCCAAAGTGACTTGTGGTATTGCAGTTGACAAAGCTGCAGGTTAGTTTGTAAAATTGGGCCATTATCCAAGCTTGTCAGCCTAAATCCCAGAGCGTATTATAAGCAGAGGGGGGCATCCTAACACCACTAACATATTCATGTTTGACAAAATTAAGCGATGATAATATCTTGAAATCTTTGCAACAAATACATTGATTGATGCATACTCCAGGCATGAAATCTAAACCTACCAGTTCAAAAGACTTGTTTTTTGTCTGTACACTGGTAAAAGCATCCTATATGGATGACAAAACATAAAAACAGCATTGACATAAAAGACCAGCCTACCTTCCCAAGAGAAGCAACAGCTTCAGTTCTAATGCCTAAAATGATCAATGTTGACATTTCTCCTGAAATGCACATCTAACATACCGTTGTCAGGTGCAAAGGTTAAGGTAGTGTTATGATGTTAAATGAATACCATCCATCCAAACTGTCCATCCAAACCTTCATTAAAAAAAGAGAAATTAACTCCAATTAACTAATTCATTGACAAGTTCAGCCCATCCTCATTAGAAAACCAGCCACAGAGGTTGACTGTGAATGCTGCTTATTACATCCTGCATGTATTATTTTTGGGTGGTGAACTATAGTGGCCATAGTGATTAGTACTGCAGCAAAAGAAGGAAGTAAAGTCTAGCACTATAAAGTGTGACAAGTTCACAGAGGGAGGAGGTTGGAGACCAATGGTTGAGTCAAATTAGCATAGGACTTTCAGGTCGCTGTTCTTGTCAAGTGTGGAAGCAAAAGCAAATGGTGAGCTACTTAAACTTATTAGCTACATAACTGAAGTTACATAAGTAATGCCGGTACATTCGTAACATTTGCATTTGCAAGTATTACATTTATTTTCAGGAAACCACGCTGTTTTCCTAAACCCACAATTTTGTACAGTGAATTGAAAACAGTACGAGGTGGTATTTTAAATGTTTACCTCATCAACTTCATACATTTATTGTAAAGATAAAAATAAATCCATATTCTCAATTTGATGCAGCCAGAGGTTTCGAACACATTGGGAGAGGGGGCAACAACAAACTTGTTGAATGCTATTAAAATACATGTATGAAACATTCAAAAAGTAAGCAGGGTAATTGGTAACAGATAAGAGTATCAGGATTGGGTATGAAAGGGGTCAATTTTTCATGATCCTGGTTTTTGTGTTCTTTTATGTCCTGTTTTATTTTGAAATATATAATATATCGCTTGTTGCTTTTCACTTCCTCCCTCTCTGTGACTTTCCCTCCTTCCAGTATTTTTTCATTCCTTCCCTCACCTGTCCTCTCCCTGCTTCACCCACGTGTGCCTCATCCCCTCATTTGGTGTGTGTATATGGTCTTTGGCTGTGTCCGAAATCACTCACAAGCTCATTTCACACAGAGATGCTGCAATTTCGCCACAGCGGCGGTTTGCCAATTCACACAGAGTCGAGAATCTCTACCTAAAAGACAAACTGCTGTGTAATTTACACAGAAGAGATGTGATGGTACACGTCATGATAATGACGTCTGTGTTTTTTTAAGGTGTTTCTCCCGTGTGCTCCCTGTCAATCTAAACTCGCGGACAGTTTATAATCATATGGATATTGCTATAATGTGTAGTGAATCAGATCCTGACCCACCAAACATCCTGGAAAGTGACAAAATTAAATTTTTCGCTCTAAATTACACGACTGAATAATCACCATCACATTGCATGAAAAGTGGGATTTTCGTCAGTAAGCAGCACTGTAGATTGTTGTCGAAGTTCAGGTTTACGACTGCACACAGTAACTTGCAGGCAACACTGAAAACTGCTGTGAATTGTCGGAAATTGACGTGGGCCTTGGCAGTTTTCCCCCATGACCCCCCACCCACTAATTCTAGGGGAGGCTTTAACATGTAAATGGAAATGCTGTGAGCTATACAAATGCAAATCAGGGTAGCAGGGGGAGTTTTACCCCAGGTGACCTCTTTCTAAAAGGTATTAACTTGATTTTAAGGGTCTGTGGCGTAAATAGATCAGGCTCAGTATAGCCTAAGGAACCCGTCCACATGGGCGAAAATTATCTTTTTTTTGCTCCACCTTCCTCATCATCGTTTTAAGAATGTTTGTGTCCACACGGATCCACTGAAAACACTGAAAACGCTGTAGTTCATACTCCAGGTCTATAGGTGGTGCTTGACATTCACCAAAAACGGAGAAAAAGACACGGAGCATGCGCATTAAGCGTGCACGCTGTAAACAAACAGACAGTAGACAGAGAAACCGAACACAACAAGAAGAAGATGAAAATGGCTAGTGCAAGGAAAAGGATCATCTGCAATCTCATCATGCCTGAGACATTCACTTAGCAGTTCATCCTTCAGGGCCATTTTTTCGATGTATTCTCAAATTTTCGATGTCTGATCCTGGACCGTGGCCTTGACGCTCACTAGCCCCCTTTCCGCTTAGTGTATAGCCTCAGGACTGGTCTTGGGGTGGAACCCTCCGTGCATGGTGAGTATGCTGTGACTTCTATCTCCTCCTTTGGCCAGCTTATGATACCAGCTTGTTCTTACCATTCAGCTGACTTTTCAGGACCTGCCTTACTCTCTGGAGGTATTTGGCTATGGTTGACTCCCGTGTGGCCTCTTAATGGTTCTGTAAGTTCTTCTTCAAGGTACTTGTAGCTGTCTTGGATATCACCTATGTTGCCCTCTGGTAGGTCAATCCCCTCTGTCCCCCTCTGATCATCTTACCTCTCTTTGAGACCATCCGGCCACAATCCGAATGACATCCCACTTGTTCCATCCGAATGACATCCCTATGTCATCGCTGATGGTGTGGATCAGTGAGTTTTTTTCTCGCAGGTGGCTGATTGGCTGATTGGCTGATTGGCTGATCCACTGTGGGATTGTCTTTAGAGCAGCATTCACATCCACTAGTAGATCTTCTAAAGGTAATTGGCAACTCAGCTTCGGTATTCTTCGGGGGCTCCAGGTTTCTAGTTGGGTCACGAACTTCCTTCTCAGGTCAGCAGCTCTTGTGTTGAGGCTGTTGGTGTCTGTTGGGGCTTGGTACCCAATCTCTGGTTGTGGGGATGATGATGACAATGACATCTCCCCCTTGCCGTAGCATCGTTGTTGTATTTCATCAATCTCTAGTTGTGATAGTAGATTTCGATTAAGGATGTTGGAACACTGGGCTAACAGCTGTTTCTTTGTTAGCCTTGATTATGGGTTTCAAAGTATCCAGTGGTCCCACATTCGCTCCATGTATCCCCTCTCTTTGGGATTGCTTGTATAGTGGCATTCCAGCAACTCTGTATTTTCTGCCCTCATCCATCTGTGTTTTGTTGCAGTAGCCCATTTTTGATCAATTTGCCCTGGTTCCCTAAAAACTGATGCAGACCTTGTTGACCCTGGCGACGTCTGAGCCAGTATGAGTCTATCATTTCCTTGTTCACTCATCCCTGAGGTAGGCCGGTATATCATGAAAGGTCTTGCCTAAGGACCTTTCCCACCTGCTAGTCAAAGCAGGGTGACAACTTACATGAGCCATTTTTAGAAAGTGCCTATTTGAGACTCGGCCTTATTTTATTTCTGAATTGTATTTATTTAAGTGTATTTGTATTGCATTTTTGAATAATGCAACTGGCCTAATTGGTTTGCTGGGATGTGCTTGACCATTTTCTTTTAAATTTCATTGATGAAACGCACTTCACCAAAAAAAAAAAAAATGTGGATTTCAAATCTTCTCTGTTCTCTCTTCTCTTCTCTTATCAGATTTTCAGTGTATTCAGTTGATTAGTCATGCAATACAAGTTTGTAATGTCCTAGAATTTGAATTCATTATTTGGGTACCTTTGGCAGATATGAGATTAAAATGCAAACCACAAGTAGAAGGAAGGCGACGGCAACAGCGGTGGCGACTTTCCTCTGAAATAACCGCAAGCAAGAGCGCAATTGTGCATCTAGTTTGGGTAATTATCATGTACACCATATACGAAATGTACAAAGATGTACCTTCGTCTCACTCTTCGTACGCCATCTTTCTCGGATGCCGAGGCAGCTGATGACGTAAAGAGGTCAGACGGAGGTGGCTCTCTATTACCGCTAATTGAAATGGGTACAGTGCCACCTAGCGTACAAGGCAATGACATGCTTCAGCCAGTAATTCGATTTTCTCACCGGCATGTATGCACGGACAATTGCAGCTGTCTGATTGAGCAGCATAGTCGAACTATAGCTGTAATCTGACTGAGCTGTGCATGTAAACACACAGACTGTTCGGGTGTCTCTTTTCAACTTTCACCCACTGCCCTGCTTCCCCATAAGAAGGGCTTCGAAGGCCCCCCCTTTTGTCTGCAGGAAGAGTCTGTCTTCTAGACTCACGAATGGAGTCACCATTTGTCAACCCCCCCATATGTCTAAATGTTTGGTGGAACCACAGTGGCACCTTTTGGTAAGTTCCAGTATAGTTGGAAGAAAACTTTCTAAAAAACTTAAGTAATAATTCATGTCTATAATATACAATTATATACCCCTGTCATTTTTTGTATCTAGGATTAAGCTAGCACTTTACCAAATATATATAAGCCATCAATAATTTTCTTGGCCTACTAAGTGATTTTGGCTATGTCATTTTAAAACATGCAAACAATGTCTGTAAAATGTCTGGTGGATTTCTGTGAACGGTGAATCACTATCTTAAAACTTTCAAGACGATATGTGATCTAAAATGGAATATTGCCAGAGGAAGTGATGCCGTTAGCCTGCCTTCGGTTCTGCTTCCGATCTAAAAGAATAAAAGGGCAAACTTTGTTCTCCCTCACTCTCTCTTAACTTTCGTGCTTTGCTTCGTTTTTGCAACATGCAAAAGACTTGTAGAAGACTTGTAATCTCCATAGATTTAAACCACATGTTGAACTTTTATCACTCATGGTTTTGAAGTGCTTTTTCCAAGTGCTTTCATTTTGAAAGCTCAAGCAAGAACGAAACTAATTTCTTTTTGTCTTCTTTTACATATTGTTAAATTATCTTTGCTGACTCAGAAGAAGTTACCTCTCTAAGTTACCTCTCGCCCAGTCAGCGTTGCATCCTTCAGTTATTTTTAGACAAGAAGTCAAATCAGTTCATAATTGAAGCTGAAGAACTACTGGTCTAAGAAACTCTGACTAAGACATGGATCATTGTTCAGAAGCCAGTGCAGTATTTCACTGCTCAAGAAACTGAGCTGCGTCTCCAGCTGAACAGAGAAATTATCATCCAGCCACAACCGGCTGCCCACAGCAAACTCAAGCAAAAACTCTGCTGGGCCTGTGAGTCTCGTCATCAGAGGCGAGATGCAACATCATCCTGCGGCTTTTGGACAGAGGCCGGGCACCCGCAGCAAAGCTGGGAGAGGATCAGAGGAAACAAAATCTGTGGACCTCTTCATCTACAAAAAAAAGTAGGCTGAACCTTTTGTACACAGCTGGATTCCAACATACATGAAATCAGAGCTGATGTTGGAAAGCTTTGATTCACATCTTATAAGCTCAAAGAGAATTTTTGATAGGGCTCCGTTAGTGTAAAAATTATTCCCGTAAAATTTTAAATTAACTACCTGTTCTGCAAATTCACCATCACTCAAAATCACCTTATTTAAATATTTTACCCCCATGGTCTCCACATTTTTTGATATTTGTTGTCATCTGTTTGAATTATTATTTCATATGATTTACTCTGCATTATTTAGTCAACATATATAACCATATGTCCTTGTCTGAGCAAGTTTAATTTGATGTGGAAAATCGATGGATCTGTGTAAAGAAATCACTACTTCAGAACATGAGACTGAAATCAATAAATTGAATAAATTGATTCTAATTGCCTAAGCCAAACTTGTACAGTTCGATGTTTGGAATAATTTCCTCCGGCCTATTTCAATTAATTAAACAATGGCGGTGGTGCCCCATTTACAAGTGTGTTATTAATCACCATTATTTACTGTTATTATCAAGTAGTGTATCTCCTACAGGTGACAAATCCCTCAAACAAATTTGTGGTCAGTTGTGTTTTGATTATTGATTGGCGGAGATGCTGTTGGAGGGTGCGCTCACCGTTTAGTTGCATGTCATCTTGTAGTGTATGATATGGAGGAAAGAAAACTGTAAATATCATGTAAATATGATGTTTGTGTGAATTTCTGTGTCCAGTAGGTGGCGCTTTGGATATGATACAGTATTGATGCATGGAGGTATTCAGGGCGACATCGTATACATGTGTCATGAATTTGTTATACATGGAAAATTGTATGTTGAAGTTATAAGGACTTTTATGGCAAAGCATGAAAATGGAGCATCCCATGACACCCACCATGTTTGATGTAGGCAACAGCTTTTCAGAACTTTTCATGTTCAAGGTTTGAGGATGATACTGAGTGAAATGGAAGTCTGTGGTGTTAAGTCTGTAAGAGGAGTTGGTTAAAGTGCGAGGCATGGAAATAGATCAAAATGGGGATGAACTGGGAACTTTGAATGAAAATGGCCAACTTCCTGTTGGGGTGATGGTCATGATACATACGCATATTGAATTTTACTCATGTATGTGCAGGTAGGAGGCAAGGCTTGGATTTGTAATATTCCTGGGTGCGCTATAGTGTCCCCTAGTAATACCTTTCGTCAGCTATTGTTAGGAGGGCATTGGCAATAATTGTACCAAGTTTCATGTTAATCTGACCTACCGATATGGAGTTATGAAATACCTCAATTTAAAGAGCGCCACCTAGTGGTACTCGGAGAAAAAAAAAATTGCACAGAGCTTGTGGAGAAGTAGGAATCTGTGTTTCATGTCATTCGGACACACTAATGTGGAGATATGCAACACTTCCTGTTTGGAACAAAATTTGCAGGAAGTTGTTATTTAATTACATAAGTATTGTTTGAAATATCAAAATTATTTTCCTGTGTTATTGTTGTATTAAATTCTTCTCTCGTTTCAGATCCCTTCCTGTCCCTGTGTGTTTTCCCGCCATTATAATTGTCTGACGGTCCTTGATGTGCCACACCTGCATCTCATTATCCCCACCTCCCTTGTGTATATAGTCTGTGTGCTGACTGTATTCTGTGTCAGTTCATTTTTCTCACGTAGCAAGCCTTCCTGGATTTCTCCTAGTGATAGCCCTCCTAGTGTGTTTTGACCGTGTTTTTGAGCCTCTGCTGGATCATTCTGTTTTGTTTGCTTCGCTGACTGACCTCCTGTGTACCAAATCTGTCTTCAGTAAAGGGCTTTTGCATTTTAAATTGAACTGTCATGAGGCATGCGTTGGAGTCCTAATCTAGCGTGTCAGACTTGATCGACATGAGAATAAAGAATGCAGATTCAATTAAGTTCAATAAAAACTGTAGGATCGACACAAACACAACTCTGGATGTTTTTTTGATGCTTAATGTAAAGACAATAACTTGGTAATATGTTTGTGTCTGTGAGAGAGGGGTTCACAGAGGAGATGTAGGACACAATTCTTTCAGGTGCATTTGATGTGTAATAGTGTTTCTGACCCTCTTTAAGTGCTGTATGACAAAACAAACATTCAGTCAAATATTCTGTTCCACGGTGATGTTGTCAACTTGAGGAGGTCTGTGTAGTCCAGATGCACACCTAAAGCAGGAAGGGTTGCTTGTAAATATGCAGAAAGGCATTGGGACCTCTGGATTCATCACAGGACAGGACACCAACACCAACACCAACAAAACATGTCAAATGTTATGTTACGAGGACAGGCCAGATGACAGTAACCCATTCAGGCATTCTATGAATAAATTTGGGAGGAGTAATCTAGCCACAATCTCTTTCAGACTTTGTTTTGTAAAGAGAAAAAGAAATCTACCTATAAGTTGTACAACCTTTACACCAAAATTACCCAAGTTTTAATGATTTCAACTCAGGTAAACCTTTTTTTCTATTTCATAGTACCTCTTGTTGTGTCATCATCTTTTTAAATTATTCACACATTCCCCACTATTTTCCCCACTTAGATGCAGATGCACAACCAAATACAACATCACTGTATTTAAGCTTTGAAACCAGTGGGACACATGTGTTGCTTTTCAAATGACAAGCCTCTAGAAAATCCTGGCTTGTTAAATAGTGGACACACAATTCAGAAGGTAGAACCTAGACCCCATGATTTCTTACAGGTTATGGGTAATTAAGCCAACACACACACACACACACACACACACACACACACACACAAACACACACACATTTGTCTTTCTGTGCGTCAATATTTGTGTGTTAGAAGAGAGAGAGTGTGTGTGTGTGTGTGCGTGCGTGTGTATGTCTGCGCATCTGTAGGGAGTGAGTACGAGGTAAAAATGAATATGTCAAGTGGGTTGACAGACAGAGAGGACAAGGTGGAAGCTTGTGTGTGTGCGAGTGAGTGAGTGTATCCCAGGAGTTGCCCCAGGCAGGGTTGTGGTGGGGTGAAGCCCACTGAGGCCAAGCTGCCGACGGTGGTGTACCTAGAGGAAGGGCTTACTGTCACTTTAACAGCAGGTATAACATACGCACAAACACACACACACACACACACACACACACACACACACACACACACACACACACACATACACACACACACACACACACACACAATGCGTGGGTCACACCCTGTGTGTAAATGTCCCTGTGCTTACACAGTGACTGTGTGAAACGTGTGTATTTGTATGTGTGTGGAGATGGGGGAGGGGTGAGTGCTGGGTTGATAGAGGCTACATGTCACCTCCAACCCATTCGGGATGGCTGGAGAACAGCCAGAGGGGTTTTTAATTTGTGAACTGGGGGAAAGGAGGGGAAGCAGAGGGGATGTGGAGAGGAGGTGATGGACTGAGGACAGAAGGATTGATGGAAGGTGAAAATGAGCACAATATGTGCAGATTCAAGAACACACATATTTCAAGCAACTCCCAAATCTACAGTATCTAAAGAGCATTAATGTTTTTTTATTTCTTAATTTATGCTAAATTTACATTTGCAACCATTGTTAGCTGTTATTGACATTAGGCTATTTTCAATGGATCCTAAAACTTACCGCAGTATCAGAAGACAAAATCTAGCAAACAACAAAAAAGTAATTGTAGTTACAAGTAACTTGAATACCTTTGGGGATATTCAAGCCTCCCTGAATGAGGTGTGCACATTTTTGTACTTCATTAATTTTTGAAAAATGCTTATTTTGAATTTGATATTCGCAAAACATTTTAAAGAAGTTGGGACAGGTGCAACATAAGACTGGAAAATGATCTGGATCATTTCACAGGATCATCTGTAAGAGTTAATACATTATGAATGGGTATGACAGGGATGCCTCCACCCTCCGCCCATTCATGATACTAGCCCCATGCACACTGCCCCTTGAGTGCGGGGATAATGCGGCGATTCTCTGCATCCTCCTCTGTGTGAAACTTTCAGATTAAGCGAGGGGTGAAATTTCACTGCGGTGCTGATGCTCCTCCGGAGTAGTATCAGAGGAAATATCAAAGGTAGTATCAGAGGTAGTATCAGAGGAAATATCGGAGGTAGTATCAGAGGTAGTATCAGAGGAAATATCGGAGGTAGTATCAGAGGTAGTATCAGAGGAAATATCAGAGGAAATATTAGAGGAAATATCTGAGATAGTATCAGAGGTAGTATCAGAGAAAGTATCAGAGGAAGTATCAAAGTATCAGAGCTGCAGCATTGGCGAACCAAACCAGTGTGAATGGATAAGCCATCGGTGCAGAGTGAGGGTGTGTCTGATAACTACACAGGTCCTTCACTCAAAAAAAATTAAAGAGAAATGTCCCACAACGCAACGTTACCAATGACCAAACAACAGTAACATAGTAACTGTAACTGTCTTTGGAAATGTATATGAGGAAAAAAATATATATATATGGAGAAGTGTCTGTCCTCCTACCTGTCCTATCAACTCTTCATCACATTTCTGCCAGAAATACACCATCCGTCACTGGCAAAAAACTTTAACTTACCAAGTCTGTGTTGAAAAAAATCACTGTGACGGTCAGTGCTCCAGACCGAAAACTCAGTGTACTCCCCCAGAAAAAAAACTCCTTCCCCGCGAATGACGGAGTCAGACAGCGTCAGTTTACTGATGGCAATAATGTTATTATGGGACTTCATCACTTTCCAGGATGTTTGGTGGGTCTGGACTTCAATCAGAAAACATTATAACAGCATCCATGTGATTATAAACCATCAGCGGGTACATGTTTAGACTAACAGCTGGACACCGGGGGAAACACCTTGACAAAAAGCACACAGACGTCATCATCATGACATGTACCATCACACCGCTTTAGGATCCGCAGTGCTGGAGTGATGTGTCAGTTACACACTGGTGTGGCTTTTTGCCAAAGCTGTTTGGTTCAAAGAACATAGGCGGATAATTGGCAAACCTTCATTGCAGAGATAATGCTGAGTCTCTGTGAAAAGGGCTGCCATCGCCTATTACCAATAAAGACAGACGTGTTTGTTCGCTCCACTCTTGAACGTCGACTTTTTCTTCTTTTTTGCGGGTATTTTGCTTTCTCTGCAGTGCATATGTATTGTCATGTCATGCTGAGTGTCATACACTGGTGCATTACTGCTGGTTATATTTGTTTTCTGTGTTTTTTTGTGTATTTTCTTTAACTGCATGTTTTATTATTCTATTTTGCATAGAATATGCATTAGGAATGGCCAGTTATGATTTTAGGCAGTGAATGCAACCCTTTGACTGACAGCTGCACCAGCCAATCAGCTGTTATAGCAGGCCCACATACTGATTTATAAGCAGGACAGGCGCCGGATACAGGTGTGCTTGTTGGAACAGATGTGGCACACTGGAAAGCGACGTAGCGGTAGAGGATCTCAAGGGCTGACCAGAGGCTCCAGCAAGGGGGTAAGAGGCACTGAGACGAACCCTGAAGCCAGAGAAAGTGACTCATGTGGTTGTAGAGCAGGCTGCTGGCCATCTCATGAGTTCTAGGTCCATGGACATCACGGGAAGTGATGCAGCTGAAGTGGAGGTCGGATGAGAGATGGGAGCAGCCGAAGGCCACAAGCAACAGCAAGATTTTCGGTGGAGGACGGTTCGCGGTGGCAAAGTGACAGCACTGACATTACAGGGGGACTAAGACTGGATCATAGTCATGAGCTCTCAGACTGTTGAATTTTAACATTGTTTTAATTGTGTTTTTAAGAGGATTCCCAAATTTTAAGAAAGGACATTGTCCTAAAACAATTATCATTTCTTCCTAGATTTTGCACAATAAATGTTTTCTGTGTAACATGGTGTTTGGGTCATTGAGTACTGCTCACCCTCGTGTAAAAGAACTTGCATTTTAGAATTTGTTGGGGTATTGTTAACAGAAAACAACCCTTTGACCCATACATGCCATGCACAGCTAACATACAGCAGATGCTGGACATCGACAGCTCTCGAAAGCCTCGAAACCCCAAGCTCATGTGAGCTCGCTGACCCCAGGACAGTGCTTTGGAGATGGCGTCACAAGCAGGGCAAGGAGGTGGGGGGAATACATGCTAGGCTAAAAGCATGCACTAGCCAACCACCGCTACCCAGTCTCCTGCTAGCTAACGTGTGGTCTCTGGAAAACCAACTGCACAAACTAAAAGCCAGGATTACAACACATCGAGAGTGTTGCACTCTAATCTTCACTGAGACCTGGCTCTAAGACAAAGTCACAGACTATGCCGTTTAGCTACAGACTCACTCCATACACAGAGGAGACCGGCCTGCAGCCTTTGTTAAGGCTAAAGGGGAGGTGTGTGAGTGTTTATAAGTCTTGTTTTGTAAGTTGTTTGTAAGCACTGTTCACCAGATGTGGAGTTTCTACTGCTAAAATTCCATCCGTATTAGCTACCGAAGAAATTTACTGCTGTGTTTTTGGCCACTGTTTACATCCCCACGCGAGCCATGACGTCATCAGTGCTCATTAGATGGCTCATCCTGATGCTGTTTACATCACGAAAAGTTTCCCAAATAGAAGCCCTGGATTAACAGTCAGGTATGTTGCATGCTGCGTACTCGCTCTCTTGTATTTACATCAGGCAATGAGATGGAGTAAAACGCTGCAAAGTATGGACTAGAAAAAGCCATCACAGCGACCAAAAGGCAGTACAGAGAGAGGCGGGAAGGCTTCTATTCTACTGCTGTCTCCAGGCGGATGTGGTAAGGCCTACAGCACATCACAGACTACAGGACCAACACCAGCACCATCAGCTCCACAGACAGCCTGCTGGATGACCTCAACATCTTCTACACCCACTTCGAGACTTCCAGCCACACCACAGAGAGGAGGCACACACACACCGGGACCCTGGTGGTGCTGGCCCACATTCAGAGCAGCATACCGGACACCCTGGACCACCTGGACCCCCTGAAAAATGCCTACCGGCCCAACAGTTCCACTTTAGATGATATCGCTGCTATTCTCCACTATTGCCTCTCCCACCTGGAAAATAAAGACTCCTACATCAGGACTCTGTGGACTACAATCTGCCTTCAACACAGTCATCCCCCACAAACTCAAGGACAAACTGTCTAGCCTTGGTCTGCACCCCACCGTCTGTGACTGGCTCTTAAACTTTCTGACTGGCAGGCCCAGTCTGTCAGGATTGGAAACAGGACTTTAGCCAGCATTATCACAAACACTGGCACTCCACAGGGATGCGTCCTTAGTCCCATCCTCTACATCCTGTTCACCCATGACTGTGTCACCTCCCACAAAGGCAACATCATCCTAAAGTTAGTGGATGACACTGCAGTGATCACTGCGTCACTGGCGGGGACGAAGCAGCCTACAGGAGGGAGGTAGCCAGTCTCATGTCATGTTGTGAGGACAGCAACATCACCCTCAACACGGACAAAACGAAGGAGATGATAGTGGACATGAGGAAGAAGAGGAGACCTCATCAGCCACTAATCCAGCAGCTTGAAGTAGAGAGGGTGAGCAGCTTCAAATACCTGGGCGTCCACATCAGTGATGACCTCACTTGGTCATTCAACAACACACAGCTGGTAAAGAGGGTCCAACAGCGGCTGTATTTTCTGAAGAGGCTGAGGAAGTTTGACATGTCGCCTGAGATCCTCAGCAACTTCTACAGCTGCATTGTTTAGAGCATCTTGACCAGCTATATCACCGTCTGGTACGGCAGTACTTCTGCTATGGACCACAAACTCCTGCAGAGAGTGGTGACGACTGTGGAAAAGATCAGCAGGACTCCACTGCCCTCTCTGCAGAGTATTTACCACCGCAGACCAACCCCAGCACGGACTGTTCACACTTCTACCCTCAGGCCGGAGTTACAAGTGTTAAGTCCAAGACCACCAGATTAAAGAACTCTTTCTTCCGCACTGCCATCAGACTCCTAAACAGTAGATAGGAGTTTATTCCTCCTCTCAACTGTCCCTACTGTTTCCATTTTAGAACATGCATAACTGCACAATTTTCAGATTTGCACTGTTTTATTGTTATTATCATTATTGTTGCTACTTTTTTTTTTTTTTTACTATTTATCACATGTGCCATGTGTAAAAGTGTTTTAAAAGTGCTTTACTTCGTATATTGTATATTTTGGATGTATACATTTATTTATTACACTGTTGGTATTCTGTGGACAGCAAAGGAAGAATTTCATTACATTATTGATAACATGTTTCTTTACTGTGCATATGACAATAAGTACTTTGGATCTTGAAACCTGTTTATTATTTGTATTTTACAGTTTCATAACTTAATTTTGGAATCAGGGTTGTAAAGGCAGAAGCATGATATTGTTGAAGTGCTGCAAAATGTATTTGCTCTCATGAATCCTTCTAGTGTTGGTCATATCAGGACGCTGGTGTGAATATCGCCGCTCCTCAATCCATAACAAAAATACTTTTTTCTGCTGCAATATGAAAGCCAAATTGTCTTTACAAGCTCCAGGGCAGCACTACAAACTTTAAAGGCTGCACACCTGAATGGTTGGCTCTGTGGACTCACCTTTCTCCATGTAGTTTCTGGGCTGTCTCCATCAAAGGTGTTGGCATGTAGTATGTTCATAAAAGAATTCTGTGGAGGCCAGGCTGGGTGGAATGATAGAGCAATCTTTATTGAAACAGATCCGAACAGAGTGCAGCCGCACAGCTGGTGCTCCAAAATCTATGGCAAAGTAATGCCAAACGCTTTGCCCTTTGCCCTATCAGAAATCCTATCAAGCCTTTGACCTTAGGAAATCTACCAATTGCCACCCATCTTTCTCTAGTGTGGGGGCCTTAAGAATTGGTCACTTTGGTAGATTCAAGGTTCATCCATCCAATGGAAGGAAAGAAGGATTTGTCTGCCTCACACCCCCTATGAAATAACTCTTGTGTGTGTTACTTAACTTTGCTGATGTCAGCTAAAGTAGGCAGGATGGTCTCTCTAAACTTAGATGACAATGTATATGTTGAGTCAGCTCCAAACCTCTGGTGTGGGCCCCTTCCTGTAGCTTATCTCTGATGCCCATCTCAGAGCTGATCAAGGCTCCTGGTTATTGCACTGTTGCATTTCCACACTTGTGTACAGGGGAGCATCTGGTCCTGTCCCATCCTGTCTTCTCACTATTCACTATTGTCTTAGAGCTCAGGATGTGTAAGAAACACACAGACACTACATCTGCCGATCAGCTGTTAGCCCCACTGATCAGCTGTTAGCCCCGCTGTTAGCCCCACTGATGTACTGTTAGCCTAGCAACACTAACTTCCAAACCGACGTACTCAATTCTCTGTGGGCTGTCCAGTGTTGCTCCGTTGGTCCTCTCTCCACAACGGCCTCGGGATCAGTCATCGCCTGGCTCCTGTATCAGTCTCCTTTGCTACCGTGGTCTCCCCCAACTTGCAACGATGTTGGTTGGTCACTGCTCCGCCGCTGCTGACGGGGACTTCAAATACTCAGCGCAGGGGCTCCTGGACCTTTGCTGTAGCTTCACCTCAAACTCCATTGCTAGGATTACATCTCTTGGTCTCCTTTGTCCTTTGAGTGTGCAGCCTTCTCCCTGGCTGGGCATGCACAGCCACAGGTTGTCCTCATATACCGCCCTCCAAAAGCCTCGTCGACCTTCCTGTCTGAGCTGTCTGAGCTACTCACCTCCATCTGCTCCATATCTGCATCTACACTCCTGCTTGGTGATTTCAACATCCATGTTTATGCCACCAGCTGCCCCTTTGCCTCTGAATTCCTGTCACTCCTGGATTGCCTCAACATCACACAGCATGTTAAAGGTCACACCCATGTCAAAGGCCACACACTGGACCTGGTGTGCTCAACTGGCAGAGCTCCCTCCCATCTAGAGTGCCTGGACCTCGCTGTTTCTAACCACTATGCTGTCCTTTTCACTGTTCCTGTCCCTGTCCCCAAGCAGCACATAAGTCTAAACTTAACATTCAAGAATATCAAGACAGTGAACACTCTGGCCCTGACCAATATCCTGGAAACCCACCTGGCCTCTGATCCCCTTGACACCTTACTGGATGGGCTAGTGGCCCACTATAATGCTACTGTCTCCTGGGGTCTTGACTCCCTTGCCCCTCTTAAAACCCGGACTGTCTCATTTACCCATTCTGCCCCCTGGTTCACCACTGAACTCTGAACCCTAAAGACAACTGGTCGCTGCCTGGAGAGGCTCTATAAAAGATCTGGCCTCACCATCCACAATGAAGCCTACAAAGACTACGTTAGGTCTCATAAAGAAACTCTCTCCAAGGCCAAAACAAACTACTACACCACCCTCATTGGAGACCAGCAAAATGATGCCAGAATGTTATTCTCCACCATTAACTGGCTCCTTAGCCCTCTCGATGCCCCCCAACCCTCTGGTACCCCTGCCCTCTGCTTCAAGTTCCTGGACTTCTTCCAGGAAAAGGTGGCTACCATTCACCAGCAACTCCCACTGTTTGCCTCCCCCAGTGCTCTCTCTCTCTCCTCCTTCTCTCCTGTGGACTCTATTTCTGTTGCTAAGTTGGTCTCTGTCCGGGATCAATCAGGAAAGGCTCAAGAACACAAGGTGTAAATGTCAAAAGAATATGAATTTATTTACAAACTCAACTCCAAGAAACAATATCCAAAGTATATTTGCACAAGTACAAAAATTAGGAAAATATCAACTCTAAATAAGGGCCCTAAAACTTAAACTGAGATCAACTTAAATAAACAGCAACTTAACTCAACATATTTGACCTGCCAAATGAGACAATAGGTGAGGGTTATATAGACTTCGGCTAGCGGACACAGACAATGGGGAGGGACAGACATAACCGGCAACTTCCATATTGCAAATGGAACATAATTTGAACAAATACTACAGAAGAAAACCTATACATACTCAATATAAACACTCAAATAATGAATGAAACTTAAACATCTTAAATGATCTCATATTAATAAATCTCAAAGAAAAGACAGCCTGTCCTCTGGCACCTCCAAGGTGGCCTCCTCCATTTTCTGCCCCGTTTCCATAAGAGGCCATCTTGGATGGCGCTGCCTCCTTTTCAGAGCTGGGGAGAGCTGCCACAACAAAGACACTCAAACAAAGGAATATCAATCAACATGCTTTTAACCAAAATGCGTGCACTCAAATTAATCAACAACTCTGAATAAATGAGATGAATGAAAAGAAAAGACTGTGTGCCCTCATTTAAGATGAAAAGAATAACAAAATACTCAACTTAAAGGTGGTCAACATTTGTGGCCACCACAGTCTCCAAGGCAAAAGCCTCCACCTGCTCTCTGGACCCCATGCCAACAACACTGGTGAAGTCTTCTCTGCCTGCCCTATGCCCCCTCATGGTGGACATTATCAACTCATCCCTAGAATCTGGCATGGTACTGTCCATCTTCAAAACAGCTGCAGTGGCTTCTTGATCTGGCTTCCTCAAGAAGGACAGAACTACTGGCCGGTCTCCAACCTTCCTTTCCTAAGCAAAATCCTGGAAAGAGCAGTCGCTACCCACCTCCAGCAACACATCCAAACATGAGCTCTCTGAACCCATTCAGTCTGGCTTCAGGGCATGCCATAGCTCATCAAGATCACAAACAACCTCCTCATCCCTGCAGATTCTGGCCACATCAGTATTCTGATCCTCCTGGACCTCTCTGCAGCCTTTGACAAAATCTCCCACACCATTCTCCTTACACGCCTATCTGAATACCTTGGCCTCACAGCACTCTCCTGGATCCAGTCCTATTTAACAAAAAGGAAACAGGTTGTCAACATGGGAGACTCCAGTTCCACCCCAGCTCCTGTCAACCAGTCATGCCTCAAGGCTCTGTGCTTGGACCCCTCCGCTTCACCATCTACATGCTCCCCCTTGATCAGATAATTTGCAAACACAGTCTATACTTCCATTCTTATGCTGATGATACTCAGTTATATCTCTGCACCAAACCATCCACCCAGCTACCCCCACAGTCACTCATCAACTGCCTGCATGATATAAAACTCTGGATGACATCAAATCTACTCAAACTAAACACTAATAAAACAGAGCTCATGGTTGTGGTCTCAAGTGCATTGCTCCAGAAGGTTGGAGATCTTCTCCTGGACATGGACAGCTGCTCTGTCTCCCCATCCATGGAAATCTGCAACCTGGGTGTCATCCTTGATTCCACGCTATCTTTTCAATCATACATAAAATCCATCACAGGGTCGGCTTTTTATCATCTCAAAAACATCTCCAGACAACCGGCCCTCCCTCTCCAAACCTGTGGCTGAGACCCTCATCCATGCCTTCATCACCTCCCGCCTGGACTACTGTAATAGAGTCCTGTCCAGGCTCCCTTCCAAATCCCTGGACAGGCTCCAGTACGTGCAGAACTCTGCTGCCAGGGTCCTCAACCACACCAAGCCTTGGCAACACATCACCCCCACTCTCATCCACCTTCACTGGCTCCCAGTTAAACCACGCATCACTTACAAAATTCTCCTGACAAGGGGTGAGTATTGGTAAGAACCTCATCATACGATAAGTATCACGATACTTTGGTCACAATACGATATGTATCACGATATCACAATATTGTGATATAAATAAAGATGAAATCACAAGTATCTGTATATGTACATCAGATGATATTGATCAGAGGACAAATTGAGCCAAATCTATTTAATTCAAACAGCCTCGCCACCATCATCATAATCATAATAATAATCATAATAATAATCATGTTTCTCCTATTGTGTCACTGTTTGAACACTGAACAGGTCATATGAAAATAATGTAAATGTATATATGTAGACATACATGCTTGTCACTGAACACACTGAGCTGAAAAGTATGAGGAAAATAAAGTGCACATCGTCTTCTTGTAAACAAAATAAATACAACAGTAAACCTTAACATTCAGACACATGGATAGGCCTAAAACTTGTACCTGACTTCTTTTGTTTTTTGTATAGAAAGAGAATCTGATCAAGGTGCTCTGGGGTGAGTGCACTCCTCTGTGCAGTGATAATGTCCCCCGCAGTAGAGAAAACTCTCTCAGAGGAGACACTTGTTCCAGGGATGCACAAATACCTCTTTGCAAGTTTTGACAATAGAGGATACTGCACTCGTGCTCCCTTCACCAGTTCAGTGGACTGGCCCCTTTTGTAATTGGCATTGGAGCAGTCTCTTTGAATCTTCCCATCTCCTCTTGTGCCTGGTCCTCTGGTGTCCTCAACTTCTTTGCAGCCCCTGGAACAGTGATCACAAAAAATAGCGATTTCTTTAAGACCCAAAGTCCTTTTTTCGCTACAGTTTAATGTTGGAGATTCATGGTGCAGAATAAAGTATGTGCAGTTTGCTTACAGATCAAATCCAAATCCTTAGAAGATGATTTGTGCATGTGTAACTTGAATATGGGACAAATATCAAACTAGCACGTGTAAAATAAAACTTTAAACACCGAGTAATGTACATTACACTTGCTCTGAGGAATCTGTTTTTTAAATGAGAGGAAATCTGAATAAGTCTTTTAGCGTCAAACTCTAAACGAACATTCAGCACAGTGAGACTCAAATATTCAACTGCAGGGATAATAACTAAAACTAACTGTTGACATTAGGGGGTCTTTCCTATACTGACCTGAAGCGTATGTTTGACCAAGACAGTCCGCAAGGCCACAAGAATCCCTGGATCTCTTCTTAGACGTGGACAGTGCTGCAAAGCTCTCCTCTTCCTTGGGACCTTGGCTGCTCCCTTTGTCCTCCTCACCTAGGACCTCCAGCACTGCATCCTCATCTTCCTCCTCTTCTCCATCAGCCTGAGTCTCTGGCTCACCTGTCACATCCTCTCCAGCTCCTCCATGCTGAAAAAAACAGTGTCACATGAAATTAAGTAAAGTAAATAACCTCAAATGAAATAAATTACAATTAAATGCTGACATAATCTGTTGTTCATGTAATATACATGTTTACTAACATTCACAACTGTTTATGTATTTTAAACTTTTAGTATTTATGCGTTTTAAAATATTTATGCAATATTTGTATTGACTGTCTATGAAAAATATTGAAAGAATAATTGAAAGCAGTCTAATAGTCTAGCTCACCTGAAACGGCCCCTGGGTCCTTGCAACCTCTGTGGTGACTGTATCATAGATGGTCTAGCATTCATCCTCAGTCAAGAACGACAAGGTCTTAAATCGGGGATCCAGAGCTGCACACACAAGTCTCCCACTGCTCATCTAAGTACCTCTTCTTGAGGTCCTGGCATATGGCAGTTTTGATGTCTTTTATCATGTTAGAGTCACCTTGGCTCTCCTGGAGTTCTTGGATCAGGTGAGCATGGACTGGTGCAACTGCTGACAGTGTGGGAGTTTTCTCTTCTTCTATGGTCACAGTGGCAATCTCCATGTGCTTCATAGCAGCAACTATTTCTTTTGCAGCTGTAATGTTGGCCTCACTGACAGTGCTGATATCTTTTTCATTCTTCCTCACCTCCTGGAAGCGCTGGAGCATGTCATGTGCACTGTTCCGTCTGGTGACTGCATCGGTCTTGAGTTTGTGCTGTTCCAGATTCAGCAACTTCTGTTTTTCTTTCACAACATGACTGGCAATGGCGCTGTGTCTGAAAAAGTTGGTAATCCGCCTCACTTTTCCCAGCAAGCGCTGGACGGCTGGCAACTTTAGTGCACGATGAGAAGCCAAATTTAGGGTGTGCGCAAAGCATTTAAAATGCAGCATACCGGCTAGCTCTGCTGTGCTGTTCATGTTTTTAGAGTTGTCTGTGACTATGGCTGGGTCCTTGTCCTGTATGCCCCATTCCTCCATTGCCCTTTTCAGCAAATCAACAATGTTACTGCCAGTGCTGTCATGCATTACATCGTCTGCAAAACATGTGTAACCATTTCACAGTTATCAGATATGTAGTAGGACGTTATGGTCACATTTCTGGGTGGCTCTGGATGTCCATTTGTCACATGTCAAGACAACTCTTTGTGCAGCACTAAGAGATGTCTTCACGACTTTCTTAACGTTGTTCTTGCTTTGAAGCCAAAGTGCTTCCAAGTGCTTTAAATTGCAGAGGCGTTATTATCATGACATCCATTTTGGAAAGACCTCAGCCACACTCTCTAATACAGAAATACATGCGCCGCACAGCAGAGTTGCTCTTTGACGCCATCTACCGGAGTGGAGGTACGGAAGTCCTACTGTATTCACAACGCATCTAAACATGAATCATTATTCTTAAAAAATATATATATATATATATATATATATATATATATATATATATATATATATATATATATATATATATATATATATATATCGATATTTTTACCCATCCCTACTCAAAACCTATAAATCTCTCCATTCTCTCACGCCCCAATATCTGTCTGACCTCCTCTATCCCTACATCCAGTCTTGGACGCTGCGCTCATCAGGCACACACCAGCTCTCCATCCCTTACACCAAACTACGAACCCTTGGTGACAGAGCCTTCTGTGTGGTAGCCCACACTCTCTGGAACACTCTCCCAGCTGAAATCTGCAAACTGACTTCTCTGGAGACTTTCAAAAGAGACTTAAAAACCCATCTTTTTAATAAGGCCTATCAGCTCTAGATCCAGCCCCATCAAATCAATCAACCTTTTCTATGTATTTTTTTTTTTTTGTTGTTGTTGTTTATCCATTTATTCTTTGTTTTGTTTGTTCCACTTTGTTAAGTGTCCTTGGGTACCCTGAAAGGCACTATATGAATAAAAAAAAAAAAAAACATATTATTATTATTATTATACAGATTTTGGACAACCCCTTTTCCTAAGAATTCTGAAATGGTAAACATGATTTGGAAGAATTCCATTTTTATCAATATAAAGCAGAATGAAACTATGAACAAAGTTGCTGTTACTTACATTCTTCAGACTGAATGTACCTGCAAATCCTCCAACATCATTTATTTATTCCTCCTGTAAAACATGTAGAACCCTGTCTCCCTCATTTAAGATGTGTCTTTTTTGCCATAAAGATACCTTTTTCTATCCTTCAAATGTCTAACTTGAACCCCAATTTTGCAAATTCTAGTGGTGAATAACAGAGCAGATGAATAAAACATTCAATTTCAATAAAGTCAACCACACCAGCAATTCGAGTTCAAAAATAGTTATATTACACAAACAAAAGAAACAAATCAAAATTCAGTTCAGTCTACACAATAAAAATACTCCACTTCGGGATTTCCTAGTTATCACAGTTGATAGTTCAGTTCATTCAAAAAAATTAAAATTCCCAGTCACCAAAAGAGCAATACTCAAATCAACCACAAGTCAATCAATTCATAAACATGAAAACCCAACAAAGAATGAAAGATAAAACAAAATAATCACCAAGCTTTCGCCTTCTCACAGTTACCATAGTGATTGTTAAGGAGCTGTTGTTGGGTCTCCAGAGACTTTTACCTGTCAAATCCTCAACAGTTCCTTTGAATGATGGTTTGGTTGTTCATGATGACACAAGTGTATTCACTTGTATTCACATCACTCCGATGTGCCACGGCAGCGAGCAGACAGGTTCCACTCCAGTCTCTGTGTGATACTTCTACTATCTGCCCTGCTGCGGCTCTGGTGGTCAGGACACTTCCTCTTCAGCACAGAGCACTAGAGGAGCCTACTTACAGCCACCAAAGCAGCAGCAGAATCTGAACAAATAACATTGTTCTGAGGCTTATTTAGCTTTTAAAATTGCCAACAGTTCAGCTGAAAATACAGATAAATTGTCTGATAAGCGAATGCTGAATTGAAGATTCTTATCTGCAACAAAAATCCCAGCCCCAGTTTTCCCCAACACAGGATCCTTTGATCCATCAGTAAAAATGTATCCTTCAAACTGAACCAGGATCATTTTCACATGCATGTCTGCCTTGCTTTACCACAAACAAGTGAACACAAATCAGGACATGAGCCAACAGGAAACAACTTAACTGGATGTGAAGTCATCAGTACCAAATTTCAAAATAAGACTTTATTAAACACAAGTTAAACTTAAAAGAAAATGTCATACATCATTTTAACTGAAACAAGTCACAAATAATTATTCAAAGGAGAAATTTATCAAAAACAAAAGAATGCCTGTGAGGGAGCACAATAATAGTTAAGACCATAAGCTAAGCTGATTAAATAAATTACTTGGCTTGCTGGTGCATTATTAACAATTTGATTTGAACACAAGATACCTGACTGAGAAAGTTCAAATTCCACTTCCATGCCAAGCAGCGGGAGGGAAAAACTGCTGTTGTCATGAATCATATTCATGATTACAGCTTATATCAAGCATGTTTGGCTTAAAGAGTTCTTCTGATCCCAAAAGGATCCATGTTCATATTACTAATAACGTCAGGAAGTGAAACTGAAATTAGTACTTATATAAGTATTACAAAATTGTAAAATAATTATTATATTTTGGGCATTATTTACTGAACACTGCACAGAGAGCAAAATTATCACTATGTGTAAGACTATTTTTTCTCCCCACATGATGAACCATTCAGGTTGGGACACTGCCATGTTTTTCATCAGGTCGATCTTTACATTTTTATCTTCCAAATGTGATGGAAGTCTTCGGATTTGTGCTGGGTTGTTGTTGGGCAGTTTCTCTTTTGAGAAAACGAAAGACAATGCCAAGGAAAATTCATAAATCATATTTATATCTTAAGACCAACAGGATAAATTAGCAGCCCTCGCCTCAATGCATACATAATTGACACAGTAGCGTTCCTGAAAAAGGGATGAAATATGTTCCTTGGGCCTACAACCCAATGGATAGTAGGAGTGAGCAAGCTGGAATAAAAATGAGAGAAAGTGTGCATTAATAGGCCATTAAAAGGAAATTTCCCTCCAATTTTCATAAAACAAGAACTAATGTTTTTGCAGAACAAGGGAGAGCAAGAGAGGGGGTGTGAGCATGTGGCATACTGAGTGATGGAATGATATTGCTCTCTCTTTTAGTTCATGCCGGGGTTACCTGCCCCGGAGGCAGGAGCCTTTGATTAGCTTTTTGTCTTACAGCTGAGAAAGCTCCGGCAAAGAGGGGAACATAACTCAGGAAATTTACAGGCACCCGGTGAGAGAAAATAGCTTTGTCTCTGTGCGTCCTCTCCCCTCAGAAAAGGAAAAAACCCAACACTTCATTCCCAGAAATGAATTTCTCTGTTTGCTCGTTGCTGGATATGGGCCTGAGGGCGTCCTTATGTATGTCTGTTTGTATGTGTATATCCAACAGTCTAATTACCATCTTTTACTGGAATTATGAATGCTATTGGCATCGCCACATTTGCTGCTAAGATGACTGCCTATGACCTAAAACAGGAAAGGCATGTTGGCAAAACAATCTCTACATAAGATCCACTTATTGGTTTTGGAGATTTTGATTCTTCAAGAAGGTCTTCATCAGCAAACACAGTTTTCATGTATGTGTCTGAGAGGTCCTCTTAATACTATAGATCTAACATCTGCACTTCCAACGCATTGTCATACAGTCAAAAAAATCATGTTACTTAACTAAATATAGTAAGCTAAAATAACTGATTTTCAATTGTTGCTTCCAAACGTAACACAAACAGTGGTCTCCTGAACTGAATTCTTGTGCTTGTTTAACCATCCATCCCCAACCTCCATCGCTCTTTATACTATTTTGTCAGACTTGCTCCTTTTCTGACGTCTGAAGTCAGTGCAGAACATTATGGGTTGCAATAAGCTGCTTTCACAGTTGACCTACTGTATATGGTATTTTTTTCTGATGAGGACAGACACTTGAGGACAGAGAGGGACTGAGTGAGAAAAAAAGATAATATGATAATAAAAAAAAAAAAAAATATGCACTTCACCAGCATTGTGTATTCTCTTCATTTCTGTGACATTCTATAGATACAGACATTTGTAGGGAAATGCTGGTATAATGTTGATATGACTGTCTACAGATTGTTTTCAGGTTAGGGTTAGGGTTAGTTAGCAGCCTTGCTTGACACATGCAGTGTGTAGCTTGCTTTAAACTTCTAACATGAACACTGATATGACAAGTAAGACATTCCACAAGGAAGAACAATAAAATAATACAGGTAAAGGCATTTATTAAGATACATGTACAACAAGGATTATATTTGCACTGAAAACATATGATTGCCTGCTCATATTATGGTTGGTGTCAAAGGGTACATAACTGCCTTTCACGGAACAACAGAATAAAAAAAAATGGCATTTTTGACATCATTACACATTTTTATTGTGTTGCAGAGATAGCTACTGAAGTTAGCATGCTAATGCTAGCCTCAACCCATCTGGTTTAATGCTCCTATGCTAGTGATGTAGACACCAATACTCCCTATGGTGTTCTGAGCTCCCACTCTCAACTGCTAAATGCACAACTAACCGTGCTAGCTAGTTAACAGCAGCTACAGTTAGCAGCAGTGACTGCTTACTCTGGTGATTTGCTGCCCCCTTTTTGTTTGGAGTATGAATTATTGTGGGGGATCACGGGAGGTCACGGAATTCCCGGACAGAGTTAGCAACATGAAAGTAGCCACAGAGGGACTGAGAGACAGACTACTGAGGTGTGTATTTTCATGTCACGTGTGATAAATATCCCTATTAATATCGATAGAGCACAAGAATGGTTGCAAGTACCAGTAAATGAGATGATGATTAAGCTAACCGACTAAGGTTCATAATGAGTCTTTATGTCTTTTTGCCAATTCCTGTAGATTGATAACACAAGGTGTACGAAAGCTCCAACATGCTATGGATGTAACTGAGCAGCGGGGTCAGCGTGAGTGGCAGTTAAGTGCATTTATAACAAATATCATCACTGTATGTTGTTTACATGACATGAACTGTTCCCATTCTTATGTGTGTGAATTTAGAGGGGAGATAGCGCGCATTGCGGTCAAGGTGTGTGAAGGGCTGCGCGAGCTGCACACTGGAATGAAAGTGAGTTTAAGACGATTCACAAAATGTATTTTAAGCTCATGCAAGGATGTTTACTTAACAATGAATTTTGTTCATGAGTGATTTACAGTATGTTTTCTGTGAACAAAATAATATACTGTAATGTGACTATGAGTTATGTGGCTGAGAAGATGCATTTATTTGTGTTTGTTTTTATTTTTGTGCAGAAAGAGCCACTACTGTTGTCTAGTTGGACCGGAGAGTTGTCTAGAGTTGTCTATTCGAGCCTAGAGCTACTTGTAACTAGTACAGACAGGGGTGGACTGGGACAAAAAAATCGGCCCTGGCATTTTTGACTTAGACCAGCCCCTCATAATTTGCGGAACACAACCGAAAAAAACAAAACAAAACAAAAAAAAAAAACATAACTTTTTGCCTTTAGGCTTATTAGTTATTATCATTACTTTAGAAGTCTATCAAATAACCATTGTGGAAAACAAATAAGTACATTTACTCAACACATAGTTCTACCTCCTTAGGTATATTCTATCTCAATCATAATGTATCATCAACATCCTAAATCGCAGAAGTTTAGCATCTTTTGTTAACCCCGCCTGTGGGTCCGGTCGGGTTTGTCGGGCTGGCCCGACCTGTTGAGAACTCTACATGTAATAGAGCTAACGTTACCTTCATCACCTCACAGTCCCTGCATTAACGTTACTACCTGCTTATTGGTTGTACTACGCTGTCCCTGTCAGTCAGGCTGCTCCTCTCCTGCCCGCTGCTGCTGTCTTCACCTTCAACCTGCTGTTGCTGGATCACTGCTATCATAGAGGGCGTGGAGGCTACAGCAGCCCCTCCAGTGAACATGTCTGGGATCTTAGCACATTTGCTGCATCTACAGTGAGATTCTTCTCTTAGCACGCAACCTCTCCACATCCAATTTCTTTCTCTTTGGTTGCTCCATGTTATCACTCCTCGCGCTCAACACTTTGAAACTAGCAGAAGTTACAGTTACAGTTGGTTCAGTCCACTGTCTATACTGAAGATGGACCAATGGGCCACCCCCTCTAAATTAGAAAAAAAAAAAAAAAAAAAAGGAGGGCTGAGAGATTTCATTGGATTAGCCGAATGTCCTTCAAGAAAATCAACCAACAGGCCGTTGCGGTCAATAGACATGATTTATAATATATTTTTTTAAATTAAATTATGACAGCCCGGCCCAGATGTCCAGGAAGTGTTTGAAGTTCATAAGCTAACGGAGGTTTACCATCAGTGTGACATGCAGTAGGGAAAGTATTTTGTTTCTTTTATAATGATTACCTCATTACCCTAACCCTAACCCACAAAAAATTGTTATACTGTGTCCGGTCCCCTCATTTATGACCTGGCCACACTCAGAAAACCAGACATGTGAGAACAACAGTTTTCAACTAAATAAGATATAAAAAATTGTTTGATCCGGATTTTAATATTCTTTTGATCTTTTATCCGTGACTACAATGCATCTGTCAACTCCAGTTACGCACCAATTGGATGTAATCTGCCTATTGGCCCTATATCAAAATACAAATCTGAAGACTGCTTAATATAGCTGATTAATTAAACTATTCAAGATAAATATCATAATTTAAGATGGAAAAAAGGTGGAATCTAATGGTAGCAGATCATCTGATGTACACTGACTTATAAATAATCAATCACAATCATTTCTTATTAAACAACTGGGAGTACAGCCAAGTCGGAGCATCGCTAGCACGTCATTGTCGCAGATCCCCACTCTTCTCCAACCCACAATGCTCCATCTCTGGACACCTTCAAAAAAGCCCCACTTGTTCACCGAGTTCTACAACCTCCACCAATTCTGTCTAACCTCCATCAATCCAACATCAATCCAACATACTCCATCATCTGCCAAACCATCCCTCTTTTCTGACTTTAGTTCCTGCTTCCTAATTATTCATTAGGTTTTTTCTTTGCGCTATATAAATCAAGATAGAATTATGCTTATGATTATTACTACTACCATTATTTACAAATTTGTAGTTTTCTGAAAGAGCTGTGTCTGAATTATTTTTGATGCCATCATGTACAGGGGGAGTCAGGAGGAAATGAGTTGCTTCAGCCAGGGATACATGCTCCGCTCTATGTTTTATGGGCCGGAAACACAGAAGCCAGAGGAAGCGTCAAAAACTATTTTTGCGAGTATGCGCTCACTGGACAAATTTCATTAGCCTGCCAATAGCTTACTGACTCCATTTCTGTGTGATGAGTCATATCAAAGAGTGAAGCAATAACTCATTCACTACAATGCGCTTGACAATAACAAAAGCAGACTAGCTTGACAAACACTCCATTTAATTCAGAATCAAAGCTGATGGTGCAAGGGGAAATCGCCGGCCGAACAGCGAGCTGTCAGATTATCTTCTGAGCATTATTAAATTTGCTGGGTGATTCCATTAAATGGGTTTTTATGGTGGAATAAGGGGTGGTGTCAGTACACTTTCAGGCATGAGCAGGCCCTCCTCTGGAGTGGAGTGTTGGCTATAAAATGTTGAGCCTCACTTGGCTGATGGTTTTACCGTGCTCTTGTACTCTGGCACTCACAGCTGATTTAACTGCAGAGTGCACAAAGGAAGAGCACAGTGCACGAGTGACTGCACTCCAGCAGGCGAGGCTGCCTGCAACCCTGTGCAGAATTAGCCGCGCACACGGTCATGGAGAGGCTCTCAGCCAGAAAGTGAACTAGAACCAGAGTGAGATGTGTTCAATCATTTCCACAGGCACAGTACATGGAATATGCACAAATACACATTTGTATTGTTGTTATAATGCATTAGCGCGCACACAGACACACGCACATGCACACACACACACACACACACACAAACACACACACACACACACACAAAGGGCCAGCCACCCAAGTTCAATCACATCAGTCACCCTTAACAACATTCAAATCGTTGATACTGTTTAGTGAGGTTATTGTAATGCTGTTAATTATTTTGAAACTCAAGTGAACAAGCAATTAGATAAAGATCTCTGTAAAACAGGCCCTCAGCTGCTTTACATTTACTACAGTAGTTACCGAAGTACAATTCATAGTGCTGAAGTACAGTACTTTATGAAGTATGCCACTTGAATATTTCCATTGTGTGCCTTTTTATTAATCCACTACCTATGGGTAGTTTGACAGGAATATCAAATTTGTATTATTATACTTACAATGCATTATGAATTAACATGAGATACTTATAATGGTCTTACAATACACTGTATGATACATTATTATAGATTAAACTACCAACCTTTAATGATGTAGGCCTAAGTGAAATTACTCTAAATTTAAAATAAAATGTATGAAAAGTGCTGAAAAGATTATTTTGACCACATATATTCAGAAGTCTGCTACTTTAATTTGCACAATACTTATGTTTGTTATTTTTTTAGATGGTGGTGTAGCTATTTCCTGTTATATTTTAAAGTTCTGTCTTATTGTGTCATGTGTTGGTTTTCATTTCCTGCCTTTGACCTTTTCCTGCCTTTTTCCACTTCACCTGTGTTTCATTTTTTAATTAGTCCAATTTATTTAAACCTGTGTTTTTCAATTACTCTTTGTCAGTTCTGTTTCGTCATCTGTCTCTGTTCCTGCTCTATATCCCTACATCTATCCTGATTCTTGTGTTCCCCGTGCTTCTTTGGTTGTTACCCCCCTTTGTTACCCTTCATGTGCTCCTCCCCCTCATTACCTCACCTGGCCTCCTCCCTCCTCTCTCCTCACCTGTTCCTTGTCTTGTCATTAGTGTCTGTATTTAGTCTGTGTGTTTCCTTCACACCTTGTCTGGTCATTGTCTTTGTTTGTCCATGCTCCTGTCCCCTGTTTGGTATGTTATGGTTTTGAGTTTTCCATGTCATGCAGCAGCAGAGGAGAGCTACAAAGCAGCCCGGTGGTGAGTAACCCTGAGGTTGTGGTGGAGGGATGACTAACAGAGCAACGATGGACAGCCCATAGAGTATTGAGTACGTTGGTTTGAAAGTTAGCGTTGCTAGGCTAACAGCTGATCAGTGAGAATAAACTAATAAAAATTTGGTCAAACAACAAGTAGTGCTCTTCCACCATGCGACACACTGACTCAGATGAGTGACGTAGGATGTGCTGCGATGGAGAAAAAAAGAACTGGATTGGCCCTTGGATCTGTTCATTTTTCCGATCCCCGATCCAGCTGTTTTGTCAATATTGGGGCCGATATCCGATCTTAATATCCTAACAGTGCACCCCTAGTTTTTAGCGATTTTTGACCTCTTTAAACTTGGATTTTCTTGCTTAGTATTCAAGAATACCCAGAGCTTTAACCCTGAGTACTTGCACATGCACTTTAGAGCAGTAGGACCAATGTCTTATTTTATGTTTATGGATAAAACAGCTCTATCACGATGTCCTGGAAGCTTTTTGTGAACAGTACATGGGCAAACCAGCCTTTTATGACATGTGAAAAAAGAAATGTGTTGAGATCCTAAATGTTCAGACTTTAAATCCTCCAGATTTCAACAATATTTCAATGTTGGAATCCCAGTTTCTGCTTACTTAGCTAATATTACTTACTATTTGACAGCAACAAGTCCAGCTTGGTGTCTGTCTGCAAACTTTTAATTAGCAAAGCTATCAGCAACATCTTAAAAAGACAGTTAAAGACTCTTGTGTCTTGTTTTGTCACTCAGTGCATTTACATGACACTCAATAAAATCGAATTACTGGGTTAGTCTGACTATGATCGGATTTTTAAGATGCATGTATACACCTTAGTCTGACTAAAATCGGAACAGATTGGATTTCTCATAGTTGCATTAATACACCTAGTTTATTCGATTGATAGTCGCATTACTCGTGCATGTATACGCTCCGTCAGATCGGATTGGATTTTTGCATTCTGCGTAGGCTCTAGATTTTTTTTTCCCGGGGCTGTGAGCTGGAAGTAGAAGGACTGCGGCTTTCTTCCGAAATTACCAAAAGCAAGAGCACCATTGTGCATCTAGTTTGTGTAATTATCATGTACACCATATATGAAATGTACAAAGATGTAGTTTCTCCTCGCTCTTTGTACGCCATCTTTCTCGAATGCCAAGGCAGCTGGTGGCGTAAAGAGGTCAGCGAGAGGTTGCTCTATTACCACTACTTGAAATGGGTACAGCGCCACCTAGCGGTAGCGTACATGCTTTGGCCAGTAATACTTGGACAATTGCAGTTGTCTGATTGAGTAGCATATCAGCACCTTGCTGAGAATAAATAATATTGTACAGTGTGAGTGGATGGTTGATACTCATGAGGACATGTCCTGATAGGACATAGCTTATTATTCAAACTAAATTCTTTGTCATTTCATCGCATTTTTTTGGCACCATTTTTCCAAGAAAACTCTGATACACTCGATCCTCATAACCTCCTAATCACCAGCAGTGCATAACCACTTGAATTATTACTTTAAAATGCAATCATTCAACCACATTTTGAGAGGCCTTCATAAGACCGTAACTCACTGAGCAACTACATAACTAGGCTGTTTAAGGTTCTGAAAAATAGCAAGAGGCCAGTTGACTGCTTATATAAAAGAAACTGTGGTGATGAATGGTCTACTTTTAGCTACTGATTAGAGGAAACTGTTTTAGTCCTTTAAAAGCTTAGATTAATTTTTAATTCATTGCCATGAACTAATTATGTGAGGGGAAAAAACATATATAATTTATTATATTTATTCTAGAAGGAATGGCTCCAACTTTTAATTCAAATGCCTGTATGCCCTACAGCCAATGTCAGTCTACAGTCCTATCAAACAACCTGCCACACTGCTGCTCAGACGGAAGCTATTGTAACTATCCAGCATAAAAACTCTTTCCAACATCCCTTTTCTAGAACAGTGATATACTGTTCCACACTACTGTATTATGAATAAGAAGGAATATTAGAACACTATGTACGACCCCCTGTATACTTGGAACATGAGGGAACATTGAACAGCAAAGAGTGCAAGTGCAAAATAAGTTGTTGATAAGAGAAATAAGCTCATATAAAGCAAGTGCAGTTTAAGTAAAAAGTATAGATGATCTCATATAAAGGCAGATAATTACCTCAGCTAAAGCAAAAATGCATTTTTCTTTAATTTAAACAGTTACAAGGGCTAAACATATTTAGTCTGTATACAGTGACAGCTGCCCTGATTGCCCCCTGCTATTCCAACCACCAGCCATTTGCCAGTCGGTTCCTCGTCAGTTCCCAGTCACTCACCCGTCAGGGTTGTGTCTAGGTTCCGCCCATTCATTCATTTGCAGGGTATTGCTATGAGAGGGAGCTTCCCTCACAAAAAATATATACTGCATAGATACCCTTTAAACCTAAACCATATTATTCTTTCCCATGACATCTCAGTGGAAAGTAGTACACATGTATCCCACTACATTTAGTTTAAAGCTCTAGTGAGTTTAGTTGACATTAAGCCTAATGGTTACTTTAAATTACTTATTTTATGTATATATTATGTCAATGATCAAATAGTGTAGCTAGGTTATAGGATTATCATTAACATATAGCTGATTGAACAGCTAGAATTGTAATAAATGTAATGGGTCTGCAGCAGCCAGACTATGGATGACATTATAGGTAACTGATACAATATAAATGCATTCTAAACTCTATGAGCAAACATTAAAGTCATGCTAAAATCTGAGTGATAGGACCAGCAAGGTTTTGTTTATAATCTGGCTGCTGATCTCTGGAAACATTTCAACATTTTCGGATGATCGGCCATGTTTCTTATCTTTGAAATATTTACTTAATAAAAACAAGCTTGGATGGTATTTCTGGTATGGTGCTCAAAGGATAAGTTGCTATTAAATGTTATCCCAAGGTTCTGTGCCACAGACTTACTAAGGCAATCTGAACAATATTACCATACTGAGGAAAGCAACACCTACACTTACGCTTATGTCGTAGTCATGGATTTTACATTCCAACCCTCTAATGAACAAATACGCAACCACATGGATTTAAATAGTTTTTCACATCTTAGCTTCCACTTGGTTGAGCAGGTCAGATATCTAGAAGCAGCTTGGGGTACAACTGCTGCTTCGTGACATTCAAATGAGCCAGTTGAGGTAGTTAAACATTTGACCAGGAGGCCTCCTGGACATCTCCATGTGGAGGTATTTCCAGGAGGTCACATTGGGAGGCTAGCCCAGGGCAGACCCAGCAGTGCTGGGGGGATTTTTTATTTTTTATTTTTTGCCATCTATCTTGGGCCTTGGGTTCCCCCACAGATAGTTAGGGATAGCCAGAGAGGAAGATGTCTGGTCTACTTTTGTTACACTGCTAAAATCAAATAAATTAAATGTCAACAAAATATTTCCTGACATCAGCTTGAAGATTTTCTGTATCTATAACATCCTCTTCCTTCCTGTGCAAGGACAATTGCATTTGTCAGATCCTCAAACAAATATCAGAAGAGGGTATTTAAACAATAGGCCTGGGAAAAAAGAAAAGAAAAAAAAAAGAAAAGAACAGAGACTGGAGGAAGACAACGATGAAAAAGACAACAGTCCTTCAGACTAACAATATAAAATATACAATCTTTATTTGCATGGTAACAAAACACAGTTACAGTACAAAGTGTTTCATGCGTTATGCACTGAAAATGAAAGATGAAACGAAATGGGCTATATGATAGGATATTAATATATTAAACTGCCTTCATATCAGTGTAAACATGATTTGCCCTACTGTTGCGATCTTGTCTATGGTTGAGCATCACAGAAGGAGATATCTAAAGTTAGCCTCAGGCAACTGAGATTAACAGATAGACTAATGCTCCATTAGGAAGGCTGTCTACTTAAACTTACATTCATACACACCTTGCATTCTATGCTTTGTAGGAAAAGCAATACTGTTAACATGATATTGAAACATTAATAGTGAACATCCTTGTAAACTCTTCATCGTGTCTCCTAAACGCTCCCTGTCAAGAAAATGCATTTTAATTCTACAATATCTGCTTGTGATATCTAAAGGTTTTAAGGTTATGGTTATAACTCATGCCTAAGCAGATCTCTTGGTGTGAGGGCAGGTCCACTGTTTGTTGTGTTCATCATTCTGTGGCTTCACAGTAGCTTTTCCTATCTATTGAAATCTGGAAAAAAAAAAAAAATGGGTATGTAAGTATGTGTGTTTAAAAACTGTTGTTTAGTTGTCACTTATCCAAATCCCTTCTGAAAACTTTTTTTTTCCCCACGTAACTTGGCGTAGGTTTCTGGATGATGATGATGTTGAATCCTCTAAACCCCCACACCTTGTAACTCTGCTACTGAGTTTTACCGCATGACTGAGCTGCACTCACAGAGACAGGCACAGGGCCGGTCAATGGCCCCACAGTGGACAGGATGAAGTGTACACTTACACTGAATTCATACAAAGTCTAGCATTAAGGCAGCTCCCACAGGACTGTTTTTATGCTTGGCAATTAACTGCTATGACAAATTGAGAAAATGCTATTTAATTCGTATTTTTTCACGTCACCCCTTGCTCTCATCATATACTCTGAAGCTGTATATAACTAAGTTGCCGACTTTGAATAAAGGATAAAGACTTTTTCTCTGGGGCCTCATTTATAAAACTGTGCGTAGGATTGACGTCAAAAGGTGGCATATGCACAAACACAGAAAGTGCTTACCCACAAAAATATCCTGATTTCATAAAACAATGCGCACACACATCCTACACCGATTTCCCTTTACAAATCACAATCCACTCTAAATGTGGCGCACCTGCATGCGGGTCATACCATGCCCATATTTGCCTATGAACATTCAGAGAACCGCCCCTAATTAGTATTGATTCACGACTGAAAATATGCTGAAAACAGAGAGAAAGGCTAAGAAGCGCAATTTCACCCAGTGTGAGGTGGAAGTTCTTGTTGGGGAGGTGGAGCAGAGATGAAGGCTGTATTATTTGGTGGACACAGTGTCGGGGTCACCAATGCCAAAAAGGCTCTAGAGTGGCAGAATGTGGCAGACAATGTAAATGATGTTGCCTCAGAAGGTTGGAGTGTGGTCAGACATAAATGTGGAAGGAAAAACGTGCCTGGCGTCACACAGGCAGAGCGTCTGTGCCACAGGTGAGGGAACAGGCCAATCGGCGCCCACCCCGATGGATGAAAAACAGGCGGGGATCATCGGGGAATCCCTCCTGACTGGAGTGGTGACGGAGGTGGAGGGGGACACCGATGCCGGCCCACAAGAAGCAGAAGACCCTGGTATGTAATTTGTATTACCCTATTTGAAATGAGTGTAAACCAAATGTATTCAAGTTGTGTTCACATATTTATATACAGAAACAATTGAGACTATATTCACAAAACAAGTAACTTTATTCAAAAAATTTCTTGTAGTTGCTGCAGGTCCAAGTGAGGTCAGTGGTGCTGCAGCTGAGCCATGTGTGCCCAGCGTCTCCACTGCACCTTGTGCAAACCCAGCCCTCCAGCGGCCGTGTCCTCACAGATGCAGTCCTGCAGATGCAGAGTGACACCATCAATGCAGTAAATGAAGTTGCCAGAGAACTGCAGGAGATCAAAAATGTCCTTTCCAATCTAAACACCACCATGAAGGAATTTATTAATAAATGATTGTTTCGTTGTTTTGAATTTGATTCCATACCTGTATTTTCACAAGCAACGCATCACATCCAAACGCGGGCGCTCAGCAGCAGCGTTTGGCTCAAATGCCTGGAGATAGGGGTCTGGGTTGGGGCCAAGACGATCAGCGTCAGGAGGCAAGGCCACATCCTTTAGCTGTGCCATGTAATGTGGCACAGCACACACTCTTACAATAGTGCAGACCTTCTCAGGCTTGTAGGATAGCATTCCACCTGTGCTGTCATGACACTGCCACCTGCCCTTCAGGAGCCCGATGGTGCGCTTGACAACAGTGTGCACCTGGCTGTGGCGCAGATTTATAGATAGGTCCTCTCCTCTGCGTTCTGTGTCTTGAGAAAACGGGTGAGCAGCCACCGCTTGAGGATGTATCCATTGTTGCCTGCAAGGTTGGTGAATGGGTGAAACACTAGCAAAAAATTGCAAGTCTTAGGATTTCTACATTTATTGTCCATACCTAGAAGCCACCCATCACGTACACACCTCCAGTCTGCACCCAACACTGCTGTGTCTCAGTATGAATGAATCATGGGTTGACCCAGGCCAACAAGCCACACATTTGTAAGCAACATGTCTGCATCACATACAAGTTGGACATTGAAGGAATGAAAATGCTTACGATTTATGAAAGCAAATTCATTCTCACTTGGTGCTCTTATAGCAACATAAGTGCAGTCAATGGCACCGATTACATTTGGGAAACCGGACATTGCTTCAAATTGTGCTTTCTGATTTGCCTGTTCACCCAGAATGCTAGGAAACTTTATGTACTGCTGCGACAAACCAATTATACATCCTAACAAGTCTGGCATAACTCAGCTACAGGTTGGCTGGGATATCCCTGACCTGTCGGCCAGTTCCCTCTGGAATCTGCCGGTTGCCAGAAACCTGAGTGTTGTGAGCACTGTGAAGCGGGACTGGCATGGCGTGGTTTCTGCGGGTGCTCCTCACTAATGCTGAGCCCAATACCACACATAGATCCAAGAAACCAGCTTGTAGGAGTCGGAAACGGCTCATCAGCCACTTATCACTGTTGGCCAGTGGATCTTGCTGGTCTCTGAGGTTCTACTCCCTCCGTATCCTTCCGTTTGCCACATTCTCCAACAGTGCAAACGCAGCCATTGTGCACCATAACGCATTGTGAATACATGCCTTTATATATCCACCTATTAGGTAGTATCTGCTGCACGTGTGAGAATTACTGTGATTGACTAACAGTCCTTCAGACTAACAATATAAAATATACAATCTTTATTTGCATGGCAACAAAACACAGTTACAGTACAAAGTGTTTTATGCGTTATGCACTGAAAACAAAAGATGAAATGAGGTGAAACGAAATGGGCTATATGATATAGGATATTAATATATTAAACTGCCTTCATATCAGTGTAAACACGATTTGCCCTACTGTTGTCTTACTATTGCCCTAAATAATTTTTCCGTGTGCACTCCAGGGAGTATGTAATATGTAATATTCATTGTAGAAATATATATCTTTTTCTATTTATTTTGCGCAATCAATATCAGTTCACACAGTTTCTTCCGTTTCTTTCTTCTGCCATCAGTGGCGCAGTTTCTCCTTATCCCAGTTATGTGCGTATACATGGGTCAGAGTTGGCGTGGAGGACTGTACATTTTCCCATCAAGTTCTCATCTAATAAATCCCATGGTTTGCGTAGAGACTGGCATGTGCCTTCTTTGTGCGTATGCAACATTTATAAATAAGGCTCCTGGTCTCCTGTCCTTATTCTCTCTTCTCTCTCCAGCATTAAGGCTGTTTTTATGCTTTGGCAATTAACTGCTGTGACACATTGAGAAAATGCTATTTTCAGCAGCACACGACCGCTTTATATGAATCCTTTGTTTGAGGTAGAAGTATGTAAACCAGTTTCACGGAAGTGTTAGGTAAACTTAAATAACCCAAATACTAGGGGTGTCTCCAAATGCACTTCTGGTTTTCATTTTTGATTTTAAGGTCATTGTTCATTTCCATTTTAAAACAATGTCAGCATTGACTATGCAAAGTTAAGACAATCATAGTATATCTAGATTTGTAAAGATCAACAAATCACTCATTTAATGCCTTGACAACTGTCTACATTTTGAATTCTTCAACAGCTTGACTTTATCCTGGTGTTTTCAAGTTCAAATAATACTCACAAAAAATAAAGATTCCAAAGTTAAATAAAATATACCACTCGTCAGTAATTCAAGAATGAAAAACGCAAGATAGAAAAATTCAGCTTCTTTTTATTTTGATGATCTGAATTGAAAGGTAATTTTCATTCATTTTTGATTTAGAATACAAATCATGACCCATTTTACAAATTATTGCAGTTATTTACTTTTATAACTGAATTTGTTCAAAACTATTTATGGAAGATAAGTCAACGCTGAACCAAGAAGTAGCACAGCCAACCCAGTAGTTGTATACAACACACAAATCTCCTATCTAAATTTCTATGAGCCAATCCATCGACCATAGTCAGTGAAATCTAATGTTGGGCCTCATGCCACATGGCTGAAACAAAGAGAAGGCCTCTAGGGAAAATCAAAAGCCTAACTACGAGGGCCCTATCAACATGAGGAGTTGAAGAACAAAGGAACTGAACCAACAGCCAAAAGGTGTGAAGAACTCTAACTGAAGATATGACACACCCCCAAAACTTTCACCTGGTCGCTATTGGCTGCGGGCCAGGAAACTCCGCCAGGATCACAGTGATGTCACTCAGAGTTTAAAGGTCAGGAGACCCCACTGCATGTCGCATTTCCGGGGTAACGTGATGCTGTGGAGAGACACGGTTTCATCTAGTAGTTACCATAAGGGTGCATTTGAGAAAGGTTTTTCACTTCAATCTGCCTGGGCTTTAGTTCTTTCCTCGCTGGATGAGACAGAGACTGTTTTTGTTTTGCTTTTGTTTTTGTTGAAATATTAATTATTATTGTTTTAGATCCATAGAGGAACACTGTACAATCCATTCGTTCCTCACTGCCTGCAGAAGGAAGAAATAATCTTCAGAAGGAGACGGAACCACTGAGGTCCGGTCCTTCCATCAGGTTGGCAAAGCTGTGTGATAGCAGCCTGTCGTCAGCTTGTAGGACACTACAGCTGACCCCGTGCTTGCATCCAAGGTGAGCAGGACTTCAGAAGTCAGATGGGACACACGCTAGTCACAACAAGTGACCCAAGATGCTACTGTTTGGGCAGAGACAGATAGTATATCGCGTGCTTTTGTTGTGCTTATGTTTTGTGTGAGGGGACCGCAGTGGACGATAAACGAACATCGATTCTCTTGCTGGCCTCTGTTTGAGGGAGAAATGACCACTGTGTACCACATGGTTGTTGTGTTATTCTTTGTTTTCTGCTAAGCGCTTGCTTAGCTACTCTACTTTTATTAACACACACACACACACATACACACACACACACTTACATGCACATCAGACACATGTAGTCTTATGAGCAATCAGTTATAGTCTGAAACTTATAGTTAACAACTAACCCTATGATAACGTATAATAACATAAGACACGTGTGTCTAGCAGTTTACCCTTTATTGACAGAGGCTCCTCTTGGTAGCATGACTACCATTTGGAACTGTGGGTATTATCCCTCTAAATTCACCTCACATGTAATCAAACTACAGGTGAAGCCAAAAACAACGTAACTGCTGTCTTTGTTCAAATTGCACACAAGTGTAGTGTGTACGGTGTACATTTTAGGACATCCTCAGGATCAGGCTTCAGTGTCAGACCTCAGATGAAAAGGTATTAGGTCTCAGGAAAAGCTCTGTCACACTCGCACCAAACAGTCACATGAAAAATAGGCATCGGATCAAAAGGCCTGAGAAAAAAACCTTGTCACACTGAACTGCTTCGGGATAAAAATTGTCACACTGAACAGCATCAGGAACAAATTGTCAGACTGATCATGGAAAAAAAAAATGTCACACTGAACGGCATCAGCTCAAAAGTTCTCTCACTGAACGGCATCAGTACAAAAGTTCTCACACTGAACGGCATCAGGACGAAAGTTGTCACACTGAACAGCATCAGTACAAAAGTTCTTACACTGAACGGTATCAGGACAAAAGCTGTCACACTGAACGGTATCGAGAAAATCAGTTTCATACAGAGGTCGCATACTACGGTGGTCGGCAAGGGCTAACTCGCGGCAACGGCCAAATGTTGCAAATAGGCCTACATAAACAATGCAGAACCAAAGACATGCAAAACACATGCAACAAGAAAATGCTGCAAACAAAGACACAATGCAGAACCAAAACAACACAAACCCCAAAACACATGCAATAGAAAAATGCTGCATATTGAGTTAACCAAACGGAAGTGTCAACACAACAGAAGTATTAATCTTTTTGACCTGTTATTGTTATATTATTTTAAAAGTTTATAACCAAGTATTTAAACCACATAGCTTTTCATGTCGCCTCTCTAAAACTTTTACTCCACTCTCCTCAGATACAATACAGATTGTAACGCCCGCCAATGTAATAATGCCCGCAAACGCAATACAATTCTGCAGCATTTAATGTAATAAACCCACAAATGTAATACATTTTCCACATACATAATAGCTGCTGCCTACTAGAAACGTAACACGCGATTTCCCACAAATGTGATAACTGTTACGTTTGCAGGGATTTATTTAGTTTATTCCCATTGGCAATTCAAATCTGAAGAAATCTGGATGTATTGGTCATTTGTAAACACAACAACTATCAGTCTATAGGCAAGTATCTAAAGGGTTCGCTTTATTGGCATGAATGCCACAACAACAATAAAACACCAAGTACCACGCAAACAGTTCCTAGCCCAGTACTGCTACTTGTGTGCTGTGTGAAGGATGGAAATCAGCACCAGCCATTGTGGCAAGTTCGTTCCAGTCAGATCTGATCCAATTAATATTAATGATCTACAGTTAAGGCTTAACAGTGCGCTTTCCACAACCCTAGAGTTAGATCTGGTCAAATTATATGTTTCTGATTGGACCAAAGTGTCAGTTGGACTTCAGAATTTCCGGAATTCAAACACTACCAGAATGGCCTTAAGCGATCATTTGGACCGCTAGATAATAAAGTCTATATTCTCTCATGTAAATACCCAATTGAGTGATGAATGCACACATTGTGTTATGATATTAAAAAAAGAAAAAAATTAAATGACACCAAAATGTACATTTTCAAAAAATAAATTATACATTTATCTATATTCATATAATGACACATAGTAAACCATTGTATATTTACACAAGAATATAATAAATGAGAAAAAATCAGAACACTAAGATTAATTATTATTATAATTATTATTAGACAATTTATTTTAATACTTAATAATCTATATTGAAAAAATAATAATTGAAAAAGCTGGAAATGAGCTGCTCCGATAAAAATAAAAAAAGGGGGGGGCCGTTGAGATCACTGGTCACAGTCAGATCTTGGTACGGATTGGAATGGAAGATGGCCAGTGGCAGTCTTCTGTAACATCCTCGACCTGGCTGGGATCAATGCCCCTATCTTATTCAAGAAGCATCAGCAGCAGGAGAGCCCAGAGGAAAGCCTGCAGCAGCTGGTAGAGCTGAGGGCAGAATACATGGAGGGGAAAGCGGCCGCGGCACAAGGTGGGCAGCAGCGGAAACAACCATGTCGGACACTTGAAATGCCACAAGCCTGTGTGTGGTAACTGTGGGGAGAGCAGAGGTAATCTGCAGACGGTGACCAGGGATAACAACTGCTCTTTTTTGTTTTAGATCAGCTCCTTTCAAGCGTTTTCTATTATCTAGTAATTATCATTACTGTTATTATTATTAGTAGTAGTAGTAGTAGTTGTAGTAGTATTACACTGGGTTACAAAAGAAATATTTTTATAAGTTGTCTCTGTTTTTTTCAACTGAATTAGGACCATTTTGCACCGCTGAATCCAAAAATAACATCTGTTTTTCTCAATCAGGTCAGATTTTTATGCTAATTTGATTTTGAAAAATCCAACCTTCTGACTAAATTCATTACATTTTTGTGACATTATCAGTTGATTTTCGTTAATATTTCTCATCCAAAAAAGGTTTTAGGAGAACAAAAAAATGTTTTCTAACAATGTATTAATTAAATGTTACAAACTTCAATTTCTGTAAATTGAATAATAGACAATGATAAAGGTAAGGATGTGTAAATTGACCATCACGTTGTCATTGTGCAAAATTTAGGAACCCCTCGAATGCTCAGCAGCAGGGATGTCTCTCTTCAGAGTCCAACAGTAATCAGCCATCATGACTGCATCCCAGCGTCCCTGATACCTGGTCTCCATCTCTTTTATGTCCTGATGGAATCTCTCCCCTTGCTCATCACTCACTGATCCCAGATTCTCAGGAAACCAATCCATATGTGAGAATAAGTAATGCATTTTGATGCTCATGTTGCATCCAAGGTCTCTGAAAGCTGTCAGCATATTGGTGACAAGTTTTGCATAATTCCTGGCCTTGTTGTTGCCAAGAAAGTTCTTCCCGACCAGAACAAAAGACCTCCATGCTTACAGTTCCAATTTGTTCATTGAGTTCTCAAACTCAGGATCTCTGATGAGCTGACGGATTTGAGGACCATCAAAGATGCCAGTTTTCAACTTCTCTATGGTTAATCCTGGAAAAGCATGGCAAAAGTAAATGAAGCAGCCACCATCCTTGTCTAGAGCTCTGGTGAACTGTTTAATCAAGCCAAGCTTGATGTGCAGCGGTGGGAAGAGTATATTGTCTCTGTCTACCAGAGGACTGTTGATGACGTTCCTTGCTCTGCAAGGCACCAATTCCTCCCGCACAGGCCAGTCCTTCTTTGTGTAAAGCTGAGCAGTGTCCCTACTATCCCACATGCACAGAAAGCATGGGTACTTGGTGAAGCCGGACTGTTGTCCCAACAAAAAATTTACCATCTTCAGGTCAACAGGTCTTCAGGTCTTCAGGTCAGCACAGACTGAGGTGAGGGGCAAGATCAGGGATGGCAAGGAGCAGTACAGGAGAAAGCTGGAGAGCAAGCTGGCCCAAAACAACACCAGGGAGGTGTGGAATGGCATGAGAAGCATCACTGGCCAAGGAACAAAGATTGCGGCAGTGATGGGGGGGAGACCAACAAGAGGCCAACGAGTTAAACCATTTCTTCAACAGGTTTGACATCGTTGACACTTCCCACCCCCCATCCACACCTCTCGGGGGGGCATCACTCCTGGGCTGCTCCCCCCCTTCTCCTCTTCCTCCTCACCACTGTGGACCTCAGCCTCAACTCCTCCCACATACCACCCCTCCCCTTCCATCACTATTGTCCCTTCCTAATCAGTCAGAGCCTCCAATCAACATCAGCAGGGAGGCTGTGAGGACGGAGCTCAGCCGCCTTTGTCCAGGCAAGTCGGCTGGCCCTGATGGCTTGAGCCCGAAACTCCTGAAAGGATGTGCCGCCCAGCTGTGTGATGTTTTTCAGCACATTTTCCACCTGAGCCTGAGCATGATGGTCGTTCCTGCTCTGTGGAAAACAACATGCCTGGTTCCGGTGCCGAAGAGCAAACACCCCAAATCACACAGTGACTTTAGACCCGTGGCCTTAACATCACACGCCATGAAGGCACTAGAGAGGCTGGTCCTTAAACACATCCGTTCAGTGGTGGAACCATACTTGGATCCCCTACAGTTTGCTTACCAGTCACGAATCGGAGTCGATGACGCCATCATTTACCTGCTGCACAGAGCCTACACGCACCTGGACAGGGCAGGAAGCACTGTCAGAGTCATGTTCTTTGACTTTTCCAGTGCTTTTAACACCATAAGACCTGCTCTACTCTGCAGTAAGCTCCTGGACATGCAGGTGAATGACTCGTTAGTCAGCTGGATCGGGGACTACCTCACGGGGTGGCCACAGTATGTGAGATTGCAGAGCGCCATCTCAGACACCGTACTGAGCAGCACGGGGGCTCCTCAGGGGACAGTTCTCTCGCCCTATCTGTTCACACTGTACACCTCGGACTTCAGGTACAGCTCACAATCCTGCCATCTGCAGAAGTCTTCGGACGACTCTGCCATTGTGGGCTGTATCTCAGGGGATCAGGAAGCTGAATACCGAGGTGTGGTGGACAGCTTTGTAGAGTGGTGTGGACAGAACCACCTGCAGCTCAACACGGGGAAAACCAAAGAGCTGCGGGTGGACTTTAGGAAGAAGAGTAACCCTCCAAACCCTATCAACATCAAGGGTACTGATGTGGATATAGTGGACTGTTACAAGTATCTGGGGGTCCATATTGACAATAAACTAGACTGGACAGCCAACATCAATGCCCTCCACAAGAAAGGTCAGAGTCGCCTCTTTCTCCTGAGGAGACTCAGGTCTTTTAACGTATGCAGGACCATGTTGCAGATGTTCTACCACTCAGTTGTCTCCAGCGTCATCTTCTACGCTGTGGTGTGCTGGGGCAGCAGGGCTAAGACAGCCGATGCCAACAGGCTGGATAAGCTCATCAGGACCCCCTGCATGCAACACTGGACTCCTACTGCAGCACCTTCAGTCGCAGACTGAGAGCACCGAGGTGCTCCACAGAACACCACAGGAGATCCTTTCTCCCTGTGGCCATCAAACTTTTTAACTCTTCCCCCTTCTCCATATAGGACAATGATAATATTCCTGCACGTCCACAAACACTTTAAGCTGCTGATTTGCACCATATCTGCTATTACATGTCAATAGCTCATGTATCTATTTATTTATTTATTTATTATTATTATTTTTTTTTTATAGTTGCAATTTACTTTTATTTCATTGTATTTTTTATATTATATTTTTTTATTTCTATTTGATTTGACTCATGCTGATCATAACAAATTTTCTCCAGCAAATACCTCACCGCTTCATACTTCTCCTTCAGTGTAGTCGAGTGAGCAAGGGGTACAGAGGCAAACTTGTTGCGTTGTGAAGCAGAACATATTTCAGCGATCGCTTGCTGCTGTCAATGAACAGTCTCCAATCTTTGGGTTCATACTGTGGCACTCCAAGCTTGTGCAGAAGCTGAGCAATATCTGTACAGTACTCCAAGTCCTTCTCTTCACAGAAAAATCGGAGGAACACTTGATGTCTGTTGCAGTAAAAGGTGATGCGAGCACTGTCAGAGAGGAGGTTCCTTTCCTTCAATCTGGATGCCAATAGCTCGGCAGAGGACTTTGATAAGCTGAGATCGCAAACTAGATCATTTAGCTCCTTTTGGGAAAAAGGATGTGGAGCATCATTGTTAAGAACCACTTCTTCTTCTTCTTCCTTTTCTGGAACACTGGAGGAATCTTTGGCACTGATGTCAGGAATTCTCTGAAGACAGGTACTGGAATTTCATCACAGTGAGCTACAGGACGACGTGCTGATTCAAGATCAGGATACTTGAGGCTGCTTCGGTTCTTTCTGTTGATCCCAGTCACATCAGTAGCACAGAAGTAGCAGTCAGTGACATGGTTTGTTGGCTCCCTCCAAATCATGGGAATTCCAAACTTCAGACAAGTCTTCTTGTCTTTGGTCTTATCAGGCTTCACAAAATGGCAGACAGGAACCCAATAGCACGACACAAAAAACAGTTCAGTTGCAAAAATATGTTTTAATATCAAACGAAGGTCAAACCAGGTAATCAGTCAGTGAAGCAAACAAATCCAAAGGGAGCAGGCAAGAGGGAGAGTCCAAAGTTGGCTCTCTTTAACAGGTTTGACCTTAGAGACATGGAAGGTGGGATGAATCCTCATGGAGGGAGGAAGGCGGAGACTGACTGCAGCAGGGTTAATGACCTTACTGATGGAGAACGGGCCCACAAACCTTGGGGCCAACTTCCTAGACTCTACCCGGAGTGGGAGATCATGTGTGGACAGCCAAACCCTCTGACCAGGAGTGTAGCGGGGTGCAGGGGTCCGACGGCGGTTGGCATTTCTCTGGTACTGGTTGGACAAACGCAGGAGAGCAGAACGGGCCCTTAACCAGGTGCGACGACAGCGCTGGATGAATGCCTGGACAGACGGGACACTGGCTTCTTGCTCCTGCTCAGGGAACAGTGGAGGTTGATATCCCCGCGAGCACTGGAAAGGAAAATGCCCCGTTGCAGAGCTTGGAAGTGTATTGTGAGCATACTCAACCCACAGAAGCTGCTTGGACCAGGAGGATGGGTTCTGGGATGTGATGCAACGCAAGGCAGTCTCCATTTCCTGGTTCATCCGTTCAGTTTGTCCGTTTGATTGAGGAAACCAGAGGATAGACTGACCATGGCTCCCAACAGCTGACAAAACTCTGTCCAGAACGAGAAGAGAACTGTGGCCCCCAGTCTGAGACAATGTCACAGGGGATGCCGTGCAGGCGGAAAACATGATGCAACATAAATTCAGCAGTTTCTTTGGCAGATGGTAGTTTAGGCAATGGAACAAACTGAGCAGATTTAGAAAATCTGTCCACAATAGTGAGAATTGTCACCGGACTGCCTCCCTCAGAGGGTAACACCACCATTTCGAGTGAGATGTGGGACCATGGATGATGAGGAATAGGCAGTGGCTGAAGAAGGCTGAAAGGGGCATGGCGAGAGGTCTTGTGCTGAGAGCAAATCTGGCAGGTTGCGATAAACTCCTTGGTGTCCTCTTCAGTGGAAGCCCACCAGAAACGTTGCTTCAGCAAAGCTAGGGTGCACCTAACCCCCGGGTGACAGGCAAGGCAAGAAGAATGTCCCCACTGGAGGATCTGGGAGCGAAGATTTACAGGCACATACAGACGATTATCAGGGCAAGCACTGGGAGCCGGGTGGTCGGCCTGAGACTTTTTTACCTTTTCCACAATGTCCCAGGTAACTGCGCCGATGACCACCTTCTTGGGGAGAATACTCTCAGGTTGTGTGGGATCGTTGTCAGACTGGAACTGACGGGACAGTGCATTTGGTTTGACGTTCCTCAAACCTGGGCGATAAGACAGGGTAAAATCAAAACGATTAAAGAATAACGCCCACCTGGCCTGACGGGAGTTCAACCGTTTGGCTGACCGGATGTACTCCAGGTTTTTGTTGTCTGTCCACACCACAAACAGATGCTTTGCTCCCTCCAACCAGTGCCTCCACTCCTCGAGAGCCATCTTGACAGCCAATAACTCTCGATTTCCAACATCATAATTCCTTTCTGCTGGGGACAATTTGCGGGAGAAGAAAGCACATGGATGCAACTTTTGATCCTCTACTGATCCTCTACCACTGAGATAGGACTGCCCCCACCCCGGAGTCTGAGGCATCCACTTCCACAACAAAATGGCATTCTGGATCTGGAAAGATAAGAATGGGAGCAGAAGAGAACCGTGATTTTAACTCCCTGAACCCCCTGTCTGCAGCAGGGGACCATTGAAAGGTTACCTTCTGAGAGGTGAGGGCTGTCAGGGGGGCTGCCACAGAACTATAATTGCAGATAAACCTACGATAGAAATTGGCAAACCCCACAAACTGTTGAAGTTTCTTCCGAGTGGTGGGAACCGGCCAATCCACCACCACCTTAACCTTGGTGGGATCCATGTGAATATGTCCGACTGATATGATGTATCCCAGAAACGACACCTCAGTGGCGTGGAACTCAGACTTCTCCGCCTTCATGAACAACCGGTTCTCTAGGAGTCTCTGGAGGACACTACGTACATGCTGCAGATGTTCCTGTTCGGACTTAGAAAAGATGAGGATGTCATCCAGATATACAAACACAAATACATTGAGAAAATCCCTGAGCACATCGTTCACCAAGGCCTGGAATACTGCCACAGCATTAGTGAGTCCGAAAGGCATAACCAGGTACTCGTAGTGGCCCCGTCGGGTATTAAATGATGTTTTTTTTTCTCATCACCCTTCCGAATGCGCACAAGGTGATAGGCGTTCCTCAGATCAAGCTTGGTAAACACAGAAGCCCCTTGCAATAGTTCAAATGCAGACGAGATGAGTGGGGGGGGGGGTACCTGTTTTTAATGGTGACGTCATTCAGACCACGGTAATCAATGCAGGGCCGGAGAGATTTGTCCTTTTTGTCCACGAAGAAAAATCCAGCTCCAGCAGGAGACGAAGAGGGACGGATGATGCCTGCTGCCAATGCGTTGTTAATGTATTCATCCATCGCCTTGGTTTAGGAGCTGACAGAGAGAAGAGTCTCCCCCTTGGTGGTGATGAGTCAGGGAGGAGGTCAGTGGCACAATCATACGGGCAGTGTGGGGGAAGCCAGGTGGCCCGTACTTTGTTAAACACCTCCTTTAAGTCATGGTACTCGGATGGGACATTTGTGAGATCTGGGAACTCGTTAGCAGAAGAGGTGTTGAAGACAGGTAAAGAGGAAGATTTCAGACAGACTGCATGACAGTGTTCACTCCATTGTAGAATGGAACCAGTTCTCCAGTCAATATGTGGATTATGTTTTGTTAACCAAGGAAACCCCAGGATGACTGGCTGCTGAGGAGCGTTTATCAGATGAAAGGTAAGTGATTCAGTGTGGTTACCTGATATGCCCAGATGAACAGGAACAGTGCAGTGGGTTACTGTGCAGAGAAGACGCCCATCCAGAGCAGTAGCCTTGATAGGCTCAACCAAGGGTTCCTGATTAATACCCAGCTGCATGGCAAGATCACGATTCAGAAGGTTAGTTTCAGCCCCGGAGTCAATGAGGACAGAGACTGTGTGCAATTGTCCATTCCAGTTGATTTCGGCCTACCAGCGCCCTCTGGATTCCTGGTGAGCCCTGTCTTTTACTGGACAGGAAGACACGTAGTGACCTCTCTGTCCACAGTACATGCAACAGTTCTCCCTTTGGCGCCGCTGTCGTTCGGCAGCTGACAGCCTGGTCCTGCCAAGTTGCATGGGCTCAACTGGGACGCTAGGGGCACTTGCAGGAGGAGAAAGCATCGACGGTGAAGGTGATGCTGGAGGCTGGGGAAGACTTCTGGGAGTACGGGTCAGCGCTCTCTCTCGTCTCCTCTCCTGGAAACGTCCATTGATGCGGATAGCCATGGCGATGAGAGTGTCTAAATCTGTCGGAGGGTCCCGAGCCACCAGCTCGTCTTTGATGTCATCAGAGAGTCTGCTGTAGAAAACATCAGTCAGGGAAGAAGAGTTCCAGTCACTCTCCACAGCGAGTGTACGGAACTCAATGGAGTTCAGTCCACGAGCAGCCTCTCGACCAGGAGTAGCATGGTCAAACACCTTCCGAAGACCCTCAGAGAATGCAGTCACAGAAGAACAAAGAGCCGACTTCTTGTCCCACTCAGCGGTGCCCCATTCCCAAGCACGCCCAGTAAGCTGGGTGATCATAAACGCCACTCTTGACCTCTCAGTGGGATATGTGAGAGGCTGTAGCTCAAAAGTCAATGAGCACAGAGTCAGAAAAGAGCGGCAGGTACCTGGGGCTCCTGAAAAGTGCTCGAGAGCATTTAAACGGGGTTCAGGACCCGAGACTGCAGGAACAGAAGGACTGGTGGATGGTGGAACAGCTGGCGTTTGCCTGACCTGCATGAGATGCTAGAGTTGACCGGTCAGAGTCTCTAGATGTTGATTGTGGCATGCAGAAGAGTCCTGGAAAGCCACCTCCATAGCGGTGAAGCGTTTCTCCTGCTGGTGTAGAGCAGCAGCTTGTGCTGCTTTATGTTCTCCGTGTCGGCTGGGTTCATTCTTTTGGCCAAATTGTTCTATCAGGCTTCACAAAATGGCAGGCAGGAACCCAATAGCACGACACAAAAAACAGTTCAGTTGCAAAAATATGTTTTAATATCAAGCGAAGGTCAAACCAGGTAATCAGTCAGTGAAGCAAACAAATCCGAAGGGAGCAGGCAAGAGGGAGAGTCCAAAGTCCAAAAGGCAGGTCGAATCACAAACAGGCAGGATCAGAATCAAAATATAGAACACTGGAGAGCCAGGTTAACACACTAGACAATCTGGCAAAGAACTGAGGGAACAGGCTCAGTAGAAATACTGAGGGGGCTGATTAGCTGATGAGGAGCAGGTGAGTATGGGGATGGAGCAGATCAGGTGGCTCAAACCAACAGCAGGGGGGAGAGGCAGGGTCTGAAATGGCATTAGAGTTAGTGAGGAGAAAACAGGAAACAGACAGATGAAAAACTAAAGTCTGGCTGAAGTTGTGACAGGTCCACTGACGCAGGTGTATGACTTGCATACCATGTGTGGCGCACAAGCTTTATCCTGGTCACCAAGTTTAATACCAAAATAAACATGGAAAGCACACACTTGTGACTGGATTTCTGTTAGGAACAATGGTGTACTCACTGCAGATGTAGCAGAATACGTCATGCTTATTTTTGCAAGATCTTCTAGTCGAAGCCATTTTATTCACTTGTAATATTAAAAAAAAAGTCATAAGTTGGCACATGCAAAATCATCAGAATTCGTTTACTGCAAGAAATATGAAATAATTGTGCTCATATGATGTGAAAATACCATGTAAACAAAAATGTCAAAAAATAAATATGTAGCTTAGCTCAGAAAGTTGACCTGATTGAGCAAAACCAATGTGATTTTTGGATTCAGCACATCAAAATTATCCTAAATCAGCTAAAAAAACACATAGACAATAAATTTGGTGTTGACCAGTGTTATTATTATTTCAAGTGTTAAAATAAAATGTTTCATAATCAAATGAGTCATTTTTACTTGTTAATTTTCTTGTTCTGAGTTTTCTCTATTAAAATTGTGTGTAAATATATGCAATAATTATGGTTTACTATGTGCATGATATGAATATTGATAAGTGTATGCATGTTAAAATGCACATATTGGTGTTATTTCGTTTTTTTAAAAAAAAATATCATGACACAATGAATGCATTCGTCACTCAGTTGGGTATTTACATGCGAGATTATGGAGCTGATTATCTAGCAGTCACGACCGCTTATGACGGTAGTAGTGTTTGAGTTCAGGCCCCTCTAGTGTTAGCAAGTTGCATTTTGCTTATGCAAAAAAAATAAATAAATAAAAAATAATAATCTGTTTAAACTAGATATATTATATCGGGGTTTGTGTCGTTTTGGTTCTGCATCGTTTCTTTACCGTTTGATACCGTTCAGTGTGACAGCTTTTGTCTTGATGCCGTTCAGTGTGATTCCATTCAATGTGACAAGTTTTGTGCTGATGCCGTTCAGTGTGACAACTTGTGTACTGATGCTGTTCAGTGTGTTTCCGTTAAGTGTGAGAACTTTTGTCCTGATGCCGTTCAGTGTGATGCTGTTCAAGTCTGAGAACTTTTGTCCTGATGCCGTTCAGTGTGAGAACTTTTGTCCTGATGCCGTTCAGTGTGAGAACTTTTGCGCTGATGCCGTTCAGTGTGAGAACGTTTGAACTGATGCCGTTCAGTATGATTTTTTTTCCTGATACCACTCAGTGTAACAACTTAGTTACTGATGTGTTCAGTGTGACAACTTTTATCCTGAGGCAGTTCAGTGTGACAAGTTTTTTTTGTTTGTTTTTTTTTCGCAGGCCTTTTGGTCCGATGACTATTTTTCATGTGGCTGTTTGGTGCGAGTGTGATAGAGCTTTTCCTGAGACCTCATACCTTTTCATCTGAGGCCTGACGCTGAGGCCTGATCCTGAGGATGTCCTAAAATGTACACCATAGTAGTGACTGCTTTGAGTAGACACAATCATTGCCACCATTTTGAATTCCAGGTATATGACTTCCCAAGCCACGTCCAGCCATCTTTGCAGTTTTTACAAAGGACTCCCTGCCCCCCACCCCCTGAACCTCCCTCTTACCTAATTATTGATATTTTCATAATATTGACAATTTGACTAATTTCAGGCTTTAATTATTGATCCCTGACTTCAGGGTGGTGCCTCTGATGTTCATTAATGAATCATTGTTACGTCGTTCATAAATTAACTACAGTATTTTTTATTGATTAATAATAATATTTTGATTAATAATCAATAATCAGTATCGATTCCCAACACTAATCATGATGTAATGATGATAGGCGGCTGCAGCTCAGGGGTAAAGCCAGCATTTTGTTATTGGAAAGGTCGCTGGTTTGATTCCCCTGGTCTGCCTGTTTCCTTGGGCAACATACTGAACCCTAAACTGCTCCTGATGTACTGGTTGCCACCTTATATAAATGTATGAATTACTGTAAGTTGCTTTGGGCAAAATCATCTCATAAATGCCCTTAAATGTAAATGTATGGTGCTGTAATGATGGTAAAAACTTTAGAATGAACAGGCAGAGAGAATTTGTAATAAACCGTGTTCCTGTTGGTATAATGACCTTGGTATAACAATGATATGGAGACGAAAAGAATTTGGAGCTCCTGATCTTTTGTCAAAAGGTAACAATAGGGACAACAGCACAGAAATATACTAAAGATCTTCCTGCAAGCACAATGAAATCCAATTACAGGAGTGTGTAGCTGCTTTTGTTGGTGACAGCTTGCATTTCCACCTGTACTCTGGTCTGTGTTGTGTATGTACACCTCATTATGCTTTAATTTTCATGTGGTCCTCTGACCTTAGATATACTTCCTATAGGTCTTGTTTATTCATTTTAAACAAACCTGGTTTTGATCTGAGTGTCACAGAACTGGTTCCGCCCACAAACCAGAGCCCCGCTTTTTTAAATAAACAGTGCAGCAAGAATTTGTTTCAGATGATGCTTTTCAGGTCAAAACACTGTGTGTCTGATAAAACTGTGTTGTGGTTGTGAGCAACAAACACTGTCCATTCATTAAATGTGTTTTGTTCACGGTCAGCTCCTCTATGTCTGAGCTCTTCAACTATCTCCAAAAACACTGCATGGATTTGGCCCAATGCTAGCCCCAAATTACCCCAGTTAATATTATAATCTGGGCAAATCTCTGCCAAAAAAGTGTGTCATTTGAGTTTGAGGGAGGTAACAATGAACAATCAATAATCTGGCTTTTAGAGGATCAGTTCGTTTTCGGGCATGTACTTCATTTTCAATTAATATTCAATTTTGACTGATGTCAAAAGAAAATATCTATTATAAACTGCAATGCTTATGTAATGCTAAATACTATTGGAGTTGTATTTTACATGATCTGGGAAAAATTGTAATCTGCTGCAATACAAAACTGAATGACACTGTAGAACAGACAAAGCATGTTGTCTGATTCTGAATATGTGGCTTTATATTATTCATCTTTATTTCTTACTGTTTGTTTTCAGTGGGATTGTCCAACGTAATGTTGTCTTTTTCCTATCTTGCCAACAACAGATGCATTTATATGGACCCTAGTATTCATCTGATGATCAGAATAGAAATGCCTCATGTAACCACTGATCCATTCCAGCTTGATCTGAATTAATTTTCAATCAAGGCAGAGGGGTGCTGTAAACCTTTCATTATCAATTCAATAGGAACATATTCTGGCCTATTAATCATGTAAACATAATTTGTCTCTGGTTGGAATAAATGTCTTTCTGCACATGTTCACACAGGGATAACATTAGACAATATGTCCTCCGCGAGGGACTGAATTCCCCAAAACATATACCCAAATATTGTTTCCAAAAAAACTAAACTATATTACAGACAGAATAAACTAATAACTTAATAAATTAAATTTTCTCAATAAAAGGTGGGAAAAAAAACTTATTGTTCTTCTTCTTCAGTTGTATTTCAGAAAGATTAGACACAGTGGATAGAACCTTGTCAAATACGTTATATTCCCAAACACTTTGGGACAAGTAAACGTGCTTACAACTTATCTGATCACCTGTTTTAGCTTCCATGTGAACGGTTCATTTGGAACGTCTTATCAGAGTGATTTCAATATAATGGAGGAAAGACTGTCCGTGTTAAAACAGCTAATGTCTACCAAGCTTAGGGGCATGCCTCTCCACCAACAACTCATGACTGCTTTACCATTCACCTATATCTATAACACACAGTCAGGTAAACTGGTGAAGCATCAATAGTGATCAATCTGTTGTACCAGTCAATTTCCTGGTCGCTCTATATGTTTTATGTGAACATCTTCACAAGGGGCCTTATGGTGGCTTTCCAATATGTAGGTGTTTCCATAAGTGTCCAGAGGGACATCTTTGATAAGTTCTTTTCCCACTACCAAAGATGAAAAACATCTCTATGCTTTCCTATTTTCAGGTGAAATAATATATCCATCGACAGCATTCACAGAAATACTAACAGAAACAGTGGAATACCTTGCAAACCTGTGCAGCTGATGACCAGGTGTAGTCCCATCGTAATACTCCTCTCAGTAGGGAATCAAATGGCTCCCTTTCAGATGGGCTCTGTCACTGACCCTGAGAGGAAGCCCAGCACGTTCATCACTCACATCTGTGGTCTTTCTCTTTCTTTCCCTGCAAGTCTTGACTGAATGAATCTGAGCACCTACTGTAGTTATGATGTGGTCAAACAGAAGGGCATAGTTGTTTTAATTAATTCACGTAGTTATTAACATCTAAAATATGATAACTGATGAATATGCAGAAATTAACAGCTTTCAGTTCTCTTATGTCAAAGATGAAAACTGAGAAAGATGAGAGAGCAGGAGAGAGACAATAAAAGAAGGAGGCTCTGAGAGAAGGCAAATGACAGAGGTTCGAACTGAGCAGGAGAGAGAGAGACAAAAGGTGAGGAATAGAGCCGGTGGACTGGAGTGGCAGCCGAAAGCCGGAATGTTTCACTTCAGATTGACACTTCAGTTAGGGTGAGCGAGGTAGAGAGAAAGGACGAGGGGGGAGAGTGAGACTTTTAAAGTAGTATCCTTAGGCGAAGAACAGAGTTAAGTGTTCCCTTGCAGTCTTCAGTGTGGAAATGAATGGTTGACTCTCCTTGAAAAACAGAGTTGCTATGACAACCGGCCCTTTTGTCCATTTCTCTTAACCTCACCACTTCTCTCCCTCATCTCTCTCTCTCTCTGTCTCTCTCTCTCTGTCTCTCTCTCTCTCTCTCACACACGCGCACACACGCACACACACACACACACACACACACACACAAACACGTGTACTATATAGACATACAGGCGTACATGTAGAGTTTTAAGCATTAGCGTGCTTGGTGCAGCAGTAACTCATTGCTGGTGAGGAGAAGGTACAGGCTTACCAGCTTTCATCCCATCCAGAACAAGTCTTTATCAGAAGGGGGAGAACTTAATACATAGCTGATTTTATGTCAGTATCACAGCCACTTGTTTCTTACTTCAACAGGTTTAGCTTTAGATATGAGCAAACAAAGTGTTTTCATATAAGTACACCCATTTAGTGTATACTGCTACTTTCCCTGATATTTATATAATTGGCCAGTTCATGAAAAGTGATTCATACCTCTGTCAAAAAGGTTATATTCTGACAACAGTTTGTTTGGAGGATGGGTCTCAGTCCAGAACAGAATCAACTAACTTGATCTTCTCTCAATCTTTCCTCACTTTTTCAGTGTCTTGTTTTTTGACACTTCTGTTAATTTCTCAGGGAATAATCCTTTGAGCTTGATGAAATAAATCAAGTGTATTTGGTGGCTGGTATCTATGACTGAGTACAATGATGCAGAGCCTAGATCTGGTGAGCTTGAATTATGATCAAGCAGTTATGGGTGCATTAAAATTGAGGATAATACAGGGCTATAGGATTTGATACTGCATCATGGACCGTTGGGCCTTGGTGGACGTATGCGCTCGACTGAAACGGCTAGTTCTTGTTGTACTCAATAGCTGAAGCAATGTTTGAAATGATCATGAGTCACCACTATGATGAAAATAGAATTCTAAGAATTTATCCCACGTCCAACTGAAATTTAATTCCAATTGTTAAACTAATGTGACCACTAATGTGGTTTCATGATGACCTCCCTTAGCTTTACTCATTTGATACATCTAATCAAATGTCCCCTAAGGCAGTACCCTATTGTCTGCATTCTAAGGACGAACAACCCAAATGAACCTGACTGCAGTCTTGTACTTAACAGTATGACAGCGTACCTGCAAATGTCAGTTGGGTCTGGTTAGAGGCTTACACTGGCACGGTCCTTATTCTTTACTGTCACTATCAACACATTTTCATCCCAATGACATGTAGGCTACAGTGCAAGTTAGTTACTTTGTCTTGGTGTAACAACAGTGCTCTAGCAGCCTGCCAGCTGCTGTAAACAGAGACAATGATATGCCCCTCTAGCCAGCTGAGATGAGAGGAGCATTTCTCATGTTTCCCCAAAGCCCCTTTTGCTTCCTTTCAATAATAATAATAATAATAAAAAAACAAAAAACTATTAACAATACACAGTAAAAACAAAACATGACAAATACAAAAATAGATAACTACTCACCAGCTCTCCTTTCTCCTCGCCAAGGGTCAGAAATCATTTTGGTGAACTTCAACGTACACATTTGAATAAGTCTACCAAAATAAATGATTATCATTTACCAGTAATAACAGAATTATTAACCAATTAACCAGAACCAGTAGTAGTGTGAGGACAGTACCACTCCATGCAGCATTATGCTCATGTGGCAGCGCAGTATTGATATGTGTACAGCGATGAGACTGACTGTTCCACTTGCCAAAATGATCTCGATGGACAGTGTCTTCTCCCAACCTGGGATATCATTTGGACGTGGAAGTTTGATACGTGAATACATTTTATTTATTCATTGAAGTTTAGTTACAGTAAACTCTTCCTGCATCATGATTAGGACTCACAATGAGGACATGGATTGTAACGATGAATGATGAATGACAGCAGTCACTGACTTTATTTCCACGCCTCCATATGTGCTGGTTGTGAAAATGTACAGGATGAGCTGGCTGGAGAAGGCAGATTCTGTGTGTGTGTGTGTGTGTGTGTGTGTGTGTGTGTGTGTGTGTGCGTACATGTGTGTGTGTGTGTGTGTGTGTGTGTGTGTGTGTGTGTGTGTGTGTGTGTGTGCGTGTGTGTGTGTGCTCTTGTTTTCATGACAAATCAGTACATTTTTATGATAACACACCTACACTATCAGGACACTGAGAAAAATGAGGACATTTTTGATGTCCTCATTTTTCTGAGCACTCTACAGTGTTCTAGAACCTCCTAACATGCTCCCAAACTAAAAATCTCTGATGTCCTAAAACATCACAATTTTCGGAAATTAAGTGTGTAAGTGTGTTTAGCATTTTTTGCTCACCTTTGACTCTGCCAACTAGTGGCCAGTTTTGGAACTTAACACACTTTTAACACACTTTCAGTGACGTCACTCTGCCGACACACTAACACAGTTGAGGCATTACTGCAATACACAAAACCCATACAATTAGAGTCAAATAATAATAATAATCCTCATCAGCATCTGGGTCCAAGGTGCAGTAAGTAATCTCACCAACAGTAGCCTAATGCAGGTTAAGTGGGTGCAATGTAATGTGAAGGAACAACACAATTTACAGCACTGGCAATAATCATATATTGCAATATTTATTAGAATTATTACATTTTTAATAATTAGGATCAATACTCTTCAACTCTATAGTAATCATGTGTTATGCACAGTAAGCAGTAGGCTTGCAAAGGGGTGGAAACATTTCTGGAAACTTTCCATGGGAAGTTAAACTGGGGAATTTTGGAAATATTTCAAATTGGAAACTTGTCATGATAATAAATGGGAATTAATGGGAAATGTGGGTAATTCATACGAACTGTGTCATATGCAATTGTTCACAGCCTTTCCTTCTGCATTGGCTGGGGTAAAATGTATCCACATTGTTCTGTAGAATAAGATGATAGAAAAATTTGTAAAAAAAAAAATGCTGATGCAATGCTCTGCACAGATATATAAATAGTTAGCTAAACAATTGAAATGGTCTTTAAAAATTTGCTGGAGATTTTTTTTACTTCCATTAATGGCGTCAGAGTGATCAAAGGCCTGGCATTTCCTTCCTGACCATTTGTAACTTTAACATATCTACACTCACTTTTTGAATTATTTCCTTTTCAGCGTAACATTTTTGGAGCTGAAATGAGTAAATCCCACGGGAACTGCAACAAAAGCCAGCCTCAGCTGACTCAACACTTCAGCCCGCACGATAAAGACTCTAACAAGGCAGACGCTAGCAGTGTAGCAACAGATAATGCGGAGGGGACCGATGCTCGACTCTTCGTGATTATGCTGGTCAGGGAGGCACCGGAGACGCTTTACTGGATATTAGCTTTGAACTGGACAGAGCTCACCACAGTCTGGGGCCAATGCCAGCACAGGGTTCCCAGTCCATTGTTGTACACTTTCACAGATACATCCAGAAAAAGTGAGTGCAGCTATGGGCAAAGAAAATACAGAGCATGTCCTACCAGGGTTATCCTGCAAGGATCTCTCCTTTTTTAAGGATGGGATACCCTTGGGGTTGATCTACCCGGCACAGTAACAGGTCACTGTAAATGGAAAGTCTCGCATATTTGACACCGCAGATGAAGCGGTGTGTTTCTACCATGATCTCAGCAGTAAGTGAAAACATGACATCTCTTTACACATCTCCTTTGACTTTTTTGGTGCTCTATGAAAACTGGACTGAAGTTACAGGCAGGCTGGTATGCCTGGCATACTGCATCTCACTGTAATTTACCCTTGTTCAGAACGCAACAGATTTTTGGTAAAACAGATGTCTGTGTGAAGTCAAATGATCATTAAAGGTACACAAGCAGAGCTGGAAGACTCAGCCCTGTTCTTTCTGCTGAGATTACAACAAAAGTCTGGTCGTCTCAAAAAGACCAGCCTGGTTCTATAAGGGGCAGACATCTATCCTCAAATATACTCCATCTGCTCAACATAATACTGTCCAAGCAAGAATCACAAGACCCTGAAATGGTAATTACTATGGATGCAGAAAAGGCTTTGGATAGAGTGGAGTGGAATTATTTATTTTCAGTTCTAAATAGGTTTGGTTTTGGTCAAAATTGTATCTCGCGGGTATCTTTACTGTATAAACATAACATTGTGGAACTAATCAGAAAGGTTAAATCAGATCTATTACGCTGGAATGCCCTCCCATTGTCACGTCTAGGTAGAATCAATTTGATCAATGTTACGTGTGGCCAGGTTAGTGCCCTATGTGTGTGTGTGTCCTGTCTCCGCCCTGCTCTGCCTTCCTGAGCTCAGGTGTGGGCAATCACCTGAGCAGATAAAAGGAGGCAGTATCAGGGCGTCTCTCTCTCTCTCTCATTACAGGTGTGTTGCAGGAGGAGGGAGGCTGCGCTGGCCTCACAGTCTTTTGCTGTTTTCTACTTTGTTGTTGATTTGAGTTTGGGTTTAGTTCCCTGGCCTGTTAGAGTGCCAGGGCTTTGTTGTTTTAATTTGGGTTTGAGTTCCTGGTAGTCCTGTTTTCGTATATTTTTGTTTTCTTTCTCTAAGTAGGTTTAGTAGTTTGATTAGGCAGCTTTAGTTGGGAGGATTCCCCAGATGTCATGGCTGGTCTGGGGTCTCCTCTCTCTCTTTTTTTCAGTTTGGCCAGGGACTCTTGCCCTTTTTCTTTTGTTAAATAAAAACCTTTAAACTTGACTGTGTTGAGTCGGCGTCCTTTATATGTTACTGGCCTCTTTTGTTGGAGTCTTTAGTTGTGTTCAGTTTGGGGCCGTAACATATTTGGGGGCTCGTCCATGTTGGGTCTTCTTTTGTGGAGTCCAACTGAGTGCCAGTGTTTTTGTACAGGTTGTGCAGGCAATATCTGGGTGACTTTGTGGTGTGCCTTTGTTGTCACTGACACATGTTTTTTTGGCTTGTTCTTGGTTATGTGATTGTTCAAGCTGTGTCATGGTAACGTGTGTGTCGGCACTATCATTCATAGTATGGCTTGGTTTGCAGAGTGTTTACAACCTGTGCTTTGGTGTATTTGTTAAACTGTGCACAATCAAAATGACTGTCCTACCAAAATTTGTATTTGTTTTTCAGTGTCTACCTATATAACTGCCAAAAACTTTTTAGAAATAATTGGATAAGGTCATTTCACATTTCACTGGGGCGGCAAAGACTTCAAGGGCACTCAATTTAGCAAAGAACCAAGGATGAGGGTGGCCTTGCTCTGCCGGATTTCACGGCATACTATTGAACAGCCAATATTCAAAAAATCTGTACCTGGTACAACTCCCCCAGCACATACTGGTGTCAGATGGAAGTCTGAGCTAGGTCGTAAATTGTCAGACGAATGGTGGCAAAGGGCCCTAGACATGGTTAACTCTACCTCATCTTGTGCCAGGCTGACATTAATTCAGTTCAAGGTCCTACACAGGATACATTTTTCCAAAGCTAAACTTTTTAATACAAGTTATACATGTGACAGATGTTCTCTGTCTTCAGCCAGTCATACACACGTTTGTTTCCTCTCCAAGATTAAGCTCATTCTCATCCTCTTTCTACAATACTCTTTCAAAAGCTTGAAACAAACTGGTGCTTTGGAGTCCTTTAACCTCCATCTTTGGTGTGTCTGAGGAATTCACACACTTCACCAAGGGGGAAAGCAACTCTATTGCTTTCGCATCTCTGGTAGCCCGCAGACGTATTTTACTTCATTAGAAGGATAAGAATCCTCCCTCCTAACTCTTGGCTAAAGGATCTAATGTCATTTCTACACTTAGAAACAAACACAGTTTTGGGGGTGCGCCGACAAATTTTATAAGACTTGGAATCACATTCTTTCCTTAATCAATTCCATTCCCTCCTTAGATGATTAAGATAGATGGTTCCAATTAAGATAAACTGATGTAATTTTTTTCCCCTTTTTTTTTCCAGTCAGGATCCTGGAAGATACAAGTAATAGTCTTTGATGCGATGATATGGTGGTCAAACACCAGGCACAACATATACAACTGTTATAGTATGTTTTTTTTTTCCCCAAGCACTGGATATGCTGGATAAATGAATAGAAAGGCTAGATTAATAGATGAACACTCCTCAATCAGTATGCTAAACCAAACTATAACCTACATTCTTGTCTAAAATAAGACCAGCTGAAGGCAGAAGAAACACATCACAGTCAGTTGAGCTAGCTAGCACCATGATAGCTAAGCTCGTAAATTGTCAATGAAATGATTTTAGTGAGCTTACATTAGCATATCTGATTTACTTTTATTTGCTTGTTAAACCTGCATGCAGTAATGTGGCTTCAATCGTCCTGCTGTGGCATGCAGGATTCTAGAAATTAGCTGTGCATGTGTTGAGGAATGCACAGAACAGGGTAGTAATTCAACAGAATTTGTATTAAATCTCATTGTTTTAACCAAGATATAAGCAAGATATTTCTTTTAACTACATTTAAATTCCATTTAAAGGCTAACCAGAAATTTTGCTAATGTCCCATTATTCCTGTTAATTCCTATACATTCCCATATATTCCCATAGTTTCCCATGAAAAGTTTCCAACTTCCAACAGTGAACAACAATATTCTATACTCTCATTCAATAGTTAGTGCTCAGCTCTGTACAGTAAACATCTCAATGTTCTGTATAGTAATCAGTCTTGAGCAGAATAAGCGCCACTGAAATTCTCACAGTGCAAGTGAGAACAATAACAACAATCTTCTAGATTCTTAATAAGATTCTAGGATATTGTTGTTATTGTTCTCAATTTCATGGTGAGAATGTATAAGCTGAATACGCTGACCATGCTGAGTGCGAGGGAAGGTCTTCAGGATCTGTTGTGCAGGACCGGCAGCTCTTGTTTGAAAAATGTCTGGAAAAATAAAAAGTTTCACAATGAGTCTGTGGAAGTTAATCCTCATGATCAATACTGAAATTCAAAAATCAAAAATGTGTTTTTCCTCTTGTTCCCACAATTGTGTGTTTGAGCTTTTGTACGTACTTGTGTATGTACGTAAACAGTCTTCAAGGGTCAAAATTTGTACATACATCATTCTGCATGGTACTTCTCTTACTTGATTTTGAATGTGTTAGTACATGTACATTTACATTACTTTGCAGTATTTTGTAATTGTATTTGACAGGGCTAATCAAGTTCAACCTGTGTGAGCACATGCTTTCTGCCTTAACCAGTGCAGTGGACTGTCCTTCATGGTAAACATATAGAAATCTTTGGACTGCAATAACTACATATATATATATATATCTTACTTTTTAGAATGTAAACATTTGAATGCAATAGGAAAAGGCTATGGATATAAACAACTGGTGCATGCTTGTTTGCTCATGGTCATTTACCGGCAGGTGAGGTAAGTACCAGTGGTTCTGTTCAGTAAAGATATCTAAAGTGCTAATTTACCCACAATATATTGTTCATGTACACTGCTCACAAAAATTAAAGGAGCACTTTAAAGAAACACATTAGATACATCAGATCTCAATATGAAGTTGGATATCTATACAAATAACGACAGGGCAATGTCTTAGGAACAAAAGGATGCCAAGTCTTTTAATGGAAATAAAAATGGCTCAATTGTGGGGACACCATAAAATCAGAGTGAAATGAAGATGTGGCAGGCTGGTCCATTTTTTCAAAAACTTAATTTCTGCAACTCAAAATGCTTTTCAGTATCTTGTGTGGCCCCCACGAGCTTGTATGCATGCTTGACAACGTTGCGGCATGCTCCTAATGAGACGACGGATGGTGTCTTGTGGCATTTCCTCCCAGATCTGTGTGAGGGCATCCCTGAGCTGTTGTACAGTCTGAGGAGCAACCTGGCGGTGCCTAATGGACCGAAACATAATGTCCCACAGATGTTCTATTGGGTTTAAGTCAGGGGATCGTGAAGGCCATTCAATTGTTTCAATTCCTTCATCCTCCAGGTACTGCCTGCATACTCTTGCCACATGAGGCCGGGCATTGTCGTACATTAGGAGGAAACCAGGACCTACTGCACCAGTGTAGGGTCTGACAATGGGTTGAAGGATTTCATCTCGATACCTTATGGCAGTCAGAGAACCATTTCCTAGGCAGTAGAGGTCTGTGCGTCCCTCCATGGATATGCCTCCCCAGACTATCACTGACCCACCACCAAACCTGTCATGTTGAACAACGTTGCAGGCAGCATAACGCTCTCCTTGTCTTCTCCAGACTCTTTCACGTCTATCACAGGTGCTCAGGGTGAACCTACTCTCGTCTGTGAAAAGTACAGGGCGCCAGTGGCGGACTTGCCAATTCTGGTGTTCTTCAGCAAATGCCAGTCGAGCTCCACGGTGCTGGGCAGTGAGCACAGGGCCCACTACAGGACGTCGGGCCCTCAGGCCACCTTCATGAAGTCTGTTCCTGATTGTTTGGGTAGAGACATTCACACCAGTGGCCCTCTGGAGGTCATTCTGTAGGGCACGAGCAGTGCTCAGCCTGTTCCGCCTTGCACAAAGGAGCAGGTATCGGTCTTGCTGATGGCTTGAGGACCACCAGTCTCCGAGAATAACTACCAGTCTCCTGAAATCTCCTCCATGTTCTGGAGATTGTGCTGGGAGACACATTAAACCTTCTTGCTGCAGCACGTGTGGATGTGCCATCCTGGAGAAGTTGGAGAACCTGTGCAACTTCTGTAGGGTTAAGGAATTGCCTCATACTGCCAGTACAGATAATTACTCAAACCAAAACCAGCATGAGTGAAAAATCCGCCAAAAAAGATCAAGAGGGAGAAACTTGAAATGACCTCCACATGTAAAACCAGTCCTGTTTTGAGGGTTTTCTAATTGTTGCCACTGTGGTGCACCTGTTATTAATTCCATGAACACCAATACAGCTGAAAGTGATTAACGATGCCCTCAGCTGCTTAACCAACCAGAAAATTATCAGACAGGTTTAACTGATTTCATGCCAGGCCCAATAAAAAAAGTGTTCCTTTAATTTTTGTGAGCAGTGTACATGTTACAATGATTAATTCATTGAGTTAATATTAGTTTGATGTTAGTGGATCTCTGTTTCTTCCATGTGTCGTCCACATGGAACAAAAGTACTGTCAGGGGATTTCATATTTTGCATCAAATTAATGATGATTTCCGATTGTAGGTTGCAATTGAAAGCTGAGCGAACATGGCCACCAGTGAACAAGTACGCTAAGTGACAGCCCACCACCACAGCAATGACAAATGGAGTGCATCATCCACTGCTCTAACGATAGAGATAAGCTGGATTCACCTCAAATTGTTGACTCCCGGCTGAGTTGTCAACGTGAACAGTAATTTACATTGCTGTTTACTGCCAAATATCCCACTTTTCATGCAATGTGGAGAACTCTGCTCAGGGCAGCTCGGATATAAAATCATGCTCTTGTTTTGAAACTGACAGAAGACGTTCCAGAGGGACAGATTCCAGCAATCTATTAACACAGAATGTGCTGCAGTATCTTATCTATGAAGAAAGTTCATTGCTTGGAAAAGAAAAGCAAAGTGCTGATGGCTCTGCTCAAGAGAAAGAGTATAACAGTAGGGGAACACTGGGAGCAGAGCGCCAGAATCGGTATATGAGATCGGCAAATCATTGCATCCTGTTTTTATTTACATTTTACACAGCATGCACCAGTTGTTTATATCCATAGCCTTTTCCTATTGCATTCAAATGTTTACATTCTAAAACGTACATTTTATATATTTATTGCAGTCCAGAAAATAAGTTCACCAAGAAGGACAGTCCACTGCACTGGCTGAGGCAGGAAGCATGTGCTCGCAGAGATTGAACTTGATTACAGTGAGTAGTGTGGCCTTACAAAATCCCTTTGAGTGTGTTAAATGTATTTTTTAAATACTCCAAAGTAATGTAAATATAGTATTTGTGTTTTGTGTCTGTGATGCTCCCTGGTACGACAGGGATAAAAGAAAGTATATCATTTAGGCAAATACTGTAAAAATGAAATCAAGAATTTTGACAAGATAATTTACCTTTTCAAAGTAGAGTATTTTATTCAATCTCATAACACCTCTGGAGGGGATCTTTAAACTGTGACAACTTTGAAATAACATACTGGTCAAAGGTGGTCAAACTTTACTTGTTGTCACCCAAAATGTCCTAAGAGACAACATTCCAGTAGGCATGCAATATAAAAGAGCGATTCACATATTACTATATGGTGGTTCAGTAACATTTTTAATTAATTAGTATTCTACCTTAGGACCCTTTAGGTACACCTGTCGCTGCTACTGTCATCCAGTTCAATATGGTCATCATCAGGGCCAGTCTCTCCTCCCTTTGTGTACCTGTGAGTATTGATTGACATAGCCAATTATATCTTTAAATTCAAATTTCCAAATTTACTTTTTACATTATAGCTTTGTGTAAGGTGCAGATGTTTAACAACCATTAAAACACTATTGAAATCCACAAAGTACACGATGCCAGCTTCATTTAGTTACTTCATTCAATGAGCAACTGTAAACTCCAGAAAGTGCTGCTCTTGTGTTCATGACAAATTAGGACATTTTTAAAACACCACACCTATATAACACACCACAATCAGGACACTGGGAAAAATGAGGACATTTTCACATGCCTATTAAGTGTTGTTTAAGAACAGTTTCCCATGCAAACGGAACCAAATTAACTATAACAGCAGTTTGCAAAACATTGCTGTGACAGCTCTCAACAACTTAGAAACATTGTTCTTACCTGAACTCCGGTGCGTGCTGCTGAGCTTCGACTGTAAACAAGACGAGGAAAGTCCGTGACTGGTGACGTTCCTGCATTAACCACTTCCTGTATCGCTCTCTCTTTCAAAATAAAAGTCCTCTAGCGTTATATACACGGTTCAGTTATATACTAGGTTTCAGTTTTGTTTCCGTTTGATCATGCAACTGCTGCTGGCAACCAGCTTTACACAATGATTACGTTTGAGATCAGCGTTGGATGGCTAGTCAGTCAGCGATGCAGCATCTGATTGGGCGATAGACTCAACATAATTGCAAAGCCTCTGAAACGGATACGACCGCAGCGGAGCTCCCGGTGAACGGCACATCCGGGACCTACAGCGCTCTGGCGACATTTAATCTTCCGACGTCAATGCTAGATACCCACGGCATGAGGTAAAGTTATTGGCTAATTAGCTAGCTAATTAAATAAACGGAATGCAAACACGCAGTGGACTCAAACTGGAAGGGATGTATCATAAATGGTAATTAATTATTTTTGCTGAATCTTCAACAACAGATAGTAGAAGGTGTTGCTAAATATAACTGTTCATTGCAATGCAAACCTGAGTTAAAGGGACTATTCTCCAAACAAACTTTTTAATCTTCAACTGCAGAGACAGTCAGCGTTATTTTTGACTGTTTTTTTTTTGCACAAGATACTTGTACTGGAATTTAGATGATGTTGAAATTGATGATACTAGTTATTCAGTACAGGTAGAGTACAGTTGTATAATGATTTTATAGCAGTATTTACTTTTTAAGTTGCTTTGTTGGTGCTTTGGTAGGTTAATAGTATTTGTTAAAGTTTTTTAATGTTTACTGACTTTTGCACAGGGTTTACGGTGATCTATTAGCCTGATCAGCAAATGAGTTAAATATGAGTTCATAACTTACTAACTTATTTCGTACTTAGTAACAGTACTTATCATTTATAAGTCCTCAAAATAAGTACTGGTCTTTGTTTGTACTCGTCTTATTGACTTTTTTCATCTTCCCATGTAGATGTTTGCAGGCTGAGGAGTACACCAAGTAAAGAGCATGTCTAAAAGAAGAGCCAGACTTCGTCCTGAGGCTGAGGCTGCTCAGTTTATTATATCTGGCAGTGACAAGCCTTGTTTAAAGGCCCAGTGGATCAATGACTATAAAGGTACGTTAGATATCATTCCTGATGTAATACATGAACGTTACCAGACATCATGATAACATAATCGCACAGCACAACAAATTGGTAATGAAATTTGTTGCCATCTGTTTTGATAATTTTTTAAGTGAATTTATCGATTGTAGCCCTAACCATCAATTCCAGACGTCACAAAACATCATTCAGATCTTTTTCTCACTGTTAAAAAGTCTTATGTTTGTTTGTTCTGCATGTGTTTTGTCAATACCTGATCATCTGCGGTTAGTAAAAATGATTTGGATCGTATAACTTGACACTTATCAGTAAACTTTTGTGTCTTAGGACGTGGTGTATTTGCCTGTGCACCAATTGAAAAGGGATCCTTTGTGGTCGAGTACCGTGGGGAGTTGATTTCACAATATGAACGGGACAAGCGGCAGAAAAAGTACACAGAGAAGGAAAATGTTTTCCTGTTTGATTTTGAATGGAACAATAGCTCATGGTGGTAAGTAAAGGCCTGTACGAGATTAATTGTTGTTAACAACATTATGGTTTTAGTGGAGAAGACTTAGGTATGTTTCTTTGTTCAATTTAAGCATTGATGCATCCCAGGAAGATGACTCGCTGGGCCGTTTGGTTAATGATGGCCACAAGTCCCCAAACTGCAAAATGAAAAAGTTGACAGTCCAGGGTAAACCTCATCTTTGCTTGTTTGCCATTGAAGACATCCAAGCAGAGAGTGAAATAACCTATGACTATGGAGAATCTCAATGGCCATGGCGAGCTTTGGTGAGTAAATCTTCTTTATAAATTATACAGTAAAATATCTGTTAAAAAGGTACATATTAAATTAAAATTATTGATGGTAATTTCTAGCTACTAGATCATTTCACATCAGTGTGAGGTTCAGAGCTTTCTTTGACAACAACAGAAGAAGTTAGAAGTCAGGAACATGGACTCTACATGTGTTCAGTCGTCATGATCATTTGTTCATTAATTAGTTAGGATGTATAGTACAGAATATGCCTGACACTGTGTTGTTGTGTATTTTTGCAGGCACCAAGTGTTCAGATCCTTGCTCATCCTTCTGCAGACCAGGAACTGAGTGAGAGATCCACTTCATCCTTCCAACAAGTAATTACACATTAATTTATTGTATTTGGAATTAAATATATGGCTCAGTTGTCTCCATTGCATACATGAAATTCCCTCTCACTGTATTAAAACAATAAGTTTGTGTGAAATGTTCACAATATCAATGTTAGTATTATTTGTTTTTGGATAGCTTAGCAGAAAGAAATTGGTTATACCATTTGTTAGCTCTAACTTCCCTTTAAAGCATCAAATTGATCTTTATTCTCACTAAAGTCTTTATTTTTAGTCCTTTTTGCTAATGTTTTTGTCCATTTGACATCTGCCGATAAGTTTACATGATTGGATTTGCGGGGACGTAGATCATTTCACATCAGTGTGAGGTTCAGAGCTTTCTTTGACAACAACAGAAGAAATTATAAGTCAGGAACATGGACTCTACATGTGTTCAGTCGTCATGTCCTCATATTGTTTTAGGCTGTGAAAGACTTGAGTGTGTTTCAGTTGATGTCCTCATATTGTCAGACCTTAGGACTGTAGAGTGTGTGTTACATGTCCTCATATTGTTCTAGGCTGTGAAAGACTTGAGTGTGTTTCAGATGACATCCTCATATTGTCTGCCCTATCGACTGTAGAGTGTGTGTTACATGTCCTCATATTGTTGGGTAGCAGATGATGTACAGTGTTAGCGGTTTTTATAGAGTTTGGCAAAATGAGCCTAGATCCTCCTGTGAATTATGTTCACTGAAACAAGTATGATCATTTGTTCATTAATTAGTTAGGATGTATAGTACAGAATATGCCTGACACTGTGTTGTTGTGTATTTTTGCAGGCACCAAGTGTTCAGATCCTTACTCATCCTTCTGCAGACCAGGAACTGAGTGAGAGATCCACTTCATCCTTCCAACAAGTAATTACACATTAATTTATTCTATTTGCAATTAAATATATGGCTCAGTTGTCTCCATTGCATACATGAAATTCCCTCTCACTGTATTAAAACAATAAGTTTGTGTGAAATGTTTACAATATCAATCTTAGCATTATTTGTTTTTGGATAGCTTAGCAGAAAGAAATTGGTTATACCATTTGTTAGCTCTAACTTCCCCTTAAAGCATCAAATTGATCTTTATTCTCACTAAAGTCTTTATTTTTAGTCCTTTTTGCTGATGTTTTTGTCCATTTGACATCTGCTGATCAGTTTACATGATTGGATTTGTGGGGATGTAGATCATTTCACATCAGTGTGAGGTTCAGAGCTTTCTTTGACAACAACAGAAGAAGTTAGAAGTCAGGAACATGGACTCTACATGTGTTCAGTCGTCATGTCCTCATATTGTTTTAGGCTGTGAAAGACTTGAGTGTGTTTCAGGTGACGTCCTCATATTGTCTGCCCCATCAACTGTAGAGTGTTTGTTACATGTCCTCATATTGTTTTAGGCTGTGAAAGACTTGAGTGTGTTTCAGGTGACGTCCTCATATTGTCTGCCCCATCAACTGTAGAGTGTTTGTTACATGTCCTCATATTGTTGGGTAGCAGATGATGTACAGTGTTAGCGGTTTCTATAGAGTTTGGCATAATGAGCCTAGATCCTCCTGTGAATTATGTTCACTGAAACAAGTATGATCATTTGTTCATTAGTTACATGATTGGATTTGTGGGAATGCAGATCATTTTACATCAGTGTGGGGTTCAGAGCTTCCTTTGACAACAACAGAAGAAGTTAGAACCACTGTTTTTATTTAGAACAAATAATGAATCTCTGTCATTTCATTTAAGGTCAGCCAGACCACTGGAGGTGTCTCCTCCCACCAGACAGCTACTGTAAAGAAAGTAAGACAGTTGCTTTCTTCTCCTTCATTCAAAAATGTTATGTTCTTTGACTTTACTGTAGAAACTTAACTAAGACTAAGGTTCCTTACATTTGATTCGGCATCATGATCGGTGTGGGAAACGTTACGATGAGGCCAAGAAATATATATCTGAGAAAGAGAGACAGATGACTTTGAGTCTGTTCACCAGAATGAATAATTCTGTGAGTATGCATAACCAAACATTTAGTCATATTCAAATGAATTCTTTTTAAGGTATTTATTTTACAAGAACCTCCATGGGCCTAGCAGAATTTCTCTCATTCACTTGTTTCCAGTTCATGCACCATGTTTGAAAGACAAAGCTGCAACAGATTTTTTCTCTCAAAATATTTGTTATACTTTTATGCGATAGGTGAGTCATAGTAATGCAATACTTTATGCTGTGCATTGAAAATGTCTATTCAGTGAATTGTATTTACAGTATTAATAATGATTTCATAGGTCGAACAGCCCTTAGTCAATGACGGTGGATTCCATGATGGAACCTCTGCAAGCTTAAGTGACCAGGTATGACACAGTAGTGAAATAGAAAAACTGTATTAACCCTTTAGGCGCTGGGGTTTAATTTAAAAAATACTAGATTTTGACATCTAAATTTCAGAAGGCTCTGGCTTGAAAATGGTTTGAGATAGAGACAAAGTGTAAATGAGACAAATATTGAGAATGACCTAAAGTTTATCTTGGAAGTAAATTTCCCCATCTAATTTGCATATTATGACGTCATATGGTGGCGGCCATGTTGGATTATGTCATTTCCATGAAATACCTGATATTTTGAAAGAGAGTTGAACTTATTTCATCATATTCATCCCCTCCATCCATTTGTTATGTTGTCCACACATCAAGTGAACAGGGAAGAAGTAAATTCTAAGCCAACAGTTGTAAATTTAGAACTATTACTACACCACAAAACTCATGTAAACAGTATGCGTTTTCTTTTTTTTACCCACCACAACCCAGGACACTTTTTCTTTTTCTTGTCTTTTTTTCTTTCCTTTTTCTTGTTTTCTCTTCTCTTCATTATTATTATTATTATTATTATTATTATTATTATTATTATTATTGTTATTATTATATAACAGTAGGCATCTTTTAGCTGTAGAGGCCTTATCTGTGCCCATCTACCAGATAAAAGTTTGCAGTATTTGTAGAATGTGGAGCCTGTCATGGCAAGGCACACAGAGAATAAGAACTATAGCTCTGTCACCACGATATCCACTTTGCTCATCAGAGAGCTTTATCCATTCCTGATATACTTCCTCATCTCTAAAGTAAGCCCATCCACCATTACCATCATCATCATCATCATCATGTCCAGCCCTGTTCTGCCTTCCCGTTTCCCCTTCGAAACCCATCAGCCCTTCTACAGACACTTCGCCCACGTCTCCCCCTGCCATCCCCTCTAATGTTGTGAGAAGAGCTGGACTCGTGTGTGCTCGGTGCTTCGTGAACACTGCTGCCTCGCACAGCTGCACCACTGCCGTGGATGGAGGCTACGTGACCGTCGCGGTAGAAAGAGTGAACACTAACGCTGGTCCCAGCGCTGTTCTCACCACCACCGCTACTTTTACTACATCCATTCACTCCCCTACTGATACGAGTTCGTGTATCATTTCCATTCCCACCTATGTTGGGCAAAGGGTCGTATGTTTGTGCTTGTGCATGTTCCTCGCTCTGCGCGGCAGCGCCATTGCTATACAAAGACGCACCGCGACTAGCAAGCTCACTAATCTCCCGACCGTCATCTCCCAAAGTTAGATTTTCCATTTCAGAATCAGAATCAGCGAATGGGAGCTCAATCACTTCCCTACGTGTCAACTATTTGCTTGCTATTGTCGTTTATTTCGTCTCAATAACTTCTAAATCCACCATTGCCGCTTCAGCGGAATAGCTCCGTTGCGCGCTGTCTCCGGTCTCTCATCCAACAGTTTGCATGGGACTTCCTCGAACATTTTGCATTGAAGCATGACGTATTTATGAGCTAAGGTCTAAGTAAGAGATGTCTGCTAGCTAGTGGTGAGGAGTATGAACGACATGTAACCCCCCGTTAGGAGAAAACAGCTGTTTTGTTGAGTACAGTGCTGTGTCGCAAATTTGCGACTTTGGCGCTTAAAGGGTTAAGGAATCCAGTTCAATTAAATTTGATGTTTTTAATGACTCGTCACTTTAAAGTCATGCTATGCACGATGTGATGGTACTATAGGGGGAATGATAACCTGGCTATTTAGGAATGTAATATGCTTTTTTCTCCATTTTCCTTCAGATCTCTACTGATGAATCTGCAGATTGTACAGATTATGAAGATATTGACTATGTTCCAGACTCAAGTGGCAATTCCTCAGGCGAAAGTGTTCGTAGTAAGGAACTGAGAATCCAAGAATCTCTTGCTCCCAAAAAAGTCTTAAAGGACATGCTAGTGGAGATAGCTACAACACACAGTGGGGAGATCACTGGATCAGAGAGTCCAACAAGTTTTAGTTCGTCACTGAGGAGCAGCAGTCATAGCACTTCAGGGATGAGTTGCAGTGCCAGTTCATCAGGGAATACATCACACAGTAACAGCTCCATGAAAGTCCCTCCATTGCCAAACTCAGCAAAACAAAGCAAGTACAACAAGAAGCAATATTGACTTTATTGTAAAAAGGCCATATCTAAATTGGCAAGACACCTTGAATCCGCCCATAGTCAACAGCCTGATGTTGCAAGGGCTTTCGGTTTTGATAAAAGATCCTGTGAAAGAAGAGATATGTTACGCTCTATTAAGAAGATGGGAAACTTTAACCATAATGCTACCATGGCAACCTCTGGTGCTGGAGAAATGGTTGCTTGTCGAAGACCCGCTAAAGCAAGAGATTCTGATTGTTATCGTCATTGCAAATTTTGTCAAGGACTATATGCAAGAGATTGCCTTTGGAGACATGTGAGAAAGTGCCCTCAGAAGTCCACTGAAGGAGAGCCTTCCGCTGGGCGAAAACGGATGCAACTGGACTTACCGAAACCCGATCAATTTCATGAAGCTGTTTGGAAGATTGCCTGTGAAATGAACCAGGATGACATTTCCTTGGTAGTAAGGAGTGAAAGAGACATCCTTAGCCTTGGCGAGTCACTGTACAATGCCAGGAAACCACATGAGAGAAGGAATGATTACATACGCCAAAAAATGAGAGAGATGGCAAGATTATTGATAACAGCAAGAGCTATGACACATTTGAGGAGCACAGAAGACCTTGTTATGCCCAGTAACTTTCCCCAGGTCATACAAGCCGTCAGCTGTTGCTGGTTATGAGCTGGAAAGCAACTCATATAAAACCCCATCTTTAGCTTTGAAATTAGGACACAGTTTGGCCAAAGTTGCAGGCATTGTGCAGTGCAATGCCATCATTGCAAATCGCCATGATGTTGCAGAGTCAGCTAAGCAATTTGCCACTCTGTATGAGAAAAAGTGGAACGAGTCTATTTCAGCCGCTGCACTGGGTACACTTAAGCAAGCCAAATGGAATAAACCACAGATTTTACCATTTACACAGGATATGTCACGGCTGCACAAGTTTCTTGCTACCGAATCTGCTAAGTGCATGAAGGACCTGGAGGAAAACCGCAACAGCATAACCTTTGGAAATCTTGCGAAAGTGACTTTAACGCAGGTGGTACTATTTAACAGAAAAAGGCAAGGGGAAGTTTCAAAAATGGAGCTCCAGGTTTTCACATCCCGGAATCGCACAGAGCTTAATCCTGACATTATGATCGGCCTTACTGAGTTGGAAAAGAAGCTTGCAAGGCACTTTGACAGAGTTGAGATTCGTGGTAAAGGGTCAAGAATGGTACCTGTGCTTCTCACACCTGACATGATCGCTGCAATGGACCTCCTCGTGACAAACAGGAATGACTGTCAAGTCTGCACAGAGAATGTGTACTTGTTTGCACGCCCAGGTGTCTTTTCCCATTACAGAGGCTCTGACTGCTTTCGCAAGTATGCTAAACAATGTGGTGCAAAGTACCCAGAGGCACTCACCTCAACAAGATTGCGGAAACAAGTCACCACTTTGTCCACAGTACTAAACCTTAAAGAAAATGAAATGGATCAACTTGCCACCTTTCTTGGGCATAACATCCGTGTCCACAGAGAATTCTACCGGCTTCCAGAGAGTACCCTGCAGCTTGCAAAAGTCAGCAAACTGTTGATAGCAATGGAGAAAGGAAAACTCTCTGATCTGCAAGGGAAAGGGCTGGATGACATCGAGATCAATCCTGACGGTAAAATTTAGTTTGAAACATAGTTTATGAAGCTTAACATGTAACAATTATGCATGTTCAGTCTTTAATTTAAAAACTTTGGCCTGTCTCTTTTACTCTACAAGATGAAGTAACCACGAGTGATGATGATTCCAGCGAAGAAACCATTGCTGACCTACATCAACTCAAAGGTATCCTGACTTGCACAGTATGTGGTAACATCTTTAAGTCACGAGACTGGAGACAGTTAATGGGTACCATGATAATCTTGTTAGATGGGCTTTAAGAACAACAGTATATTAATTAGAGAGGATGGTAGACCCTGACCCTAACCCTAGAAATTAGTGAAGGATAGGAGACACATAAGAAAGCATTGGAGAAAAGCAACATTAGATGACAAAAAGGGAATTCATGTTTTGCAATAAGGGCTAAGAAGTCAGTTAGCAGTATGCTGGAGGGCAGAGCAACTTAGAAGGACGGTAAAGAGGAGGTAGGAAGTCAGGAAAGCCTTTTTCATAGGGATTCATTTAACATATTTTATTGTTACTTTTCAAAGGCTCAAGAACTGAGACTTCTGGTGATCCAAGCCACGCACTTGACTCAACCACCCTGGACAGCATGGAGGGCACTTCTGCCTCAATCACCTTGGACAGCATGGAGGGCACTTCTGCCTCAACCACCTTGGACAACATGGAGGGCAATTCTGCCTCAACCACCTTGGACAACATGGAGGGCAATTCTGCCTCAACCACCTTGGACAACATGGAGGGCAATTCTGCCTCAACCACCTTGAACAACATGGAGGGCACTTCTGTTTCAACCACACTGGACAACAAAAATGGCAACACTGAACCAAGAAATGGTAAAATATAAAATGCACCCAAATACAGAATGTTTGAAGTGGATGTACATGTCATGAAAATTAAAGTTAAGTCTCCTCAGGCATGGCAGTATGTGAATGCTTGCTTTAATCATGATACATATTCTATTTTATCCTTTTAGATTCCCAGCAGAGCACAGCACTTCAAGTGGGTACATCCCAAGCATCCGCAAAGTGCTCCAGTGGAAAGCAAGGTTAAAGAGCATTTTGTATTCACATTATTAACTTTATCAACAACCTATCTTGCATTTTTTACATTAGCAGAGCCGTTGTTCCATTGATTTCTGTTTCTTTCTGTTCATGGCAGCTGGGAAAGTGAGAAGCAAGTGGACAGGTGATGACGTGAAGGCTGTTGAGAAGCACATGATGCATTTCATAACAAGCTGCAAAGTACCAGGTAAAAGGGACTGTGAGTCCTGCCTCCAAGCAGAGCCAGTTGCTCTGAAAGACAGAGACTGGGTTGCCATCAAATACTACATTCACAACAGAATCATAGCATTAAAAAAGGAAGATGAATAGATAGAACTATGACATGCAAACTGTGGCTAAGGTACTGTTTTATATCAGTTGAACTGAATTTTATTTTCATTCCATGTTGATTGGAAAAGATTGTGCTAAGTTGCTCAGTCCTGGCAAATGTTAAGATTAATGAGCAGTTTTTTTTTTTTCAATCCCCAACTCTCTTGGTTTTATTCACAGTACCTGCCATGATTTCTTTTAGAAAATGAGGTTTAAGAGGATAGGTTCATACTCTCACTCTCAGTTTCAACAAGCAGTAGCAGGGTTCTCTCCGGTCTAGTGGCGAATCGTCACAGCGTTCAGCATTGCGTTGTTCTTACCCATAAGTTGTTGAATCTGGTTTTTGAACTTCACTGGAATGGGAGCTATGTAAATTCTGACTTTATTTAGTAATTTTATCTGAATATACTGTTTCATAGAAGCTGTAAGCTTCAATAGAGGATTAGAGGATTAATTGTGTTTTTTTCATAGAAAGATACAAAACTGGTTCAGTTCAAACAGGCCCTGTCTACTGCCTTGTGCCATGGAGGGAAGGAGGCAAGATGTCTGTATTTTATGTGGTCTGTTCTGTTTCAATTCACATATGTTGCCAGCAATTAAAAAATAAAGAATGGCAGAAAGTGTTCCATGTTTTTATTCAAATGAACATGCATACAACATACTACAAAATTCATAAATGAAAATACAATAATAAGACTTAAAAAGTAGACTGACCATATTTTTTGCTATGTCTCCTTTTAAGTCTCTACAAAGCTCAGTTTTACTGGGTTTTATTACCATGTGAATATCTGACATTTCTGTCAGAGGTTACCTGCCTGATGAGCATGACTATTGTACACCTGTGTCTACGATATAAAAAATAGCAACCATACTCTTTCCTTGTCTTTATAAGTCATGTATACATGAAAATTTTGTGTGTATCCGTGGGTTTCACAATTCACCTAAACATGAAATATCAGTGTGTGATGTTTTTGCACCTATAAGTCACATAAACCTGACAGTGTCCTCACAAGTAGCATTAAAATCAGGTTTGACCAAAAGATAGTCCTAGCCAAAATCTCAACAGATGGGCATATTCCTGGAAGCATGGGGAAGAAACGCCTTGATTCCCCAGCCTCTAGGACCTTGGGAAAGGCACGTTCCCATTTTTCACATTTTTGTCACATGTCCTGATATGTCCTGAAAACACGTATGTATGTGTGTGTGTGTCGGCTATGGTGCTGTATCCAGTGTGCTCGGTGTGTTGCACAGTGTTCACCTGACAGCAGAGTCGACAGGTCACTGCAGCGGTTTTACACACAACTACACAACTAGGCTCAACGAAAGCTAAAATCGTACTTATGATATATTGTACAGTTTCATTCTTTGATGATATCTGATCACGGTGAGAATTTAATTAACAACAGTCTGGCCCTCTCCACTGTGGTTCAGGGGCATGTGATTGTGAGACAGCGCTGAGGAAATATTGATTTAAGATTTGGTCGTCTTATATCATTTACATTTAAAAGGTGTTTATGGAATAGTTATACTCCACTACAAGTGCAAGTACAAATGACACTGCTGGTTTGAGTGTCTATGATAATGGGGCTCTATGAATAATGTTTGATTTTAAGTGATATCAGTTGTGAGATGTATTATTATGCACAATATAATGCCTCTCACCACTTCACCTCTGTTTGTGTCACCAGTTACGCTTCCCTCCAAAATGATCTTAAGCTTGGGTCAGAGTTTACTTACAGGTGTGCGCATTCTCCCGTCAAGTTTGCTTTTAGAGATCACAACTTTTTCGTGGGAAGTGGCGCATGCCTCTTTCAGGACCTATTTAGTGTGTATGCAGGCTTTATAAATGAGACCTCAGGACTGCTTGGTCAGCGGAAAAGAGCTTCTTCACCTCCAGCCACCCTAAATTATGGGGCAGGTCCTAATCACCAGATTTTGAGCACCTGTGAGAGGGGAAACTAAAGAGTGGGAGAGAAAACACGGACGGGGTATGAGCTAAACATTCATCAGCCAGTTTGCCTGTGAGTAGATATGGGAAATGCAGACCACAGCAGTGACCTAAGAAAAAGGGGTGGGTTTTTCACTGATGCTATGGATAATTTAAAACTTCTTAACTGAAAATCAGCATCCCATCCCCACTAGTGGAGTATGCTGTGACAGACATAAAATGTCAGTATAGTTATCTCAGTAAATACCAGAAAAGGTCTACATTAAGTATGAACCAGGTCTCTGTGATTGTAGATTTAGTCACTTTCTTCGTTATGCAACTGTGTGTGTGTGTGTGTGAGTGTGTGTGTGGTCTGACACGTCAGCTTTAATGAGCTGAGAGAGCGAATGGCGCATCAATGAAATCAATAGCAGAATTAACACATTGACATGTTAGACTCATTTGCTTTCTGACATTTCCCTCCATGCAATTAAGCAGCTCAGATATGCAAGTCGGATCTGATTAATGCACACCGGCCAACCGCTCTTGGCTCAGTTTAGCATTCAGAGGGCAAGATGCCTTAGATACTCTCTAACCAGGGGAAAACAGTGAAGGGAATGGTCGCTGGTATGCTAGGACAGCTGGAAATGGACTTTTAGTTGACAGAGCTCAGAGCTTTGGGAAACTGACTTCTAAATACTCAGAGTTCCATTTTAAGAGCATGCTGTTAAATTAAAGCTGTAGTCTGTGACTATTTTTCGGTGATATTTGCTAAAATTGTCATTATCATCTGACAGTAAAACAAGATAAAGGTCAGCTGTGTAAAAATCCACTGTCTGTGGTTACACCCAGTGGCTGTAATTTGATTTGCAAGAATCCACTGCGCCCAGCTCAATACAATCAATCAGAGCCAAGGGGAGTGTCTGAGAAGTGTCAATCATTTGTGTGCATAGGCTGCTGGCAGCCCCCCTCCCTCACGCAGCGTGTACTGGGCAGTGCCCCTTCTGTGCTCAGGTGCAGTGTCTGCTCTTACCTGGTCAGATACGTTCAAACCCAAACTGTTAACAACGGCGGAGAACAGACAACAACCGAGACAAAAAATGCCCCACCATTGCCCCAGTCAAAGTGAGTCAAATTGGACCGAGCCAGAAAGAAAACAAGGATAAACACTGGAGCATCATTTCAAAGGTGGAGGGAGCTGCTGAATTGAGGACTCCTGCTTTTATTCTATGTTTTAACCACAAGGCTATGGCGGCAGCAGTTACAGTAATACTCACAACAGCACATATGGCTGTACGATGATGCAGTTGAGTTACATAGCTTGGTGATGAATCTAGCTTGTTAGCTTGTATGCTAACTCCGGTGGTTAGCTTTGTGTTTATGGCTACTGGTTAGTCTTTCAAGTGACCTGGCAGTTATAATGTTTGTGTTCAGGATGCTCTGAAGTGGTTGAATTGGTTCAGAGAAATAGCGTTACTCATGCTTCAGAGGCTGGTAACTCCATCTACAGCGATGTGAGGAATAGTGTTTGTTACTCGGGATATATACAGTGATCTGCGTGAGGCACTTGTGATTGTAATTTAGTTGTATTGATCAGAAATAAAACAATCAATCTTATGTTGGTTTTCTGGCATCCTCTGTTACCGTGATTACAAGCCTGCTCGTGCACAGCAGGCTCCTCTGTGGGAGGGGCTTAGAAGGCAGGGCTGCAGCAGCAGAGAGGAAGAAGGAGGGACCTGCGGTGCTCATTCAAATATTCTTGCTAAGTGAACTTTTCTCTCAAATATACAGACTGCAGCTTTCAGGGAGAAGAAAAGTTTAATATTTACAATAATTTATAACTCAACCAGAATTCCACAAGCAGTTTTTTACAGTTTAACATCAGGAACATTCATCAATGAAAGTCTTTTTTGGGCAAATTTGAGGAGTAAAGATTTATGTTACATTCTTACCAGCATAACAATCCTCACCAGAATAGCAATTATCATATTTAAAATGCTTAACAACAGTCCCGGCTGCTGTCAAGAAAGATGCTATTTTAACAATTGTAACCATGTCAATATTTCCATGATCTAAAATAGATTATTTTTTTGGTTACATAAACCTAAAGGTACCCAATTATACAATAATCTGGATTCCTTTAAGAGGAATCTACAGGAAGTTTTATATAGATGTTCACAGGTTTCCAGGGCGTGTGACTGAGGAGTTTACCGTGGAAACAATAATGGGCAACACTTCAAAAGTGTATCAAAAGTATGATAATTTAAGGCTTCAGAGGTGTTAGCTAAGTAGCCAAGTAATATCAAGGGTGTTAACTGTGTTCACTTGATGAAGTTGAAACCTTGATCTTCATGAATGAACAATATGTCTCTCTAAGATAAAGGATTGGCATCCTGTTACCATGCAAAACGATTTTGATTAAAAGTGTTGTCTATAGTTGCAGGGTATCATGTGGGCCGGTAATAAGCTGTATTTGTTAACTACAGTAAGCACTAACTTGGGTTTGCTTCTTGTTATTTTGGACAATCATTACTTTTGATACGACAACATTGTATCACTGATGTCTGGGAACATGATGCCATAGGCAAAAAGAATGGAATGGGTCAGTAAGGTGCAGGAAAACGATGGACCCAAACTTTTGCATTACAGCATTGCCACATTTAGCTTGGCAAGTACAGTGTTTCTATTACATATCTGGAATGATGACCTTGACCTAAAATGTAATACTGTACTGTAATCTGTTCCCACAAATCATCCTTTAACAGGAAGAAGTTGCAATATCCAACTTAGGAACGGATGTTTTATTGTTGAGAGGTGAATTGCAGCATCTATTAGGGATGCATATCAGAAGTTTTATCACACTACAATAATGCATTGATTTTTTTGGCAACAATATGATGTTTGCCAATATCACGAAGTCTGCCGTAATATGCTTATTTTCCATTATCTGCTGCTATACGGGCAGACTGAGGAGCAGCTTCATTGCCTCAGTTGTGAGACTCCTGAACTCATCCTCTACACTCTGTTGTCTAAAATAGATGTAGCAGGACTCAAGGACTCAATCATTATTTTGTTTTTTAAACAAAGACACAAACAATGTGTCTTTTACCTTGTATATCATCTGCCCATGTAATTCAGTCAGTTACAGAAGTGGCTGTATCCCTATGTTTCAATGTATGACTCAACACCTAACCTTGAGGCCACTTTGCAATGGGATAACACCAGCCAGTACATTAAATGAGTACTCAGCATTACCAGGTCTGACCACATCAGAGCTAGGCCTCCATTTTGATCTCAACTACACATCTATAAAATTCAATGCCTGCATCTTTTATGCATTGTTCTATCATTCCCAAAACAACATTTGTCCACAGACAGACATTTAAACTAGGGCTGTCAGTTTAACACGTTAATTAGATTAATTAATTACACTGCAAATTAACGTTATGAAAATTAATCAGTTAATTCTGAGATTTTTAGTGGCAATTCAATGCGGGAGCATTTTAAATTTGGCCCATTGAATGACCCATAGGCTACTTGGCAGTGGCACGTCACGGTAGCACTAGCACCGAAGAACTTGTCTCAGACATAAGCCATTTTTAGACAGAGCACCAAGCCGCCAATTTGCCCGTCCTTTTGCTTGAAAATGGTGGGTCTGTTTTGGTCTGCCAATTTTCCGCCTCGAAGGGTAAACTTATTTCCGCCTCGCCTGCTGTCTAAAAACAAGGCAGAAATGATCCGTCCTCTGTGTGAGGTGGGCGGAGATGTCAATGACTTGCACTGTTGTGCGACCCACAGCCGGGGAGTTTTAAAACCAAGAAACAGCTGATCACAGCAGTCAGTCCATCACTTCATCCACGGACATTAAGATGAACAACTCGACAGCCGCTGAGATCCAGGAGATGCAGCGTCTCCTCGAACTCTGTAGCTGTTTGGTTATGTTAGCTTGTTGTTGTGTCAGCAAGCTAAGGATGGTCGCTACTTTCAAATTACTATTCAATTTGAATTACCATATCTAGTCAGCTTTGGTATTCATTTTGAATTGCTGTATTGAGTCAGCTTTAGTGCTTATTTTGAATTGAGAGTCTTAAGTGCCTATTTGAGACTCAGCCTTATTTTATTTCTGAATTGTATTTATTTAATAATGCACCTGGCCTAACTGGTTTGCTGGGATGTGCTTTACCATTTTCTTTGAAATTTCATTTACAAAACGCACTTCACCAAAAAAAAATGTGGATTTCAGATCTTCTCTTCTGAGTGTATTCAATTGATTAGTCATGCAACACAATTTTATAATGTCCTAGAATTCTTTATTTGGGTATCTTTAGCAGATATGAGATTAAAATGTGATGAATTACATTAATTGATAACAAATCCTGTAATTAATTAGATTTTTTTTGTTTTAATCGCCTGGCAGCCCTAATATAAACACTTATGTCACATACAGCAAAGTACCGAAATGTACCGAATGTGCACTGGACATATAAAACACAGATCAAAACAAAAACCATTAATAAGAATCTAAAATTAGCTCAATAACATTGTCAAGCTGACAAAACAACAGTTTTTACCTAAACATTTTCTTACTCACCGCTAGTTCAAGTCGATGTATTTCTCAAGAGCAATAAGTTCATGGACTGCTGAGTAAGACGCTGATTTATTCCTGAGAGGGCAGTATGTTCGGTTGTCTGCCATTATCTGCCTGGTGCTACAACTGTTTGAGTGTATACGATACGATACGAGGTACTTGTGGAGGAGCCTGCTATGAATAGTCAATGTGATTGTGTTTGATGGAATGAGGAAACTTTAATCAGACTTTATGGGGGATAAGGGAACATTGCAAATATTGGATTTTTTTAAAGGAAAACATATGACATGTTAGCAACTGTAAAGGTTCAGGCTTTTCAAAGTTGAATTTCACAGGAATCTTTGGCTATGCTGAAAAACTTAATTGTTTCCAGTGGCCCAAACAGTTGGCTTTAGAGTGGCATATTGGTATCAGCCAGGGTGTGTGTGGCACAGGTGGCTGAACCACCTTGTCCTTGTCACAGTGGGAGGTGCTCAGGGATGAGTTTGAGGGCTTTTTGGGAGGCAGCCTGAAAGCTTTTGGAGCCCCGTGAGAGCACATATGGGCCCAGCCAGAAAAAATCTGGCCGTGAAAGCAGCTCCAGCAATCTCTCTGTGGCTCTGCTTGGCCTGCCTACTGATCCATCCTTCCATGAATGACTCTTTTCAACAGCCGCCGCCTCATTCCTCTCACTCTGTCTATACAGCCCTCTCATCCAAATGCCCCACACTCCCTCTCTCTCAATTGTTCCAGCCCAGCAGTATCATCTGTCTTAATGCCACTTGGCATCACCGTACACGATTTGTGGCTGGGCAAACATTTAACTAAATGTATCCCATTCCAAAACTGGGATTACTTCCTGCTGTTTCAATATTTGGGTGCGTCTGAGTAGTCATGGCTTCTGCGACAACAGGTCAGGTTGGTCAAACATTCCCCTCCATCTAAGGAGAGCACAGGCCAGCTTTTGCAGGAAAACCATGAAAGGCAGCACAGTAAAGGCAAGCCAGGTCAAGTGCCTTAGATTGTGCTTTGCACCTTTCCTTCGATACAACAGGCTATGTCAATAAGCCTTTGGACATGGAGAGAAGGCTTTCTCATGCAGTCAGAGGAGAAGACAAACATTAGATGGACCAATGTATTGGACAAGTCTGGAGAAATCTGCCGTGTCGCAGGTTGGCTGTCAATGTGTACACAACAGGTTTCGTAGTGCTCTCAGTATTGTCAATCTCTGGATAACCTTGAATTAATGTTTAATTTGAATCGCATTTCTAGAACAACAATTAAACGACAAAAAAACAAAACAAACAAACAAAACAAAACAAAAAAAACTACTTTCAAACCTGGAAAAAAGCACCAAAATATGGTAAGAGTTTATTTCTTGAGTCATTCTTTTGCCAAAATGGCTACCACTTTTCAAGATGACTACAATTTTGGTAATTTTAAAACCCTTGAATATCATTGTCCAGGCCAAAATCGATGATTTGGGTATAGAAAGACACGTTTTGAGCTATGAAATTCTAAAATAGGGGGAATGAAAAAAGAAAAGCACCAGTATCAAATTAAGGTGAGGTGCTTTTTATCTGTTCATATGTCCATGTGATAAAATCTACCCAACCCCTTAAGCAGAGAATTACACAAAAGTTCCATAAGACACAAAAATATGAACTACACGGTGGCCTGTACCTTAATAACCACTCACATTCTATCTCCTCCCTTGTGTTACACAGTATTGAGAAGATAACTCTCAACAGTGGGGAGGATGTGGACAGGAAGATATGCCAGAGAGTGCTTTTTTGGATCTACTTTTTTCGAACAATGCAAGCGCTGGGCCTTAGGGAGCAAAACCCTGTCACACGTGATGCCATAAAGATGAACCCATTGGAATCAAGGTTTTACATCGTCTTGTGTCCAAATTCTATGAAATGTATCAACCACTGATAACGGTATACTTCTGTGGTGGTGACACCTAGCTTTTTGGTGTATGATCTCCCAACCATATAATTATGCTGATAATAATAACAAAACAGTCTGAAGAGCCCTAACATAGAACATGAGATAAGAAAGACAAAATCCGGCGGGCACCAGACATTAACCAGTCAAGAGAAAGCTTAGTAGCTGCCTTCTCCTGAGAAGCTCGGTAGAAACTTCAGTATCAACACTTATCCACACTGTCATCAACATGGCAGGATGGTGCATTATAAACCAGGATCTGTTCTGGAGATTTTCAGAGAAAAGATGGCTTTCCTTATCCCCCTTCCACCCCACTCCCATCAGAAAAATCAATATTTATAATTTTACAAGATCAGGACAAATCCGGTGCAATGCTGGCGTTATTAACACAATAAAAACATCACAGAGACAGGTATTTGCTGGGAGCCCCGACTGGATTAAAGGTCCTGTTTTCTCCGTATCTCTCTCTTCCTTCCTTTTATTCCTCCCCCTCTCTCTAATTCCCACTTTCTCCTCCCAGCCATACAATAAGCCTTGCTGTAAAAGAGGTTATATAGGCCCTGCTTCTTAATATCACCAGCTGGATTTAAGTAATGACATAAATAAAAAGGACCGTGATGTATGAAAGGGTTTGCACAATGGTGGGTGGATGGGCTCATGTCATTCCTCCCCCCAGGGAAGAAGCAGGGAATCATGGGAGAAAACACAACCAATTGAGAGTATCCATCTGCTGGATGCTACTTCCCTAGAAAGAGATATCTTGCAGACTTACTTTTGCAAGAGCCTCTCTTCGTGCTTATAGGTCTTTGTGGTATCTGCAAATCAGGATTTTCTCTCTAAGTCTACTTTCATGCATTGTTTGACATGTCACATGTTTATCTTCACACTTCACTTTAAACATAATGTTCTGGATGTTGGAGCTGTAGATTTTGCAAAGATAGAGAAACTATGGCTATGTTCACACTGCATGCCTCAGTGCTCAGTTAGTGTTTATTGCTCAGATTCGAGTATTTGTTTGGTGGTTCAACCCGCCTGTTGTATTGAGCTCAACATGGATGTCACTTAGAGTATTATTTGTACATATATTGATGCAGAGAGGAAGCCAGTGAATTTGCATGCAGATGATAAGGAGGACAAGGCTGAAGGAAAAGAGAGCCTCATTTTTCAAATTATGGACTTTATCATAAATTGAGTGACATGACAACAATGAGTGATTCTCAACAATAATGTTGTCCATATGTCACTATAGATAATTGTCAATTAGTTTTCTGTGCTTAGGGCTCACAGAATACATGATGGTTGTCTGGACACTGACTTGTGGACTGAATTGAGAAAAAGACAAATACTGGATATTCTGCTCTGAAATATGATAAACACATCCAAATCCCCCAAATGATAACCAATTCTTTCTTGAGCATTTTAAGTAAGTAATTTTTTTATTTTTATTTTATTTTTATTTTTTTCACTGAAATATCTTTTAATGTACTGCACTGGTTGGCACATTTGTGTTATTTCCAAATAACTTTGGTGATGGCCTGACGTTTCATCTACAGCCACATATACTGACAAGCTAATGTTATAAACAAGAAAACATGGTGAACATTATACCTAGCCTAGAGACACTTCACTGGCAGTGAAAAGTTGCTCAAGAGAAAGAACTCAAAAAGAACCAAATTTTGTTCACAGGGGGAGCTAAATCACATCTACAGGAACAATTTCAAAACGTTTCAAACATGTAAATATACAGCCTAGGTCTAAAATTACCGTAATTTCCCTTTAAATCATCTGCATCTGCAAATGAAGCGAATGTAATAGACAAAGCTGCAGTAATGAAAGCTCTGTTCAGTCGTTACTGCAGAAAATGACTAGCCATTTCAACTTCACTGGTGTTGTGACTATAATGTACTGCAGTAAACTGCGTGCTTAAATGCAGATCAGTCAGATAGAGGGCCTGTACCTGTGACTCGAACCTGGGTCATGTCTTTTCATTATAATAAATCAGTCATGAAACTTTATCTGAAAGTACTTACTTATTAAGATATTTTTAGCCCGTAGCTAGATTTTTTTGTAGGTTTGAGTGAGAATCAAAAAAAGAGCGGACCCTGGAAGTGCAGACCTTGTGTTTATACTTTCCTCTGAAAGTTTCTCTCGACCATCTTTGGGTCTCAACCCTGCCATTTGAAAAACACTACATTAGACCATCCAGGCTATCATGTCAGCCCGAATCTCGTTATCCCCACAGAGAGACCTTGGCTAACAGGAACCTAACGACTTCCCTTAACGACACGTCTCCATGGAGATAAGCGGGCATCACCTAGAAAACCATGACTGCAGTGCCTGATGGCCACAAGGGCAATTTAAGGCCATTTCATGTCCACACAATCACACACTCACACAAACTCTTGTGTGGGCAAAGTGTCTCTGGGTTACACATTCTTGGAGGCATGCTAAGGCACACACACACACACACACACACACACACACACACACACACACACACACACACACACACAAAAAGAGACAGAGACAGAGAGAGAGAGAGAGAGAGAGAGAGAGAGAGAGAGAGAAATCTCTCCACTCTCTTGCCTCGGCGGTAATGACCACACATTTTGCAGCAGACAGCCACAATTGGGACTATTTGTGCAAGCCTCTCTCAGCTAATCTGTCGCCTGATGTTGAAGAGTAATCTGCAGAAATGAATAGCACAGTGTCTTTGCAGTTCATCCTGTCATTTTCCCTTTTACTGTAATTGAGAGGTGGCACTCTTCCATGTGTAAAACATGTTCAGCAGCTCTGAGTCATGGCCAAACCACTGAAAACTGGCTGTAAAATGTATCAGTGTCTGGGGACAAATCAGTTCTTTACAATCTCTGGAAGTTGACTTGAGGGCAAGTGGATGTTGGCATTTTCAGAGTGAACTAGTGACCTGGCAATATTACATTATTGACAGATACAGATGAAATTAAAGCACAACATTGTTTGTCAGTGACTCTAAAAACTGCCCATTGATTTCTGATTTACCAAAACTAAACTAAAACTACACGGTCAAAGAAACGTATTGATCGTTGACAGAGACTGAATGCAAACAGCTCAAGAGATGTGATGAATTAAAGAAAACTTATGCATGATTCCACTTACCTAAAACACCCCCACTGAGGTGTTTACATCCACTGTACAATGTCCAGGTATTTAAAAAGGGATTATATTACAAGCAGCTACTTTTGTGGCAATGGGTGATTCTGGGCAGGATCAAGGGCTGAATTTTATAAGGAGAGCCCAGGCAGACTGCGACACATGTAGACTCATCAATGTAAGAAAAAGCAGCGCAGTGATTGCCTTAGAGGTGCAGACCTTAAGATGATCACTGCCCACGTTGTCTTTTGACCACTCAATCTGACCATTCAGACAAAACTGCACTGTATCTGCTTCCCCTGGGTTCCATCCCGAGAAAGCACAGTATCTCTTTTCATTGTTATGCTGACAACAGTCAGATTTATGTGCCGCTTAAGAAGAAAGACAGCTGCTGTCTGAAACCACATCTGTTATGTCTTGAAGACATTAAAGCCTGGATGTCACTGACCTTTATAAAATCTAATGAAAAGAAAACACAGAAGTGTTGATGTTTGGTCCGAGTGGCTCTTGTGAATCCCCCCTCCTCCATTGACTTGAGCCCTTTGGCACACTTTATGAAGCCAACAGTCTCAAACTTGGGTTTTAAGATGTGATTTTAAATTGGACTGGCAAATTGGTACAATAGTTAAGTCCAGCTTCTTTCACCTTAGGCAGCTGGCAAAGGTGAAGCCCTTTCTTGCACAAAAGCACTTTGAAACAGTAACCCATGCCTTCATTACATCTCAGCTGGATTACTGCAATGTACTTTACTTTGGAGTAAGCCAGTCCTCCCTCACACGTCTCCAGTTAGTCCAAAACGCTGCTGCTCGCCTCTTAACCAGAGCACATAAGAGGGAGCATATTACTCCCATTCTGGCCTCCCTCCACTGGCTGCCTGTGCACTTTAGAGTTCATTTTAAGATTCTTTTATTTGTTTTTAAATATGTAAATGGTGTTACCTCTCTGAGCTGTTCCATCCCTCCACTCCTGCCCGGTGCCTCAGGTCAACTGATCAGCTGGTCCTGGAGGTACCGAGGTCTAAGTGGAAGATCAGAGGGGATAGAGGTTTTTGTATTGCTGGTCCCAAACTATGGAATGACCTCCCACTGCACATCAGACAAGCCCCTCACTGTCCATTTTTAAAACTCATCTTAAAACCCTGTATTATTATTTGGCATTAAACCCAGCATGACACTCTGCTCTTGTTTTACTGTTTTTTGTTTTTTTATTGTTTCAACATTGTTACTGTTTCATTGTTTCAACATTGTTACTATTTTATTGTTTTTATATTGTTTCTCTTTTATGTTTCATATTGTATGTTCTATTTCTTATGTATGTACAGCACTTTGTCCCAGCTGTGGCTGTTTAAAGTGCTTCATAAGTTGAGTTGAGTTGAGTTGAGTATTTTTTTATTTATGAAATACATTGTGAGATTGGGTTTCTCATTGGGTCCTCTTGGACATTACTGTAATACAACTGCTTAAAATTAATGTTGGCTTTGCTACTGGGCAATATCTTGAAGACATCTATTCTAATGAAATGTAGTTGATGACTGAGTTTCAGTCAAAGGTCATCAAATACTGACACATTGGGTTGGCCCATGGAATGAGAAGACCAATCCCCTTAGTTTCATAATCTCATTTGATATGGTGCAGAATATGTTGTTGCCAAAGTCATCAACTTGGCAGGTTTACTATTCATGACAGCTGTACCAGTATGGTTTTAATGTTGTTCACTATCTGTGAGGAAATAGGACATTCATCTCCATATATGGGTAGAGAATGATAACAAAATAGACAGCAATATGGTGGTGTCTGCTTTGCAACATTGTTTAAGTTGTTTGGAGTAAGAGATATGGAAAACGGACATTGCATTGTGACCATCATCATACCTAGAAATTATGCGCGGACATGGGAGCTTCCGTTTGTATGGAGAACAGTGACAATGTAATCTCATCAGGGTCTCTACACCTGAACATGAGCACTGAGAACATTGTTTGTACACACAGAGTTTACTAAAAGTGAGTTTTTGGACAGCTCACGTTAGCAGTAGCTTCTTCCTCTAGCCGTTGTCATGGCAGCCCAGATGTACTCGACGTGTCTGGGTACACTGTATGTGGTTCATTTCAGCTATGTGTAGAGACCCTGGTGATACTACGAGCAAAGTTTCATGTTGTGTCAAGCCAAAAACGAAAATACACTTAAAAGTGCCTCTTGCATTGTAATTATGCTTTTACATGAAGGTTTGACTCATATACATTCACAAAAAAAGCTAGGTTGCATTTTGGTGAGAGTTTCACTTTAAATGAGTATGTCTTGGCTGCTGCTTGAACTGATGTTGGCATACAGAATTTAGAGGAAAGCAGTAATAAGGGGGAATAAGATAATCTGATTAACTGACAAAACTGATTAACGAGAACAGGGAGTAACAGTGAAAACTGTAATACTGACTATTGAATGTGAAATGTACTACAAAACAGCTCTGTTAAGTAAACATTTTTGCATGACAACAAGTGTAATACTGCAAAATGGCTGATTTTACAGCTAAATGCAGTTCATGGTTACCTGATTTTGATGTTTGTTTGTTTTTTTTTAAAAATTTCTGTTAGAAGTTAATCTGCAGTTAGTCTGAACTTTGCCTGCTGTTTAAAATACTTAAACTTCTTGTTTTATGATAAACAAAATCACTGTTGCCATTAGAGCAATGGCCCTATTTTGTTATCTGCTTTTGCCAAAAGAAAAACAAAGATTAGATTGGAAAATAAAATCTATTAATAATAAAATAAAAAAAAGAATTAAGATATTTCTATTTTTTTATGTCATTTATACTTAGTCAAAGCCACTCCACTGATTGATATTACCTGTAGTATACATTAAAAATCAAGTTTTGAAAACAATAAAAAGAAATGGAGTTACCTGCTTTTGGAATTGAACTCTTCAAATGAAGATTGACTGATCCTTAGCTACATAACTGAAGAATCCCAATGTCAAATTATTGTCATGTTGATTAATATCAAATAACAGTTGAAAATAAAGTTGTGTTATACATTAGTCACTGCCGATAGATTTGGCACTGGAGCATCAGCATCTCAAATGCATTGATATACATGATTGGCCTGCGAGGCCACCAAAACGGAGAACAGAGAAGTTCATTCCTTCTTCAGAATGCAGTAACTCCACTACATCTTTACATATTCAACAGTTTTTGTTTTGTTCCTATATTTATATTAGAAATCTCATATATATTTAACCCTTATTAACTGAGAAAATGCTGATGGGTAACTGTAGCAAAACTAACAAAATAACTAGATATTTTGACTAAGATCAAATCAGCATGACAGCACACCAAGCTCATCACTACAATTATTACTCGTCCATTTCCATAACATGGTCAAAAATAGCTAGCTCAAAAATACATGTGAAGTTTTCGGCCATAGAAGCTAAATCTGTTCATGGAAAAAGAAACTTCAACATATATCATAGTACAGTAACAGAGGGTAGAAAACAGTTTTGTGTATTTGTGCGGTATTTATTCAGTTCAGAAATGCAGACCATTCACATCAGCTCAAGGCTGACTCAAGAGGGATAGCACCAGCGTTATACAGTGATAACTGTTTTGAGAGCAATTTGCCCCAAAATATGAGTACATGGTTATTTTTGTTTGTATCTGCCATAAAAATAACAATATATAATTGAATAATAACTTGCTGTACTTGATAAATAAATTACACTCTGTGCACAATTATTAGGCAAGCCTTATTTTTATTAATGAAAAAACTACAGTGTTCTCGAATAATCCAAAATGTTAATAAACCGCAAACATAAATATGGGGGCCATGTCATAATCTTTTCATCTGTAAGGCCTTTACTGGCTAGCCACCCATAGGAGTACTTGGATGCATGTGATGGAGAATTGTCCTGCATATAAATCATTGTCTTTTTGAAAGATGCAGACATCTTCCTGTACCACTGCTTGAAGAAAGTGTCTTCTAAAAACTGGCGGTAGGTTTGGGAGTTGATTTTGAGTCCATCCTTAACCCAAAAAGGTCCAACCAGCTCATCTTTAATCATACCAGCCCATACCAGTACCCTACCTCCATCTTGCTGGCTCCAGAGTCGAAGTGGAGCTCTGTGCCCATTACTGATCCAGCCAGGGGCCCATCCAGCAAGTCTGTCAAGAGTCACTCTCATTTTATCAGTCCATAAAGCCTTTGAAAAATCTGTCTTCAGATATTTCTTAGCCCAGTCTTCAGTTTATGTGTCTTGTTCAGTGGTGGCCGGGTTTCAGCCTTCCTTACCTTGGCCATGTCTCTGAGCACTGAACATATTATACTTCTGGGTACTCCAGGTAGGTGGCAGTTATGGAATATGACAGAACTGGAAGATAATGGGTTCCTGGTAGCTTCACAAATGAGTCTTCTCAAACCCTTGGCAGTTAAGTTGTGTCTTTTTTTTTTGCGACCCTGTTGACTATTTGCAACAAAATGTTTGATGGTTCTGCGAGCACACCCCAATATCTCAGCAATTTCAAGAGTGCTGCATCCCTTAGAGAAACTTTTGGTAATATTTGACTTGACTGTAATTCTGCTTGCCTCTTAATTATTCACACCTTGGTATAGGGTGTTGAACTCCTTAGGCCACACCCTCCCTCATTACACAGATACACATCACCTGCTATGCTTAAATCCATTAAGTATTCAAGTTTATACAGCTTGAAGTTAGAAAATGTGCATAAAAATAATGATATGGTTAAAACACTCACTTGCCTAATAATTGTTCACAGTGTATTCTGGTGTAAATGGCTGTAACAGTGTAGCTTAAACCACTCCACAATATATATTTAGATATTGTGAATTTCTATTTCCTATTAAACACAGTTAAACACCTGCTTTTTTTGAGAAGTTGTGCTGCAGACCATCACTGATGAGAGTCTGCACAGCTTTTCACATTGCTCATGTCACTTTGTCAATCTGTTGAATTGCTGTTTGGCACTAAAAGACACGTGAAATATGGTGAGAGGAGTCAAAGACAGAAGGTTATAAATCATTTTTAAAACCCAGCAGAGGACAGGAAGTGACTGCACCAATGAGAACATGCCACTTACATTCCACCACAGTGTCATTTATTTACAGTAATTACAGAAAGGTGCCATAGTTAATTTAACTAAACTACACAAATGTTTAACAATGACACATATAACATCTTTAAGCTGCAGGTCTGTCTCAAGGCATGGACTGAGCCAGTGCCTTGTAAGGGAATTGGATTGGAGAGCTGTGCTGAATGGGACAGACATGCTCCATGTTGTCAGCCCTCTGTTCACCCCCCACCCCCACCCCTCTGGAGGTATGAGGCAGGCAAAGCTGCTCATGCTTCATGCACACGCACATACACACACACACACATAGCTGTCAGCCTTGGTTCATAGCATCCCATGCTTTTTGTGTTCAAATGAGACACATCCAAAGGCTGCTAATTTACAAGGAAACGGCGCACCCAGTTCTTTGTCCTGCTTCCATTAAGAGTGTATGAGAAGGTGGCGGGAAAGAGGGAACGGGCTTGCAGACTGATCTGAAAACCACAGCTCTTTCATGCTCTGTCTGACAAAGTAGCACTCTCGCCACTCAGGCAAATGGAAGATATCACAGGCATTATATTGCTGATGCTCATTAACAGCAGACAGCCAAAAGAAAAATCAATTGGCTCTTTGATACACAGTCACACGTCTATCTTCAGAAAGGGCAGAAAAACAAATCCTGGCAGAGAGATGTAATTTCAATGTGCCTTTGTTGTTTGGTTTTCCAAGCTTAAGCCAGATGATAAAAACATGTCTGTGTGTGCTATGCGTGGTTCACACTAGAGGATTTTCAAATTTCAAATGATTGCAAAAATGTGGAAGACCATGAAAAAAAATCAACAGAACTTACCAAATCTTAATGTTTTAAATGTAAAAAATCCTGATGACACATTTAGTATTCATACCTAAGAATTTCAGAGTGGTGATTTCCTTGACTAAACAACAACTCTTATACAGTCACACGTTCAGACATGATAAAATAGAACGATACAGACATGGTGGCAGATGGTTATCATCCAACTTGGTCTCATCTATCTATATAGAAAAATGTAACATGACTTTACACTATTAAACTTCATGCAGTGAATTTTGCTTACAAGTGATCCAGCAGTCCTTGTTAACTTTTGTGGAGAACAGATCAATAGTAAACGAACCATTGCTGTCATTCATAGTCAAGTAACCTTCATCATCATCAAAAATAAAAATGTAATTATTGTTTAGAAACGGTTGCACTTTGATTAGGTTAAGGCAACAAAACTACTTTGTTGGGCTTGAGAAAATATGATTTGGGTTGAAAAAAAGCACTGTAGGTAAGTGTGGGAATGCAACATTGGAAAGGTCCCCATCACCAGGAGCGGGGTGTTTGTTAGAGATAAGCTACAAGAAGAGGCTCACACCAGAGTTTAGAGCTGATTCAACGTCGTACACATTGTCATGTAAGTATAGAGAGACTATCCTGTCCACTTTAGCTGACACCAGCAAAGTTAAGTAACACACATACGAGTTATTTCATAGGGGGTGTGAGGCAGACTTATCCTTCTTTTCTCCCATTGGACAGATGTACCTTTAATCCATGAAAGTGACCAATTAGGAGAAGTAGGCAGGTATGGAAAATTGACTCTAAAAAGGCCCGCACACCAGAGAAAGGGTGGTGGTAATTGGTAGATTTCCTAAGATCAAAGGCTCGATAGGATTTCTGGCAGGGCAGAGGGTGAAGCATTTCACATTTCGTTGCCATAGATTTGAGAACTCTAGAGTGTGACCAGACTCTGTTTGGATGATGATGAGCTTGAGATCTGTTTCAATAAAGATTGCTCTATCATTCCACCCAGCCTTGCCTCCACAGAATTCTTTTATCAACATACTACACACCGACACCTTTGATGAAGAGAGCCCAGAGACTACATTAACTTATGGAAGAACGATAAAACCAGTTGGCATTAACATTTCCATCAACCCTAAACTCCTCACTAGTCACACGTTATGCTATGTTACCTCACATTTTGTTTGCATGGTATTTGGACATATGCATTTCCCTTAAAACTTAAATGTTCAGTGTGTAGAAATCAGGACTAGGATTGCTAACTTTTCATTAGTTGACATTCCCTCACGTGTGAACAAGACCCTAAGATACTTGAACTCCTCCATCCTCCAACTTTTTCCAGTCGAGAACCACAGACTAGGAGGTGCTGATTTTCATCCCAGCTGCTTCACAATTGGCTGCAAATTGGCCCAGGACATGCTGGAGGTCCTGGCTCGACAGAGCCAATGAGACAACATTGTCCTCAAAAAGCAGGGATGGAATCCAGTGGCTCCCGAACCAGACCCCCTCCGGCCCCTGACTTCGCCTAGAAATTCTGTTCATAAAAATAATGAACAGAACCGGTGACAGCCAGAGTCCAACATGCACTGGGAACAGGTCTGACTTACTGCTGGCAATGCGAACCAGGCTCCTGCTCTGGTCGTACAGGGACCATACAGCCCTTAGCAGAGGGCCTCCGACCCTGTACTCCCGGAGCACCTCCCACAGAATGCCACGAGGGACATGGTCAAATGCCTTCTCCAAGTCCACAAAACACATGTGGACTGGTTGGGCAAACTCCCATGAACCCTCAAGCACCCTGTGGAGGGTATAGAGCTGGTCCAGTGTTCCACGGCCAGGACGAAAACTGCATTGTTCCCCCTGAATATGAGGTTCGACTACCATCTGAATTCTCCTCTCCAGTACCCTGGAGTCGACTTTCCCAGGGAGGCTGAGGAGTGTGATCCCCCAATAGTTGTAACAAACCCTCCAGTCTCCCTTTTTGAATAGCGGGACCACCACCCCGGTCTGCCAGTCCAGAGGCACTGTCCCCAACTGACACGCAATGATGCAGAGACATGTCAGCCAAGACAGCCCCACAACATCCACAGACTTGAGGTACTCAGGGCGGATCTCAACCATCCCCGGAGCTTTGCCACTGAGGAGCTTCCCAACTACCTCAGTGACTTCGGCTTGGGTGCTGAATGAATCCACCTCTGAGTCCCAAGCCTCTGCTTCCTCTATGGAAGGCATGTCAGTGGGATTGAGGGGATCCTCGAAGTATTCCTTCCACCGCCCAACGACATCCCCTGTCGAGGTCAACAGCTCCCCACCTCCACCGCAAAGAGTGTTTGTGGAGGACTGCTCCCCCTTCCTGAGGTGCTGGATGGTTTGCCAGAATTTCATCGAGGCTGACCGGTTGTCCTCCTCCATGGCCTCCCCGAACTTTTCCCAGACCCGAATTTTTGTTTCTGTGACTGCCTATGCTGCCACACACTTGGCCTGCTGGCAACGTCAGCTGCCTCAGGGTTGAGCCAACCAAACTTGATAGGACTCCTTCTTCAGCTTGACAGCATCACTTACTTCCAGCGTGGACACCGGGTTCAGGGATTGCTGCCACGACAGGCACCGGAGACCTTATGGAAGTGGAAGTTGAGAACATGGTCCATTCGGACTCAATGTCCCCAGCCCCCCTTGGGATCTGGTCAAAGCTCTCCCAGAGGTGGGAAGACCTCCCTGACAGAGGGTCCCGCCAGATGTTCCCAGCAGACCCTCACAATACGTTTAGGTCTACCGAGTCCAGCGGATTCGACTCACCACCAGGTGGTGATCAGTTGACAGTTCAGCAACTCTCTTCACCCAAGTGTCCAAGACATATGGCCGGAGATCAGATGACACGACAACAAAGTCGATCATTGACCTCCGGCCTAGGATGTCCTGGTGCCACATGCACTGATGGACACCCTTATGCTTGAACATGGTGTTTGTTATGGACAAACTGTGACTTGCACAGAAGTCCAGTAACAAAACACCACTCAGGTTCAGATCGGGGTTCGCCGTTCCTCCCAATCACACCCCTCCAGGTAACACTGTCGCTGCCCATGTGAGCGTTGAAGTCCCCCAGTAGAACAACGGAGTCCCCGGTTGGAGCACTCTCTCGTGCACCTCAAGATATGGACAATATGACAAGATTCGGATAAATTAAAAAGATCCATAATGACAGAGAAGTTGAACAGGACAGCCAAGCACACCGAGATGCATGCTGGAAACATGTTAAAATTAAAACAATTTTTACTCGTGGTACGGTGCACATCAGGAACACTTATTTCTTGCACTGCATTTTGTTCTAGCTGTTTCTCGTCTTGCATTATATATGTTATATATGCAAGTCCAGTAAAAGTTATGCATTCACACTTGGCCCAAAAAACGTGAGCAGACAGATCTGCCCCACAGTAACACCACACAGACCAATCATAGTGTTTGTGTGTTTTGTATTTATGCTGTTAGAATGTAGACTAAAGTATATGGGTATTTAAAACATATTTCCAGTAGCTTGGAGAGAAAGAGATTTGGGAGAAAAAAATTGAGGTCATTTTATACATTGATCGTCCCCACCACAAGACGCAAAACATAATTTAAAATAGAACAACTGTGAACAACAACCACCTACAATTGTATAAACTTTACTATATCAACTTGAAAATTTACAACACATCAGTTGTACTCTCATAATCAATCTGTAAGTAAGGGACAGCTGCAAGCAGCAGTAATAAATGGCTGACAGGTAGTGTCTGTTATAGTGTACAGTGGTATCAGTGTCTGCAGCTTTGAAAATGAAAGGCACCTCCACAAAGACATTTCTCAGGTGTCTGTCTGAGTAATTCTTTATTTGACCTGTGCTACCTGTCTGTGCACAGATTTGTCCCAGTGGCTCTGCTCTCCAAATATAATAATTACACCTACACCTACGTACAGGATGATAAATGTAGTGATGTGGTGGGAGTCTCCCCGCAGCAGTGACTGGTGTTCTTAAATGGATCTCAGCCAAGGCACAGGAAGGCCCTTTAACCAGGACATTAGGGCATTCGACTTCATTATTATCATCATCAGGCACAAATTCACTGGAAATTGTCTGCTCTCTCTCTTTTCAGTGTCTCATGGTACAACATGTCTCAATTCCCCTAAATTTAAATTCCCAAAATGGAACTGCTTACAGACAAACAGTGCCACAGCATTTTGTAATTTTCAAATATCTATGGGGTTCTTACACAAGTAGGCATAGATGACAAGAATACAATTTTTTCTTGTTTTTTTTTTTTGTTTGTTTTTTTTTTTGTTTGTTTTTTTTTTACTTGTTCTGTTCTGTTATGGTTTTAGCACAGTGGGGACCCAAATGCAGACACACACAGGAGCCAGGAAATAGAGGGACAAAAACCAAGCTTTAATAAACAAAGATGAAATTAATACAAAAACTAAGGAGTCCAGGATAAAGTAAAAGAAAGTCAAAAATCCAAAAGACAAAGTAACAACTAAAGAGCTTAATCAAAGTGCAAACAAAAGCAAAGTTCAAATCAAAAAAGAGACAAGAAACCAAAATCAGAAACATACCAAAACAGGAGACACGAGGCGACTCTGGAGCAGACTGCAGGGTGGCAATGCAGGAGAAGGCAGACCAAGACGGAACGAACAGAGACACTAACAAAGGGATGAGGAACAGGTGGAGTGAGGAGGGAAAAGGACAGGTGAGGGAATTAAGGGAAACATACTGAGAGGGAAAAACGCACAGGAGGAGCTGAAAAGCAAGAGTGGACAATTGAGGGCATTTATCAAAATAAAACACAAAAACCCAAGAACAAGAAGACATTGATTTATAACATGTTAAAAGTGCCAATCAAAATGTAAAAGAAATAATCTCATCTAACAAACTTGTCTTCATGGTGGAATTTATTTTGTTTTTACAGGCTCTAGCTCTAAGCTGTGCAATGAAAGGCTAACCATGTTTTCTGTTATTGACCCTTCCAAGGTCCTGCCCATTTTGTTTTTTCTAAATACTTGCTGCAGACAAATAATGAAGCAGCACTTCCATCAAGATATTTGTAGAACTAAGCTTTTAGCTAAAATAGCTGAAAAAAGCTGTTCAGGGAGGTCAGGTATTAAAACAACAGCTGAAAAAACGGAAAACCAAAACGTTGCTCCATAAGCCTTTCAGGAATGACCAAAGTCTCTGGGAGCTCCGAGCATGTATATTTATCTTGTGCTAATACATTCTTTAAATTGTGTTGGTTCTCCTTTAACAAAATAATAATAAATCACAAGACTAAAATCTGTTAAAAAAAAATAACAAACTCCCTTTTTGTTTTTAATAATAATAATATTTTATTATTTGTATTTTTTTAAGTTTCAAATAACAAAATGAAATAATATTTAACACCTCTCAAGACCTTCAGATACCACAGCAATATTTCCTCTCAACATCAACACACAATGTAACCAAATTCAAGTTCACCTAAGGCAGGTGGGTGTCTCCTGGTGTATATGTGTGTGTTTTTTTTTTTTTTTTTTACATAATGCATTGAATTTAATATTTTTCGCAAGCATATATTTGCATTTTTTTCCTATCATTAGTTGTTTTTTTCTCTGTTTTTGAATGACAAGTTGGTTCCATATAGCCTAAACCTTGGCTATTCCCTTAATATAAAACATTTTTCTAACAATGTTAAGTTAAATGAGTGTAACGCATGTAAATATTACATATTATCCATTGATGCATTATATTTGGTTTTGATGTAAAAACTCTACAACACATTTTCTTCTTCGTCATCTTCTTCTTTTGGTGTTTCATGGCGGTAGGCATACAACTTTAAGGTGTGTGCATTACCGGCACCTTCTGAACTGGAGTGTGAATCAGAATGGTATTATACAACTACTGGGAGAGGATCAGTTAAATAACATAAATGAATAAATAAATAAACAACAAGGAAAATAATAACAATACAAATGAATAATAATAATAATAATAATAATAATAATAATAATAATAATAATAATAACGACAATAATAATAATACTACTACTAATAATAATTATTATTATTATTGTTGTTGTTGCTTTGTTGTTGTTGTTGTTGTTGTTGTTGCTATTGTTATTATTATTATTATTATTATTATTATTATTATTATTATTATTATTATTATTATTATTGTTATAGATGGAATATCAAATATTGCCCTGTACACCAGGTGCCCTGAATTAGGTTGTAATATTTCTGTAATACTAAATTTGATTTGCTCCCTAATGAGTCTGGCTTTTAGAATCCTCCTTTGCCACTGATACTTTTTTACTTATATCTCCTACCTCCATTTGGTTACTGTACAATATTCTACAGTAACTCTACTTTATTTTCCTTTTTCAAACCATCCTGCCACTTCTTCATTTCTACTTTGATAATGCTTCTAACCTTACTATAGCTGACTGTCACATTTACTTCTACTGTTTTGGTTGTGTCTTTTGCATATCTGTCTGCCATTTCATTTCTGTCTATACCTATATGTGAACTTCACATTTACTCCTGCTTTGGTAATTCTATACACAGTTTGAGCCATTTCCACCAAAATGTCTTGTCTTGTTTCTGAATGCATGCTTTTTTAAGACTGGTTAATGCACTGCTTGACTCTGAACCTACTTTGTTTGGTTTCTTTCTTTCCACCCCCTCAAGTGCTAAAAGAATAGCTACCATTTCTCCTATAAGAAATATTTTTTCCTAACTATTTTATTTGACATAATATTTAAATTTGGGATGATGAACACAACTCCTACTCCATGTTGTCTTTGATGCATTAGTATATACTTTAGTGAAAATGTAATAATGATCCTCCATACACCTATTAACCTGATTCCTATTTATATGTTTCTCTTTCTTCCTTTATAACAGCTGTATGTCTACCTCTATCTCCCTCCAATGGAGAATGGTACAGTTGAGCTTAACACTAAATCCCCTATCCCTATTTATTTTACTGCATCCCCCATCATCCGACCAAAGCTCTTCATCTGTCTTCTTACCAACTCTTGACACAGCTGTAGCACCCTCTGAGTGGGGCGACTCTCCTTATGGCCCTTTAGGTTGGCCCAGTATGTTAATGAAATCTGATTTGTCCTTTCTGCAAATGGCATTAAATTCATCTCCTCTTGAAAGTGCCATTTTTGTTTTCCACTGCCTGTTTCATTTTGCAGTATTTACCTTACCTCTCCTTTCAGAGCCTCTATTCCTGCCCTTGTGGGTTCTGCCGCCACTATGATTACCTTCCCCCATCCTAATTACATTCACCTGTTCCACATTACATGTTCCCTCTGCTGTATATATAGTCCCTGTGTTTCCCCTGTCCTTTGCCGGTTTGTCTTTTGTCTCCGTGCTAAGCGTTCCACCGATTATCCCAGTGTTTTAGTGTTTTTTGTTTTTGATTCCTGCCCATTTTGTTCGACCCTCTCTCTGCCTGTTCCCTGGTGGATTTGTTTGTCTTCCTCTGACTGTACATTTGAGTCCATTTGTTTGGTCAGGTAAATGAGGCTGGTTAGAGTGGGGTGGGTGAGGCAGCGTGGCAGGCAGGTGATGGCGGGTTAGCAGGCAGGCTGAAGAGTTGGTGATGATCCTGAAGCACAAGGAAACACAGCAATTAGCACACAAAACGTACAAGGAGACTAAAGCACTATGAGAGCCTGAAGGTATCTACCACAGTAGTGAAACAGAAATCTGGCAGTGAGTGGTTGGAAAGCCAGGGTAGAAGTGCTGCAGGTTGGTGAGCTGATGAGAGGCAGGTGTACAGACTGGGTAGAGTGAAGAACCAGTTGCAGGAAGCTCAGCTGAGCCAGGGGGAGAGCCACACCCACGTCAGGACACACAAAAACACAACTGCAGACAGACAGGGGGCACTGGAAACACGAGGGAGGGAACAAGAAAACACAGGAACACACTAGGACTCTTCAGAGGCCCCAGCCACGGCTGTAACGGTTGCCTTATCATGATAGTAAGGCTGACACTGGGGTTGTGTCCCAAGGCCTTGCTAAGCCCGGTGGTAGGTTGGAAGGGCAGCCAACTGGCGATGAGCATGTTTTTTATGACAGGGGCCTGACACAGGCCAGCAACCGATTGATGGCAGTGCCCTATAGGTAACAGATTCATGACATTATAGAGTTTAGAGTGGTTCCATACTGCCATGCATTAAATCAGTGTTAAAAGGTAATTGGTGTGCAATTGCATGCTTTAGGAGCCAGTAAAGACATTTAAAACCACCAATTATGGCTTCATGCTCCATATTAATCAATGGCTCGAATGCTTCAGCAATTGACAAGCTTACAACATGAAAACAGTGCAAGCTAAGTATTGGATATTTCATAATAGATATTTCATTATAATCAGTGACATATATACATTTGAAACAATGTGGCATTGTTTACATTTGTTTCTGCTTGCTGCCATATTGATGCTGATGTGATGGTGGTTCCAACATGAGCATTTAGCAAATCTTGCCTGTAAGTAGTGCAAGGAGCTTCAAAACAAGCTTCATGGTTTGTGTTCATGTCAGGAACCTGAGACAGCAAAACATGCTTTGATTTCTTGGAGAAACTATGACCACCAAAGACAAGATCTGCTCAAGAAATTACAAGAAACTGGCTTAGAAGAAGTATCTCTGAAAAGTATTTTAGAAGTAGACTTAAGCAGGAGGGGAAAACGCTTTTTTCAAATTCTTAAAAGACACTGGTCTATATAGCAGGAAAGAAGAAAGCTCTGGACACGGATCCCTGCATTGCCCACTAGTGGTTGCTGCGACAGACCCGGCAAAATATAGCTAAAACCGAAACTCTGACTTTGTTTAAACAGCTACCGGCAGAGCATATCTTACGCCGAATTTAATAGCAGCATTTTACCATGAAAGCACTGTGAAATTAGCACACTTATTATTGTTAATATTTTCAAATATTGCAAAACAAACAACATAAAACTTACCATAATTGGTCAGGTACAGCCACCCGCTGTACAAACTCATTTTGATTAAATCCGTGGGTTCGATGTTTCCCATCACGGCACGGAGAAGGCTGCTCTACTACTGCAGTGGATGACGAGCTAACATCCATGCTACATCAATGCTAGCTGCCTCATCGACCTGTGGCTCAGTCAACGTCATGCCGCTGCACACCTGATCAACAGGTGAAACAGTGGGTTCAATGTACCTGAAGCATTCTGAAGCAGACAGGAAGCCAGTGGAGTGAAGATAAAACTGGAGTGATGTGCTCATGTTTTCTGGTCTTGGTTAAATGCTGAGCAGCATCATTTTGCACAAGCTGTAGTCTATTAAGAGATGACTGACTCAGACCCACATACAGAGAGTTGCTCACAAAAGTAAGTACACTCCTCACATTTCTGGAAATATTTTCATGGGACAGCATTGAAGAAATGACAATTTGATGCAATGTAAAGTAGTCAGTGTACAACTTGTACAACAGTGTAAGTTTTCTGTCCCCTCAAAATAACACAGCCATTAATGTCTAAACCATGTGTCAATATTCTGTGTTAGAGACCTTGTGCTCCTCCACCTTCTGTTTGAGGATGACCCACAGATGCCCAATAGGGTTTAGATTTGGAGACATACTTGGTCAGTCCATCACCTTTACCCTCAGCTTCTTTAGCAAGGCACTGGTTGTCTTGGAGGTGTGTTTGGGTTTGTTATCATGTTGGAATACTGCCCTGAGGCCCAGTTTCCAAAGGGAGGCGATCGTGCTCTGCTTCAGTATGTCACAGTACATGTTGGCATTCATGGTTCCCTCAATGAACTGTAGCTCCCCAGTGCGGGCAGCACTTTTGCAGCCCCAGACCATGACACTCCCACCACTTGACTGTAGGCAAGACACACTTGTCTTTGCACTCCTCACCTGGTGACACCATCTGAGCCAAAAAAGTTTATCTTGGTCTCACACCACAGGACATGGTTCCAGTAGTCCATGTCCTTAGTCTGCCTGTCTTCAGCAGACTGTGGGCTTCCTTCTGCATCATCTTTTGAGGAGGCTTCCTTCTGGAACAACAGCCATGCAGACCAGTTTGATGCAGTGTGTGGCGTATGGTCTGAGCACTGACAGGCTGACCCCCTATACATATGTATATATATATATATATATATATATATATATATATATATATATATATATATATATATATATATATATATATATATATATATAAAATTGGACAGCTTTTATATTTTATATTTGGGTTAGTCTATTCAGTCATTGTATATAATTCAGCCTTTAATTGTATTTGTTTCTTTTACCTACCTCATTGTTTTTGTGTTTGATTTATGTCAAGTGACTGTAACACTTTAATTTCCCCTAGGGATTAACAAAGTACCCTAGCCATCTACCAGTATCCCATATAAGTGGCAGTTTCAAAAGTGGTAATTTTTCCACTCTGTAGCTACTAGCAGCTATATCTACATAGATTTTGCCTCTAAGGCATTCCTTTGTTTATTAACAGTTTCAGTTAAAATGATGTATGACATCTTCTCTTAAGTTTAATCTTATTTTGAAATTTGGTACTGATGACTTCACATCCTGTCAAGTTGCTTCCTGCTGGGTCATTTCCTGTTTTGTGTTCACTTCCTGGTAAAGCAAGGCAGACATGTTGTGCATGCTCTGAGTGTAACCTGCCACAATCCGCTAAAAAGCATCGTAAAAGCAATGCAGTAAGTTAATTAATTCAATGTTAAGAGTGTTAGCAAGAGATAAAAGGTAATATTTTGATAACAAATATATTTTATAATTGGTTGAAAATGTGAGTTTATTTACATGCTAAGAAATACGTTAGCTTTTTTCTACTTAAAGTGCATACAGTGCTGTTAATTCATGTTTATGGTCATAGGACACAGATGCTGAATATCTGCATTGTTTGTTTACAGTTTTCACCAGCATGTTGATGAAGAGGGGTGACAGTAAATGGTTGACCTTACTACAACTCTGTCTTTATTGGCGATGGTTTAACTTGGTGTTTAGTCAGAGTTTCGACATACTGCATGAGAACGCTACACATTTTAAGCTATTAATTTTCACTAACCACCATACTTTTGTAGAAATTGCATTTTTGTTGTACCCTCTGCATATTAAAAATCACAAAAGTAATAATTCAGAGTAATGTAAACTTTTCAAATGTTTCTCTGTTCGCTCAGTTCCCCACCACCTACCTCCTATAAGTAACGTATTTGTTAATTATTTAAGTTTGTCTTTTTGTCTTCAGTCTTCAATTCGTCTCCGTCCTCCTCACCCTCTGACATCATTCCATCAAGTAATGTAACTCATTCAAGCTCACCTGTCCTCACCAAGGATTGGTTTGTGATGTTACCATCATAGGGAATTGCTTATGCTGGTGGCATCACTGTCTGATTCTTTTACGTCAGACTGCAACAGGAAGCTCCGCAACGCTGAGCTTCAGAGATGTTTGGAAAAATGTAGCTTGTGTGGATGCTACCACACTACTTGGTCAATCAAAGTGCTAAGCTACTGAAAAGCTATTTGATTCAGAAAACAGCGACACTACCACCACGCTACTGAGACATGTAGTTAAACTATTAACGCCGCTACTTGTAGCGTCATTACTTTCAAACACTTATAGTATATTTATAGTAGAATGTACATTTCTTATATTTCTATTCTATTTTTATTATTCTTGCTTATATATAGTTTTTTTCTGCATATTTTCTAAGACCTTTGAATGGGAGCAGATGTAATTCAAGCAATCATCCATCTGGGACCAATTAAGTATTTCTGATTCTCAGGTCCAGAATGCCAAGTTTCCCAATCAGTTTCATGGGGAGATTGTGTCGAAAGCCATCTGATACCATCTGTCTACCACCACTGGCAGATACACTACATGCATCTGTTGGTCACACAACATCTAGGGTGTTTTGATTAATGCCACTTAGTATTTTCGCAAGAAGGTGCATTAGCTAGACGATTAATTCAGGTAGATGCGATCATGGAGCTTACTTGTTTTCTCATACAATAACAAGCAACTTTAGATGTTTCAATTGTGTTACTTGAGCTTTCCCAAAAAATGTATATGGATTCTGTTACATCTATGGATTTTAGTAGACATCCAAGGATGGTAAAAGGTCCAGCAGCTTTACTCATTTACTCTCAGTAGGGTTCTTCTCAGCCTCCAGGCTGACTGACTTCTGCTCTGGTCACATGTTGTAAGGAAGGGAGAGTGAGAGTCTAGTGCCCTGCTGTCTCTTATAGGGTATCCTCAATCACTCAGACCGCTTTCACCTGGGAAGACAGTAGACTAACCCCAAGATTCCACCAGATACATGCCTCCTCTCTGTCACAGCGCCACCAGGGCAGCTTAGTCTATGTGTCAACTTCCACCAGTACTCAACTCCACATCTTTTTGCAGTGTTTTGTTCCCAATTGAGACACTGAAGCAATTAAGTTCTGCTAAAGCTCGCAACTCTGGCACCTTTGACTGACTTCTTCTGCATAGTAATATGATGCGGCCGAGACTCATGGGTTTTTATTTGAACCAAACGCAGCAGCTGCTGAGTTTAATGACTCTACTTCATCGACAAAGGAAGTCAAAGTACTAATCAGTGAACAGTGGATTGAAAAGGGTGAGGGGGAGCTGCAGACTCATTGGTCCATTGTCACAAAACATTGACTTAAAATGATAAGTTGGCTAGACTGTTTTCATCATTTTACTTGCTACCTTAAAAAGTGGCTGGTTTCTCTCAATATCACGTCCTCTTTCTCCTCCCTCTCTTTCTTTCTTCATCTTGTCCTTAATTACCTCTGCCAGTCTCTCCTCCCACCTTTCCACTCTGCTTCCCTTCCTCTTTCTCATTCTGTCTTTGTCCTTAATTTCCTTCCTTTATTCCCCACTCCATTCTCTACCCACCGTCTCTTTGACTCTGAGTGATCAGGGGAGGTCAAGAGCGTTACATAGCAGTGAAGAGGAGATAATCCGACATATTAAAGCCCGTAAAGGCTGCTAATGCCAGATCAAATAGTGTGGTATTCACAGCCAGAGAGGCATGGCCAACTGCCGCTGATCAGTATCGCAGGTGGGCTGAAAAGACAGGCACACTGTTGGCTAAGCCTTTGTCAGTCACAATGAGACATCACAGTTCTTCCATCCAGAGCATTGTAGCTGAGTTGAAATATATCATATAGCTAGTCTCAGTGCTGTTAATGGGTGTTTACAAGCTGCATCCACACTCTGACATGTAAATGTTTGGTGGACAGATCTGAGGCTACTTAGGTTCAAACAATAAATTGTTTTGATGACCAACACAAATGCCAATATTTTGAAACTGCTCAAACTTGATTTAGAAATTCCGTAATTGGAATTTAACTTTTTCCAAGAAAGATGCACCAAAACATTGCAAATTTCTTTACATTTATTTGTATTTTTGAGAGTGGAAGAAACAATGAAACTGTGTATATAGGAATATACAGGAATTACCCTTGACCGTAAAAAACTCAAGCAGACACCAGTACTGCAACCATCCAATACAGACTTAATAATACAATTAAAATGTGGTTCTGCCCATTATAAAAATGAAGAATCTCATGTGAAAAGTACAATAAATTTGAAAGGGTCATATGCAAAATATCAGAAAAATACTTATGTCCTTTTGTCTCAAAAGGGCAAACAAAAGTATGTTGATTGGAGGTTTGCTACATGTTGCCATATTCAGTGATCTCACTGTTTAACCTTATTAAATGCTTTGGAAAAGCTCACATGAAGTTAAGATTTCTCAAGATTTAAATTACTAATGAACATGTCCAGACTGTGGAGTCATAAAGTTGGTCTTTCACATTTCATATTATTTTAACTGCACACAGGATGCTCAATTGTGAAGCTTTGTAAATCTGTTGTGGAGATGAGTCCTACTCTGTTTTTCTACAATAACCCCAGTTATTACTACTGTATATACACTAATTCAGACCGCACTGGAACACTGTTTTCAATTAATAACACAAAATATTGCAATGATGTGTCACTGTGTAGAGCAGTGACACATCGCCTCAATAGGTGGCCCCCGGGTCGCATCTGGCCCGCCGGTCGCTTATTTATGGCCCCCGAACTATTATTCCTTCACCATGTGTTTTGATTGGGTAAGCACATGTATATCGGGACTTGTCTCCATGCCAACGATATACAGATAGCTGGGTCACTCACTGCTGTCAGTGCAATTTTTAACTTTCAGTTTTGTTGTTTGAACAGTTCGCATGGTGATATTGTGCCAGCTGTAGGAGCCTGGATTGCACAAAAATGGCATGTTCCAAGTTCACTGCTAAAAGAAAAGTGGACAGTGAAAATTGGCAATTCAAAGAAAAATGGACTGAAAAATGTGAATTCATTCACCCTCCAACCAGCATAATACCCATATATATTATGCCAGGAGACTGTAGCTGTGATGAAGATTTCCAATTTGAAACTGCATTATGAGAAAAAGCATAGGAATTTTGAAGCGACATTTCCTCAATATTCAGAGGTAAGAACAACAAAAATTAATGCACTGAAATCTTCATATCAAGCTGCAAGCAGGATTCTTGTCACATCTATGACACAACAACAAAAAGCAACAGAGTGCTCACTTAGAGACTTTTTATCTTAGTTTGTATTTTTGTTGTTGTTTATTTGAGTTATTTGAGTACCCCTGGTGTAAAGTCCACATCAGGTTCAATAATAAGAAGTGATTAATCTGTGGTCCGGTAAACTTCATTATAGAGTTCAAAATCTTGATCGTTTGAGTTAAACTCTAAATGTCATCTTCCACTTCTTGTGTTTAATGGCTGAGCATATTGTTTGAAATTATTTTACATGTTTGTATCTGCTAATGATAATAGCAGTAGAGGAGGTAAATAGAATTAACAGGGAGGGCAGTAATAAACAGCTATGACATATACGTAGAACAGAGGATAACCAAAATGGACTTGCCACATTGATGTCACCCTAAATCAGTAGAAAAGTTCTTGCTCTGATGGCATTTAGATGATGTAACTGATGTCACCATGTTGTTTCCTAGAACTAGTTGCTCCAAATCCATAATTTCTTTTTACGAAACAGCCACTTCCATATCTGGAGCAAGCCATGTAGCTGAAGTGGCTAAATATCGGAGTCTCATTTAGAATGATGGGGTTCGTCTGGAACATCTTATATGGTTCACTTATCATTTTTACACTAAGTTCACTTTTTCTGTTTCTGTTTCTTTTCAGCTTTTTGTCATTTCGTTAGGTAGCCAACATACTGAGGGTTAGGCAACAGAAATACTGTAGGGAAGCAAGGGTTTGGGTTGAAATAGATCCTCTCACAACTTCACACATGTTTGAAAGGTTTAGTCTCCATGGGCTTATTCTCTAAGAGTTGCTCAGCTATGACATTAAAATAATGTAACTGGTTGGTTTCCCTGATGGTGATGAAGCCACATTAATTATGATGTATGAGGAACATCACCAACACAGTCTCAGATTGTGTTCATCAAAACATTACAAAAATAAACATGTAAACATGTTTTACAACATCATGTCAGGCAGGTAAAACCTTATCATGCATGATCCAGGCCATTCTCACTCCCAGCACGTCAAATACTCTAGCCTCGGTGGCCCTACTGCTTTCAGTTTGACCCTGTAATTACTCATGGCAGCGAGGGTGTACTTTTTAAGTTGGTTAGGTTAAATTTAAATCCGACAATGCCACCTAGGGGAATTCTGCCCCAAGGAAATATTTAGGTGGCTACAACCACTTTGGTATTATACAGGAAAAAAGGTTACAGGTTCAAAATTACTGAGCAGTGATGTGCTTCCAAAAATAGACACATTTATTAATATTTCTTTTTTAAATGTACTTAATTCACTACAAAAATTCAGCATATAGTCCGGTGGGGGATATTTTACCAACTCGATTGCACAGTTGCCCTTTGGCCCTATAACCAATTCAAAATTAAAGGTGCAGTGAGCAGGGCTGTGGGCCTACCAGCGAAGGTGACTAGCTAAGGAAGAGGAGACGGGGTCCAATGCCACACACCAAACTTGAAAACCCACACACTATCGGAGCACACCATGTGCACTGCTTCAAAAGGAAATTAAGGGGATCACCACCAGTGGGGATCAGTCAGCCACACGCTCAGGCCCAACAGCTTCTGTCAATGAATGACAGCAAGCATTAGTAAAATGAGATGAACCACCTGCATAGGTGTACAGCTTGGCCTACAAGTTCACAAAACACAGTTAAATTATAAAAGAAATTGCACTTGAATTCCTAGGAGAAAGGTAAATTCAAATACATACCAAAAAGCAATTCCTACAATACTGACTGAACATTGCTGAACAAGAAAATACTTTATCAAAATAAGTTAATATTTACATGGCCACTAATTCACATTTAAAGCACTTTAAGAAAGTAAGGTAGGTGAGTGGAAGTAACACTTGGGAACTTAAAATAAAACCCAATCATCCTTCAATTTAATTGCTGATATCTCATCATAAAACCATTTTAAGACCTCACCTGAATCCCTGATGGTGATGCGCTACATCTGTACATCAATAATGCATCAATGAACACAATGTCATCTTCATATGCATTACACATATCAAACTTGGAAGAAAGAACGTTTGGGTAACATTTGAAGAATAACATCCTGACACCTATAATTATGCAAATCCAACATTAATTCTCAAAATACCAGCATGATGATGAGATTCATAGGATACAGCTGCAAGGCATCCTAGCACAAAGAACTGCAATTCTCATGCCATTTTTATTCCAAACAAAAGTGCTAACTGACATTGTCAACACCTCACCTAAATCTCTGTTCCTGATTCATCATCAGCCTGCCCTACATGTGTCGTTCATGCTGCTGTTTTTTTTTGTCTGTGATTCATAGTTACTAGCCAGTTACTCTCTAGTTTAACCCTTGTAATTGCTAACATTGGTTAAAAGACTAGAGGGGACACAGTTAGCATTACAGAACCCACAGTCAGTTTGTTTCGGATGTGTTTTTAATGTTTGTGTCCACCTTGTTTTTGTATTTAAGTATGACTATGCTGCTGCCTGTTTTGGCAAGGACACTCCCGTAAAAGTGATGTTTAATCTCAATGAGTCTTCTGGTTAAATAAAGGTCAAATTAGAAAGAAAAAAAAAAAAAAAAGGAGGCTTGCATTGTGTCTGTAGTTAGCTAACTAACAACAACCTGGCAGCTAGGCTAGTACTCTCTGGGTGGTGAAATAGCTTGGGATATCTCTTTTCTTTTTTGGTGGCATTTTCTATCTACAAAGCAGAAACATGGGCAAAAATGTTGAGACCATACAAAATATTGATGTGAGGATTTACTTTCATGATTTACTGATGTATTTATGTCAGCACAGTCTGCAACAGCCAGCCTGATATCTTCTAATGCCAATAACACCGTAAATGTGCAGATGTAGCAAGAATGTCAGAGAGTTTATCTTATGAGCCCAGTGGGGAAACACGATCCAACACGCACAGCATCTGATGAAACAACCACACCACGCCAAACAAGACCACGCCTCAAATGCGGAAACCAGGCTCCATATGACAGGGAAGCAGACACATGGAAAATGGCCATTTTGCTACAACTTAAGAAAGTGCCCCTCCATTAGTCATATATAGAGCGAGACAAGTAAACCAAAAGTCACAGTTGATTTGTTTCAAAGTAACGTTAAAGTAGAATACACTACATAAGTCATATACATAACATATTGTCAATTTCTGAAAGTGGTAAATTTGACACAAAATAAACCTAACCAAATATTTCTTATGCTTAAACCTGGCCGAACCGCAACATTTTCACTATGTTATTAGCAGTCCAAAAGTCATAATATGTCGTAATATGTGAACTGTTTGAAAGCAAGTTTGATTCTGATAGTCTTACCTTACATAGTATACATTATTGCCCACTACTGACCACTGAGCCACTTACGTGCAAACTGAGTGGTAGAGGGTTAGGTACAAAGTCATAGTTTGCAGCTTAGGGCCGTCTAACAAGACTGGATAAGACTGTCCACGCAAGAGGTAGTTTCAGCCAGAGCCTTAAAACCACACAATTCTTTCACAAGACAGCACCTCTTGTGGTTATGCACATAAGTCAACACTGGCAAGATGATAGATGGCTCAACAAAACATCAGAATCGAACCCTTTGTCCACATGAGCTGCTTGTATAGTGCATGGCTACAGCGTTGCTGAGCTGCTTGCATGTTCATGACCACAATGTCAGCTTTGCTGTTTACATGTAGTTTGCCTCTAGCAATTATCAACAAATATGATAACATGATTTTACTTTGTTGAAAGAGTGAGAAAGCAGGAGGGGGAAAGAAAGAGTGGGAGGGAGTGAGAGAAAAAGAGTGCATAGGAAAAAAAAAAACTCATCTCTCATTATATTTCCGCTTTTATCCGTGAGGGTTGCTGGGATGTTGCCGCTTTATCCCCTTTTCAAGGGGTCGTGGGTGTACTGGAGCCTGTCCCAGTTCGGGGCGAAGGCAGGGTACGCGCTGAACAAGTCGTCAGCTCATCGCAGGGCCCTTACTGATGGCAAAGGCTGCTACGCAAGGTGCCAGCTGCATGTCAGGAGCAATTTTGGGGTTCAGTATCCATCCCAGGAAAAAAATCTCTTGTGTGTATTCATTTCATATCTGTGACTATGTCTATAGGTTGTTTTTGATCTATTTTTCCATGCACGCATGTGCATCCGCCAAGCATATGCACTAGCAGTATGTCCATCCTGTAACACTGGAGCTTACAAATATCTGTAGTTTATCAGTTTTGATGCATATTTTTCTAACTGTCTTTAACACGGGGTCCATGGAAATCAGACACTCCATTTTGAGTTGTTAAACAGAGCACCTTCAAAACATTTTCTTTACAGTAAGTGTGTGTGTCCACATGCATGACTATTTTCAGACATCACAGTTAGCAGTGCAAGAGGAGCCGAAGCTTGTGGGCCCCATAATCACACAGAGTGGCCCCAAAGTCCAGGCATTAATCATTGTAAGCAGCCGTGACAGGAAAATCAAAGACTTGGCCCCTATAGCTCTGCTCTCTGCCTGGCTTGCCCCAGTGGACCCCTGATGCACCAGCTTACTAACTGTAGACTTCAGAGAGAGAGAGAGGCGTCATGCAGCAATTTCTACCAGTCGGGAGCATCATTCATCTTTGTCGAGTGTACATGTACCGTTTGCTAAGCCATCATTAAATGATGATGTGTGCAGCTCTGCCTGACCACACATACCATTTTTCCACTATATAAACTGTATGCTCTGATAGAGCAAGTCACTCTCTCACACACACAAAATGTAGACTCACTCACCCATGGGTGTCATGCAGGCCTAGATTTTGGGGTGGCACAAGTAAAGCTGTTCTCTGATGGTTCTTCTGCTGATAATAGATAATAATTACCAAATTTCTGCAAGAGTTTATCTTAAACCTCATATCAGTATCTTTATTTCAATAATCTGTCACTTAAAACTAGGGTAAATACTGTTTTTTTTAGACATCACATTTTAATGATTTGTGCTTGAATCATTATCAAACATGACTTAATTATTTACTCAATGCTACCTTAGCTTCAACATTGTTGAAGTCTATACTGTCACACTGTGGTGAGGGATGTCCTGTCATGGGTTTTTTGTCTTGTGAATTTCATGTTTTATTTTGAAAGGTAACTCTCCTCTCGTTTCAGGTCATGTGCCCTTCCTCTTGTGTCACTGGTCTGACATCATCCCCAATCCTTGATTGTTTCCACCTGTGCTCCCCTCCCTCGTGTGTGTGTGTGTGTGTATAAAGTCTTTGTCTTCCCCTGTCTGCATTCCCCGAGTATTTCGTTCAGTCGAATACCTCCAGCCTTGTTCATAGCCTTGTTCCAAGTTAAGTAGTGTCACGCTTTATTTTCTGTGTTGTATACCTCTGAAGAATAGTGATTTTCAGTTGTAATTTTTGGTTAGACCTTTTGTTTGCGGATAATATTTTGATAGCGTTGGGTTTTCTGTTGTAAATTTTCATGGTATAGAAAGAATAGATAATTTTGATAGCATGTGAGCCTTTTCCTCTTTGAGTGATTTTGATTTATATAAGTTTTCATAGCACTAGTCCTGAGTACAGTGTAGTTTTCTTCTTTCCTCCTATGGGAGCGTTTTTTGTTCATTCTGTGTTCTTGTTGTTTTGTCTTGTCCTCTGGACCCTGAGATTTCCATAGCCTATTTGTTTATCATTCTGTCTGAAGGGATACAATATCTGAAAATAAAACCTGTCATTACTGTTGCCAATCTACATCTGAGTCCTCACTTTTTGCCGAGCCTGACATAAATGAAATCTAAATATTGTCCAATCCACCCAAAAACATCTGCTCCACTGCTTTCATGTATCAAAACACTTAATTTTGTAACACTTTACTGTCAGAGTACATACATAATAATGAATTCATGCATGAAAAGCATCGATCAATTTAATCTGTGTAGTATTTCATGAACTATCAGTAATGAATAAGGATTAATATAATCTGATACAAAACTATTAGATTAGAAAATGTTCATTAATGCAACAACTCAGGTATTTAAATCATCATGATGATCTTCATTCCTTAAAATTCATTAAGTACAACACAAATGAATGAAGTGATTTGTTTTCATTGTCATGCATGATTTCTTGAAAATTCACATTCTCATAATTCTGGTAATTCATTCAATTTCTTACACAGGGCTAATGTTATTGTGAGTAGCAGTAGTAGAATCATGTATTTGTTGCTGTGAGCTTTTTACTTATTTTTACCTGCCTCACACAAATTAGAAACTGCCTGATCATCATCACCATCATCCCTTGACTGGTCTCAACTTCAAAGTCATATGAAAGAGAGTGAGGATATTATATCTACATTCTATATACCTATTATCACTGGAAATCTGTTCTTTGTGTTTTGGTGCTTGGTTTTGCTTTACTGTTTGCTTGCAGAGGTGCACTGGAAGGCTGGGCAAAGATTGCTGTCTCTGGAGTGATTACGTACCTGCAGAAGGTTGGCAATCAGCATCTGCTCATAAGTCCTGTTCCTTACACTACCTGCTGCCAGATGATTTCGTTAACCATACGCAATATATGGCTCAATCGACAGTGACTCTGGTGTCTCTAGTGTTTTCATGTTTTCCAATGCAGTCTCCTCCTTCCTCCACCTCTCAGACCCAGACTCAAGCCTGCATAGCTTCTAGCCTCATCTGCTGAAACCTTGTTTATGACCAATAAATGTCCATGCCATCCTGATCCTGCCTCGTGTTCACTTTTGGGTTCTACAAGTTTCTACGCAGTGTAACATAATCATCTGGCCAAGAGATGGACCCAGCGGTTCCGGCATCTCTCTCCCAGGCCTTGAATTCTCAAGGAGCACTCATGGGGAGGCACGATCAGATGCTTCAGCAAGTCGTGTAAGCTCCAAACCCTAACATCCGACATCATTCAAATTGGCCAACAAGTAAACTTGCTTTCCACTCTGCAACCTGTGCCTCCTTCAACCACACCTGCCACTATGAGTAACCCTCCCACTGCAAGCTCAGCCCAACCCTCTTCCCCCACCAGAGAGCCTTCCATTCCTCCACCTGAGCACTATTCTGGCAACATAGGTTCACGTGGTAGCTTCCTGTTACTTAGTGGTTCTCGACTTCCATGCCTCTTTCATCAATGAAATTAGGAGACTCTTTGACCTCAGTTAGTGCAAGGTTCAGAGGCAGCAAGCAGATTATTCACACTACGCCAAGGATCTCACTCAGCAGCAGATTACTCAATTGAATTCCACATTCTTACAGCAGAGACAGGTTGGAATGAGCCCATGCTCATAAGCTTTTTTATGAGTGACTCATCAGAAAACTTACATGATGAAAAGCTGGTAGAGTGGAGCCAGCCTCTCTGGAGCAACTGATTTCTTTAGCCATTCGGTTAGGCTAATCGCTTGAGAGAGAGACCAAGGGAGAGAAAGTCTACCAGCCGCAGAATGGCTTGATCCACCCCCAGTCAGTCCCCTCATTCTCCGCTTGAACATCTCCTTGCCATTACTGAGGATCCAATGCAGCTGGCGAGGTCTGGCCTGACTCCCAAAGATTAACTTGGTGAGCCAGACATGCTCATGTTCCAGTCCTCTTGTCTGTATAAATCTTCCTGCATCCATCCAGTGGTCACATGAGACCTTACCCCTTCATATGTTTGTGGACTCCGGTGCCAACGACAACTTCATTGATACCTCCTTGTTCAAACAATCCCTCAGTTGAAACCCTTGACACCCTCAGACTGTAAACGCTCGAGATGGGCGAGGGCTGGCTCTCATCACTCATCACAATGTACCAATCACCCTAATCATCTCAGGTAATCATCGGGAATGCATCCAGCTATTCATCAACCCCTCACCATGTTCACCAGTAGTGCTGGGACTTCCCTGATTATGACCGCACAACCCCCACATTGACTGGACCACAGCCACAATTTCCAGTTGGATCCCCTTCTGCCACACTGACTGTTTTCACTCAGCCACCCCTACAGACAAGATAACAGCTCTTCCCGTTTCCAAGCCTCCTAATTTATCCCTAGTGCCACCAGTGTATCATGACTTAGCCCAAGTTTTCAGTAAGGAACGAGCTTTGTCTCTGCCACCTCACTGCCTGTATGATTGCGGTATTGACCTACTCCCTGGCGCACCTCTCCCATCCAGCCACCTCTACAATCTGTCACACATGAGTGGGAGGCAATGGAGGACTATATCAACAGCTGCAAGGCTTCAGGCTCAATCCGTTCCTCCTCATCTCCCCTCTGAGCAGCATTTTTCTTTGTGGGTTAAAAGGATGGCACACTACGACCCAGTTTCGATTACTGAGGACTAAACGAGATCACAGTAAAAAATAAATACCTGTTACCACTGATAGATCCATCATTTCTTGCCTATTTGTCATGCCCGTGTTTTTGCCAAACTGTACCAATGGTATGCCTACCACCTAGTCCGCATAAGGAAGAGAGATGAATGAAAGACAGCCTTTGACACCAACCTCGACCACTTCGAATATTGCATTTGGCCTCTCCGACGCCCCAGCCATATCCCAGGCCCTGATGACATGACATGCTAAGAGACATGCTCAATCATTTTATGTTTGTTTATTTAGATGACATCCTCATATTCTCAGAGACCACGGAGGAACACCTTTAGCAGGTGAGGCTGGTGCTTCAGAGGCTGCTGGACAACAAGCTCCAAGTTAAACCCAAGAAGTGCGAGTTTCAGGCTATGAAAGTTAACTTCCTGTGTTTTGTTATCGCACAAGTTAGGCTTCAGCCGGACCCAGCCAAGATCCAAGCTGTAGAGGAGTGGCCTACATCATCTACCCGTAAGCAGCTTCAAGTAACCACCCTTCACCTGGTCCTCCTCCGCTGATGCCACTTTTCAGAAACAGAAAGGATTGTTCACACACTCCCCCATCCTTCAGCATCCCAAGTCAGCTCATCACTTTGTGGTGGAGGTGGATGCTTCCGACTTCAGTGTAGGGGCCATCCTCTCTCAGCCGAGCGCTTCAACTCACAAACTGCACCCCTGTGCTTTCTTCTCCCGACATCTCTCCCTAGCAGAAATAAATTATGATGTGGGAAATAAGGAACTTTTGGCTGTGGTTTTGGCTGTACAAGAGTGGCGACACTGGCTGGAGGGAACCTGGGAGCCATTTTGCCTTTGGGCCAACCACAAAAACCTTGAGTATCTGCTCAGCCAGGAGATTAAATTCTTGCATGGCCCGCTGGTCTGAACTGCATCAACTATACAATCTCTTACCATCCCGATTCCAAGAATGGGAAGCCTGATGTGCTCTATTGCCTCTTCTCCTGCAACACACCCCTTCCTGACCCTGAGCCCATAATTTTCCCTGGATCCCAGTCATCCCTGGTCCAACATCGCGGTGTATTTCCTTACCAGACTCCCACTCTCTAATGGACACACTGTCATTCTCACCATTGTGGACCATTTTCCTAAGATGGTTCATTATGTTCCCCTGTGAAGCTCCCATCCACCGAGACCACTGACCTTCTAACTCTCCACGTTTTACAGCTCCACAGGCTCCCTGCTGACATCATCTCTGATCAAGGCTTCCAGTTTACATCTTGGGACTGGCAGGCTTTCTGCAAGGCATTTGGCACTACATGCTGTCTCACGTCGGGATATCCTCAGTCTAACAGACAAACTGAGAGAGCAAACCAAGCCCGGTAGACCGCCCTTTGCTGTGTCACAGACTGTAACCCCACCTCCTGGTCCTCTTTCCTCACTTAAGTGGAGTATGCACACAATTTATTGTTCAGTTCGGCTACAGGAATTACCCTCTTTATGGCTGCGGTTTTATTAACAGCCTCTCCTCTCTGCTCAGGAATGTGACATCGCTGTTCCCTCCATCCAGGCCCACATCGCCGGTGTACAAAAGTTTGGAGGGTTGCTCAAGACGTTTGGAGGGTTGCTTGCAGAGGCGCAGTGGGAGGCTGGGCGGAGTCTGCTGCTGGAGTGATTACGCATCTGCACCTGCACCTGCACCTGCAGCAGGTTGGCAATCAGTGCCTGCTTATAAGCCCTGATCCCCACGCTACCTGCTGCCAGATGACTTTGTTGACCATTCGTGGTATATGGCTCAATCGACAGTGACCCCAAGATTGTCTCTAGTATTGTCATGTTTTCCAGTGCGAGATCTAACTTTGCTTTGTTTTGCCTCCAGTGATCGCCTGAGGACCAATCTACCAGTGACTCTTACCAATAAATGACAGTGTCATCCTGATATAGGATACAGCCTGCTTTTGAGTTCTACAAGCTTCCATGCAGTGTAACAAAATCTCACCTAAAATAACCCATCTCTTGCGCTGTCAACCCCCCTAGTGAGGACAGGTCTGAGGGAGGTTTTATTATTAGCAGAAGTGAAAGGGTATCTACTATATTGTCAGTGTTGGGGAGACTTAAACTATACTGTAACAAAAAAACAGTGTGCTACTGTATTTTATGATAATTGTAAAATACCGTTTAATATGCATCCCTCCCATGTAAATGAACAGTTAAATCCGTCATTTAACCATTACAATAGATAACTGTAACTTAACAGCACAAAACAGTATTTGTAATGAATTGCTGTAAATTTACGGTGGATAAATACAGTATCTGACTGTATCTTAAAATAATTGTAAAATACTGTTAAATATTCACGCTAACATGTGAATTAATAATTAATGCTCTGTTAACAATAAGAAACTGTAATTTAAGAGCATAAAACAGTATTTTCTGTCAAGCAGTGGAGACGCACTAACATTCCTTCTCGTCATTATTCATCAGCATCTTACTGATGATTGTGGGCTTATGTTTCTGTTTTGATGATAGCACTTCTTTACTGATCAAACTCTTCAAACTACTCATTTTTGAGTGACAATATGTAACCTAATTGGCTATTTCTGAACTTGACTTTGGAGAGCATAGCTCCGTCCTATCATTCCAGCTAGAGAAGTCCATGCGGAGTTCAACTGCCTCTGATTGACCTGCCCTGGCAGCTCTCAAATGCTTCACAGAGTGGGTGGGTCTTTGTGCCAAGGAAGGCCATGTCATGGACACGGTTGTGAAGTTCAACAGTGGTGTCCCAGCCAGTGCAGCATGTGAGCAGGTTTTTAGTGTTGGTAAAGATGTTTTTTAGAGCCAAACAGAACCAGCTGTCTGATAAAGACTTTGAGAGACTGCTCATGTGTCGTGTCAACAAGCAATCCTGCCTTGGCATCGAGTTCTAGTGCCTAATGTTAGTGCCTTTGAAGTTCCTCTGATGTTGACCAAAAACGTTAGCTTTTGTTCTTTAAAAAATAAAACTTGAGAGGCATTTTTCTGCTGGCATGTGAATTGTTTGTAGGCTATTGTACTTTGTTTTATATACACCAAATGGTGATTTATTTAAAGCTGAGATTAATAAGTATAATGAGTAGTTGCTAAAGCTACTTTTTAGCAGTAGTTTTACAAACTAAATTTCTCCAGGGGTAGAAATGTAGTTTGTTCAAACTACTGCCAGGCTGAACAACATTTAGTTTTACAAGCTATGCTTGCAAAATAGCTTTCCCAACACTGTATATTGTCAATTAAGATCAGTCATGCTTTTACAGGTTTAGTCCTTAATAGATCATCATCACTAAATATGTGACTGCTGATATTATCTATAGTATAATTTAAATGCTAAAGCAAAAATCAGAACATATACAAGATTTCATGTTTTTAAGTGTCATAAACATGCATACACTCAGAAGTTAATAAGCTGTCATTATTGCAGTGGCATATATTTGTATAGGCCTTTATGTATAGGGTTAATTTTGATCTCATTAATTATCAATAATCTTGATTATTCAATTGATTGTAGATCATGAAATCCCTTAAATCCTTGCAACTGTGTTAAAAAAATGGTCCTCTTAAACTGTTGTACTACAGTAGTATTAGATTTATTTAAAATATATTAGCATTTTAACTTCATTGTCATACTACCATATTGTAATATTGGCAGAAGCAAATTTAGGGTTATTTAGCAAGTTTATAATGTGTGCTTATGCAGTTTCATACAATACAGAGATCAGTAACATACAAAAAAAAAAATGAAAAAGCTGCCTGAATGTCTGAAAAGGTGTAAGAATTTTTGAGCTGTTATAAACATGCAAATAGTGCACCCTCAACACTGAAGACTCTCTTGACAAGCTTTTGAGTGAAGTCAAAAATACATCATTGCTAAGGTATAACAAGGCTGTTTTCTTTTATTCCCACCAGTTGTTTTTTCTTTACCTGAACAGTTATTTCTTCTTCAACGCCACCAGTTACACAAACTCAAGACTGACTTAATTACCACTGCTCACATCTTCACATTAATTAAATATATAATGAACACACTGCTTGGTAACAAACTCTAACTTTCTGTTTTGATCAAAGAAAGTCTGTGACATTGTGTATTTAAAGAATGTAATCTTCTTACTGCTGACATTTTTGGTGTGCATAAACAACTGTCTGAGTGACTCAATGCAACCCTTGTTGTCTTCCCTTGTGGTGAGTATAGGTGGCACAGTCCAGTAAAAAGTGTCCAGTTAAAGTGTTAAACTGACTGGATAATTTTGATAATATGTCAGGACATTTCTAGCTATGTTTACAGTGACAGGAACAGATAAAACAAACTGTGATCTATTCCCAACCCTTTTATAAAAAAAAAAGGGAAAATAAATAAATATTTTTTTTTTATAAATGTTTTTCAATATCAATGAGTTTGCATGTTTAATCAAATTTTGCTGCCAATTCTTTTTTTTTTTTTTTTTTTTTTTTTTTTTACTGGAGACAGAAATTAGATCATAAGAGGATGTAAATATGGTATTCTAGGGCTTTATCTTTCAGCACTGATCCTATTCACCTTATTAGTGACATCTGGCATTTAATAAAAGGTTAACTCAAAATAATGATTTCCTATATATATATATATATATATATATATATATATATATATATATATATATATATATATATATATATATATATATATATATATATATATATATGTGCTGTCCATTGAATAAATGTCTTTGAGTATCAGTCTGTTTCTAATCCTTGCAGATGGTGCAGATAGCAGCAGTGACAGTGATAGCCAGTGCTAATCCTCTTCATGAGCACCTGGCTGTCTGTGATACAAAGCCAAAGTACCACTGCTCAATCTCATCGGGCCAACAAACATTCAGCATCTTGATAAAATGCATTTGACAACTGGTACGTATGTGACAGCTCTTCATTCTAACAATTTCCCTTTGCTCTATGTCACCTACTTGCAAAGCCAGATCTGCATTACTCACTCTCACTCTATCTTTTTTCATGCTGTCTCCCACTTTCTCTCCATCTCAGGTTGTCATTGAGTTTGTTTCTGATGCCTAAGAAAGATATAGATTTTTATTCATGATGGATCATGGAAAGTAATCATTGCCAAATGATCACTATGAGAAAAAGTCAACATCTAAGTTTTCTGGGGTTTTGCCTGTCCAGTTATATAGGGGCTACTGCCTTATCCTACAACTCATACTATTGTGAGGTCTTTAGGATGTTTTTTGGGCTGCTTTTATTAACACAGTGAATATTCAAGTATAAGGAAAGGACTCAGTTAAGATGCATACAATTTATGTCTGTATGAGTGAGTGTAAAGTCTGTGTCTCCTGCACATTCTGAGCTATGATTTAATGGTGACAATTTTTTTTCCTTATGGTTAGTGTGCGAACGTGGTGATCTTTGGGTTTACATGTCCAGGAGCCCTCGGAGCCATTAATCTGCTCTGTGTGTGCATTAAAGATCCCATATTAAGAAAAACACGTTTTCTGTGGTCTCTGCATATATAAGCTGGTCCTCCCTGAGCCTGCCAACTCCCAGAATGAGGAAAACAAGTGATTCCTGCATGGTCTCTGCAGTCCACCCACTGATAACACGGCGCTCCTACAGGCTGATCAGATTCAACTCCTTTTGTTATGTAACAAAAGGAGTCATTTTCATAGGTTGACCTCCTCTGCCTGGTGAGGGGGGTGTCCATTCCTGAGGTGAAGTTTGGTGTGTCCAGCGGGAAGATAGCAGTGTTTTGCAATGTCGTCGCTCAGCGCCAGACACACAAATTGTTCTGTTGTTGGTTGTATAAATCAACATCAGTGCCTATATTCTGTCCCAGCTAGAGAAAAACAGGAGACACAGTGGTTGCGTTTCATTTTTAGCGACAATGTGCCAGCTGTGGTTCATGTAAATTTGTGTGTGTATGTTAACCACAGTAACGATGGTCAGTACAAAGCTGGGTTTGCCTCGACACTGACCAGTGTTTCCCACACACTGATGAGACTGTGGTGGCCCGCCAATTTGCTGCACCATAGTCTAAATATGGAATGTGAAAAAATATTTCCACCTTTCCAACACATAGTCAGTCAGTCTCTTTTTTTTTGCATTACTTTAAATGACTTCAGTAATGCTAATTCAGGGCTGTAATAGTGAAAAAGTAATAATATGAATCTGTTTTCAAACCTGGAGCAGTGCGCCTCACGCCCTCGGAGGCTCCTCCACTCACACACACACACACACACACACACACACACACACACACACACACACACACACACAGTGACAGATGGTAGGTCTGTGCGCTGCTCCAAAGCAACCATGAATTAGTTACAAAATTACAAAAATGTTGTCTATGACTGACTGTTACGGTGAGTTGAAGAGTGTCAGAAACATCTAGTTTGCTGTTGTATATTCACAAAAAATCTGATTTCATGTAGAACCGTTGGCATAAACAAATCCAGTGTTAGAGAAAGGAAATGTTTAACCATCGTCTTCCACTGCAGTCCTTGACGTTAACTAGCATGTTGTCTATTTAGCTTGATAATTAGCTAGATGATAAAAGTGGTCACATGGTTAACCCCTCTCTTGAAACAAATAATAAAAAATAGTACTTCTATACAATAGTAGACAAATCTTTATTCCAAATCCATGCAGGGGAGTTCATGATGGCTGTGTGTGTATGAAATTCCTGAAGTAGCCTATGACATAAGTATAAATATTACAGTATGATGACCCAAACTGTGCCCCCCCCAGCATATAAAAGGATCAGTCCCAACAATACCGGACCCAGCAACTGTCTGGAGCCTTTCCTTTTGGGTCCGATTCTGGGTCAAACTGGTAGGGTTGAACGAAAGCATCTCCACAAGCCATAGCGATACATATATATTCACATTCACCATAGCATTAGCGCATGCTACCGCTAGCGTAAGTGGCATCAGCTCCCTGAGAGGGCTGTATAACAGGCAAGGTAGGTGTTGACAGATGGAGCTCAGTGGCATTTAAAGGTGCAGGCACAGGAACAGCCTGCTCTGCCTGAGCTCACTTGATCGAATTTTAGACAGCTGAAATTCAGGACCATGGATGGATTTGGGGCAATACATATCGAACACAGTGTTGCTGGACCTCTGACAGCTGTGTGAAATTGATGAAAAACCAGTATAATATAGGACCTTTAAAGGTTAACTGAGTTTGGCCCTCATGCCAGATGTTTGGAGATGTTCAAGCATTTGCATTTCCATGGAGGGACAGAGAGATGATTTGGTCAACTTTGGGGATAAGAAGTGACACCAGTAGGGTCAGGTGATCTAAAGAAGATGAGCTATTGCAGATGGAGTGGAGATAGATCAACTCTTCTTTCGCTTATTGGACAGATGGACCCTCAGTTCACCAAAGTGACCAATTAGAAGAACTAGTTAGGTTCGGGCAGAGGGACTTTAAAAAGGCCCGCACAAGCAGAGAGTCAGGCCTGGACTAGAAGGAGGACTCAAGGATGCAGAGTGGGATCGGAGATACAGGCTTTTATTCTGAAGTTCTTATGCTCTTTAACAGAGTGACAAAGGAATAGGCTGTGAAAAATTACCTGTCTAATCTAGAGCAATGGCAGACTAATAAGGAACAAAAAAAAAACACAACACTCTGAGATAGGAGGAAAAGAGAGCTAATAAAACAAAACCACTCCAAAAGGAGGTAAACTCAAATTAGAAGAAAGGTAATTAACAAAAAAATCATTCCACAGGAGGCAAACAAAAGGACTACAATATAAACTGCACAATTGGACTACGCTATGAAAATGTACAACAAATTCACTCCAATGGAGGAAAGCACAACAGCTATGAAAGAAAACGACACTAACAGGCTGAGCTGTGAAAGTTAGCCAGACAAGGATCACTCCAATGGAGGAAAGAAAAGGCTAAAACTGCCAGACAGAGCTGCACTATAAATTTATCAAACAAAAAAATCACTCTTAAAGAGGCAAAAGAAAACAGTTACCAACGAGGAGATCAACATTAGGACAAGATAAGGGCTGTAGCGAAGGGCTGGGTTGCACAATGGAACGAGACACTCTGGCACAAGACAAAGGGAGACGCAAACTATAAAAACACATGATGGTAAAGGGGAACAGGTGGACACAATCAGGAAACAGGGAAGGCAGTTTGACGGATGACACATGAGGAAGGGCAAGTGACCTGAAACAAGAGGAGAGTTACTTTTCAAAATAAAACAGCAAGTCACAAAACAAAAACCCAAAACAAGACAACCCTCACCGCGGTGTGACGGGGGGTGGTTACTTGTAGATTTAAAATAGTTTGATTGGTATCTCAGGGAGAGTGTTCAATGTGTCAGGATCAGTGTGGAAAAAGTCCAGCCTCCAGGCAGATAGCAGGTACCTCAGCGGTTCATTCTAGATCAGTTACTATATAGTGTGTATTTTGATATGTATGACTGATGTATCTGCAGTTGGCTACTAAATATATACTGATGACATGGTTATTTATACATCTCAGGCAAATGGCAGGGTTTGTCATGGATAAGTCGCCAGTTAATCACATGGCTGACACATGGGGACAAACAACCATTCACACTCACATTCACACCTATGGGTAATTTTGAGTGACTCATCACATGTTTTTGAACTATGGAAGGAAGCCGAGTACCTAGAGAGAACCCACACAGGCATGAGGAGAACACGGAAAGTACTAAAAGGCCCTGCCAAATAATTATAGTTTTGTCCATGTCAAAAATATAGCTATGAAAAAAAAAAAGTCAGCTGGAGTTGCAGAAACTGTGTCAACTATGTATGTGGTGACTTTAGTGAGTGGAAGCCCTGTCCTTTCTTTCCTTATTATAGCTGGTAGTTTACTGGTCATTGTGTGCAGTTAAAAACACTTCTGTTCATGTGGATGAGCAGTATTGTGTCCTGAGCAGTATTTTGATTTATCCCAAGAGACTAAATAAATGAGTTTCGGATCAGAGCAGATAACAAGGTGTGTGTGCATGTGTGCCCGCACCTGATATTCCCAAGTGATAATAAATGAGGGATATTGTGTTTTGTCTTCAGCATTCAGACTTTTCCTTCACTCCTCCTCTTGTCTACTCACTCATCTGTTTTTCCCAACACAGCATGCACTAACACTTCCTCCGTAGATCCATGGGAAAAATATAAGCATTGATTGTTCTATTTGTTCTCACAGCTTGTGTGTATGATCCTATTGTACAAGTTCTCAGTTTCAGAAGGAGAGAAAAACGGCACAGCATGCATAAGCGAAGATACATTATATATACTATACACATGAAGAAAAGGAAGCATGCAAACAGTGTTATGTAAGCACTCATAGTTACAGGTTCATTAGTTGCATTTTGAAAGATCATATACTGGCTATAAGAACCTGTGTTTCCATTGAAACAGCTGTGCTTAATACTGTATGTTATTGTTGGAAAAATAGTGAGCCAATGTAAATGTTCTATAGTTTTCATTTATAGCCTAATTATAATATTAGGCTGAGTTACCAATTGTGGGCCTTTAAGATGCCTACAAAATGATGGGAGATACATCCAAAGGTATATGTACAGTTGGCAACATGGCCCACCGGCGGCGAATCATGTTTTTTTCATGACATGGGCCTGACACAGGCCAGCAACTGATGGGTGCCCTATAGGTAACAGATTCATGACATAATAGAGTTTAGAGTGGTTCCATACTGCCATGCATTAAATCAGTCTTAAAAGTTAATTGGTGGGCAATTACGTGCTTTAGGAGCCAGTAAAGACATTTAAAACCACCAATTATGGCTTCATGCTCCACATTAATCACTGGCTCTAATGCTGCAGTGAGGGACAAGCCTACAACATGAAAACAGTGCAAGTTAACTATTAGATATTTCATAATAGATATTTCATTATAATCAGTGACATATGTTTACATTTGAAACAATGTGACATGGTTTATATTTGCTTGTGCTTGCTGCCATACTGATGCTGGTGTGATGGTGGACCCAACAGACTAAAACTTAACATAATTGGTCAGGTACAGCCACTCCCTGTGCAAGCTAATTTTGATTAAATCCGTGGGTTCTATGTTTCCCATCGCGGCACAGAGAAGGCTGCTCTGCCACTGCAGTGGACGATGAGCTAACATCCATGCTACATCCATGCTAGCTGCCTCATCGACCTGTGGCTCAGCCAATGTCGTGCTGCTGTGCAACTGGTCAAAACGTGAACCAGCGGGTTCCTTTGTTCATCCGAGCGTTCTTGGCTTTTTCTTTGTGACATCCTGTTATGTTCAATCACAAGTAGCCTAGTTAGCGTGTACTGACAGTAGTGTTGCTTTGTGGGGTGTGGGGCGTTAGTTGATGAAAAAGCATCTGACCTCAGACCTGCCATGTGTTCACGTGTTGACCATAAGATGCCGCCATTAAAATAAATAAACAATGCTTAGCCTGGCGGTGGGAAATTTAAGCCTGGCATGCAACTAGGCTTATAATACACTGGGGAAAACCCTGCATACTCTATGAGTTGTGTACTCGTATATTTTTTTTCTCTCCACAAATACAACACAACACTTACACATTCACAAATTCTTAATTACAGGTGTACAAATCCTATTTTACAAGTCAGATTAAACATTTATAAAAAAATATTTGTTATTGTTTAAATATATATATATATATATATATATATATATATATATATATATATATATATATATATATATATATATATACACACACACACCCAGTGGGGCGAACAACATTTTGCAGGTTTTCCCACTTACAAAACATGTAGAATTTTAAACAATAAAAGTCCCATAATTATACCTGCAGATTCCATATTTCAATGTACTGTAAAACACATTACTCAATAATTCCTATATAAATATGGGACATTTAATGTTGAATTTCTCCACATTAGTGCAGTAAAAAATGCTTGATATGAAGTATGCTTGTAGTCTCATATATGTAAAAGTCAAATACACCATCAGGAGCCAGGACATATTGAGCAATCTTTTTACAGCACCTCAAATATGGTAAAATAATAGGCAATCTGGAGGCATAAATATGGGACTTTTATTCTGGCATTTCTCCACATCGGTGCAGTAAAAATGCTTGATACTAAAGTAAAACTCACGCAAAAATGCAACCTAGCCTTTTTTGTGAATGTATGAGTCAAACCTTCACGTAAAGGCGTAATTACAATGAAAGAGGCACTTTTAAGATGGACCGTATTTTTGTTTTTAGCTCAAACTCATTTTCAATGGGAGTGCATGGGGCACTTTTACGCTAGCATCAAAGTTGCTATTTTTAAACACTAAGAAGGCTCGACACAACATGAAACTTTTTAGTATCACAAGTGTCTCTACGCATGAACATGAACACTGTTTGTGTACACAGAGTTTACTAAAAAAAACGTTAGCAGTAGCTTCTTCTTCTAGCCGTCGTCATGGCAGCCCAGATGTACTTGGGGATTGACACGTCTGGGAGTGTATGTGGTTCAGCTGAACTATGTGTAAAGTACTCTCAGTCTTTTTCACTCACTTTTCTCTCTAGATAATGCAGTAATTTAAAACGTTTTAATGGCAGTATTCTTGTAAGGAGTTACTTTTGAAAGTAACATTACCCAACACTTGATCTGGGATGTCTGGGATGAAGACAGGTCTCTGTAAAGACATTAAAGGTTAATGTCTTTACAGAGACCTGTCTTGTCTGTCATTTTACAACGCAAGGGTAGTAAGGGTTGTAAAAAGAAACTGAGTTTAAGTCACTTCATGCACGTATGGACCTACAGTATGTGCTTGCTTCTTTATTTATTTTTTATATATATATATATATATATATATATATATATATATATATATATATATATATATACACACACACACACACACACACACACACACACACACACCAGGGTGTTGATGTGAGATGACCAAGATAGTTTTCTGTGATTTTGATTCTCAGGTCCGTAAAACCGTTCAGCTGCTCTACCTCAGTCTTCTGATGTTGACAGGGGTGTGCGTCGTTGCTTCCTTTGTTAAAAAAGCTCCTTGATTTTGCTGACACTGAGCAGTGGCTTGTTCTTAGTGCACCACTCTGCAGATTAAAATAGTTATTGTTAAACATGTTATTAAAGACATTCTACTGAACTGTATTAAAATTAAATGATTTCTTAGTCATTCATGGGCTCAACTCAAAGGACTTCCACTCTAATCCCTATGTAAAGGAATAAGCACTTTATTCAGATTTTGTTTTTTGTCTATTTCAGGGCATGTTCACTCTGTCAAAGAAATCGCTCTTTGAAGCAAATCAACAAAATGCTTTAGATTCTGAAGATTAACTTTTCTTCACTCTACCGAGAATTAAACCAAGGATTTCCTTTCAAGCTGTTGATTTATATGTTTTAAACAAAAAGAGACAAACATACCCATGATCCAAGGCATTTCACCATTTCCCAAGTCACAGCCAAATGAACTCATGATGAGTGCTGACGCAATGAGGGTGCATTTGATCAAATTAGCGAGCCGGTGAACAGATATGTGGTTGGCTGCCCTCTCAGCCATGGGGAGAGGTAGTCACATAAGCTTTGATCTCCCAATTAAGTGTATTTAGAAATGGTAAACATGTAACTAGTGAGATAATGAACCTGCAGTGTTTAGCCTTTCTGCCCCCCTCCCTCTGTCCGCAGGCAGGATGAAATATACAGTCTAATTTGGTGGTTAAATAAACATAAACTGCTGATGTGTGACAGAACAGCCTGTGTGAACAGGCAAGGTCCTGTTGTTGTTTGGGTGATCTCTCTCCTTTGTTGTCTGCCTATTGTTGCGTTCAAATAATTGTCAGGGCAATTTCACAGTGACAGCAATGACTTAAAAGTGTTTGAACTCCATTAAAATCCACAAACCCAGTGAGCGTATAGTTTTCTAAAGGATTTGCTTGCTACTGATCAACTTTTTCACACGCGACTTGTGGAACATTTGAATTGTGTTTTGTCAAGCATTGAAACATCAGCCAACCAAGTGTAGAGGGTGTGAATGCTCTGCTGTGCAGAACTCTACACTTAAAAAAAAGAATAAATCTTCCTCATGCAAACAAAAGGCTGCTTTGAAAGCAATAAACAAATGTATATATTATACACCTGTGGGTTTTAATCATGGCTAATATTAGCTAATAAATTTCAGATGACAGATTTTGCTGCTGACATTACTGAATCAATCACCTTGTGGTTATTTTCTTTACGTGAGAGATGAACATGTCAATGGTTATACCCTACAAATAAAGAGTAACAAGTTATTAAAGAGAGTCTGCAGTATTTTAAAATACTCTTGAGAGGGACCACAATATTAATATGATCAACAAATTGTGATGCATTTTCCTGTGTCATGGGAGGTACAGTGGGGATGGTTGTGGTTTGATGTCCAGCCTGGGCTCTACGTCAAAGTACTCTTGGTCAGGATACCCAAACCCAGATTTCTCTGTGTGAATGGCTGAGCATAGTCATGGGGTGATTTGTATAAGAAAGTCTATATCACTCCTGATGAGCAGGATGATGAGCAGGAGTAAAGCAGGTTGAGTAGTCAGGTGACTAGAATAGTAGAAGCACTATATAAATGCCAAATCCATTAACCATGGAGTTCTACTTTCTAACACACCTGCATCTGAGATAATTGGGATGTGGAGATATCTCCTATGAAAAAGAGGTATAAATCGTACCTACTGAAAAAATAATTATTCAAGGCGAGTGAAGTAAACGGTCACCTTACCCTCTGTCAGGTTGCCTATAATGACTCTTTTAAAGCACCCCCTCAATGCAATATAAGCCAAGCTTGGAGGAACATTATCCTGTGATGCATGCCTGGTTTGGCATGTCAGAGCAGCAGTTGCACCGGTGTAATTACTAGCATTAATGTAGGCATAATTCCATTTGAGCCAGATTCAGGGACCTGAGATTCTGAATACGGGATGCCTGGGATGTGCTGATCTTCAGTGATTTTTCATGGGCTGAGGTGGTAGGATATGCAAGAGCAGTAGGAAAGATGCCACGTCACTGTCCCATCCTGTAAGAAGTAAAAAAAAAAAAAAAGTCCAGGGTCAACTTCATTTGAAGCACAACAAAATGTTCACTTTTGAAACTGACTTCTGCAGGGTTTTTGAGCTGTGATTAAGTTACATCTCCTTCCTGACTGAACAATTAGGAATCATAAGAGAAAATGTCTGCTTTGCTATGCCACAATTTGTGCTATAAAGACATTGCTTTTTTTCAACAGCAATCACTTATCAATTAAACTATTACTTAAACCTTTTCTAACAAGGCTCTTAATATTTCATATGCTGGTATAAAAACAGTTGCATCTTCAATGACATTTTTTAGCAATATAAAACCAAGCTATCTTGGCTAGATTTGCCATTGTCAGAACAGTCCTTGACGACAAAGCAAATCCCCCCCATAGCAGATAATTCTGCGAAAACAGTTTCATTCACCTCAGTGCCAAAATTATCTTCCACAGTGACTTTGTCCACAGGTATGGAGAACTTCTCTCTCACTGCATGATGAGGAAGTATGACAAAATAGCATGACAACATGTTTACATTATACAATGTGAGGACTTAAACACAGTTTAGATTAGTTGTATCTCATTTGGGAATTTACCTTAAGCTATGAATTCTTCAAAACCAGCTTCTTGCTGTAATTGTGTGTACTTCTTGTGGTTTGGATACTGGAGCATTTTGACATCTGAAACAGACAGCAGGTGAAGAGGGAGACAACATGAAATTCATTAAAGTCTGTGTAAAGCAAATTCAACCATTTTCTTCTAAACATCAGAATCAGAATCAGAAAAAGCTTTATTGCCAAGTACGATGTTACACATACGAGGAATTTGTTGTGGTGATATTGGTGCATGCATCAAATAACTATTAAGTGAAAATATAACAAATTAACAATATAAACTATTTAAAGAATAGAAAATATAACAAATTGACAATATAAACTATTTTAAAAAGTAGAAAATATAACTATATAATATAAATATATATACACAATCTGTTTTTTGGGTAAAAGGATAAAAGGAGCAGACCGGCTGGCAGTGAACAATTACAAGAATGATGTGCAAATGAAAATGTGCAAATGAACAGGATGTTCAAGGTGAGCGTTAATGTAACGCATAGAGTTATGGTGCTGTCAGTGTGACAGTAGAGTCAGTGGTAGAGGTGGAGTGTGAGGAGTGTCAGGGGGGATTCAGGCCTTGTTGATAAGGCTGACAGCAGACGGGAAGAAACTGTTCTTGTGGCGTGAGGTTTTGGTCCTGATGGACCGCAGCCTCCTGCCAGAGGGGAGTGTCTCAAAGAGTTTGTGACCGGGATGGGAGGGATCAGCAACAATCTTTCCTGCACGCCTCAGGGTCCTGGAGGTGTACAGGTCCTGAAGAGACGGGAGGTTGTAGCCAATCACCTTCTCTGCTGACCGAATGACACGCTGCAGCCTGCCCTTGTCCTTGGCGGTGGCAGCAGCGTACCAGATGGTGATGGAGGAGGTGAGGATGGACTCAATGATGGCTGTGTAGAAGTGCACCATCATTGTCTTCGGCAGACTGAATTTCTGCAGCTGCCGCAGGAAGTACATCCTCTGCTGTGCTTTCTTGATGAGGGAGCTAATGTTCAGCTCCCACTTGAGGTCCTGGGAGATGATTGTTCCCAGGAAGCGGAAAGACTCCACAGTGTCAATAGTGGAGTCACAGAGGGTGATGGGGGCAGGTGAGGCTGAGTTCTTCCTGTAGTCCACAACCATCTCCACTGTCTTTAGAGCATTGAGCTCTAGGCTGTTCTGGTTGCACCAGGTCACCAGGTGGTCAACCTCCCACCTGTAGGCGGACTCGTCACCATCAGAGATGAGTCCGATGAGGGTGGTGTCGTCCGCAAACTTCAGGAGCTTGACGGACTGGTGACTGGAGGTGCAGCTGTTGGTGTACAGGGAGAAGAGCAGAGGAGAAAGAACACAGCCCTGGGGGGATCCGGTACTGATAGTCTGTGCATCGGAGATGTGTTTTCCCAGCTTTACACACTGTTTCCTGTCAGACAGGAAGTCAGTAATCCACCTGCAGGTGGAGTCAGGCATGTTCAGCTGGGAGAGCTTCTCCTGTAGCAGAGCTGGGATGATGGTGTTGAAAGCAGAGCTGAAATCCACAAACAGGATCCTGGCGTAGGTTCCTGTAGAGTCCAGGTGCTGGAGGATATAGTGGAGGGCCAGGTTGACAGCATCGTCTACAGACCTGTTGGCTCTGTAGGCAAACTGCAGGGGGTCCAGGAGAGGGTCGGTGATGTCCTTGAGGTGTGAGAGCACAAGGCGCTCAAAGGACTTCATGACCACAGAGGTCAGGGCGACGGGTCTGAAGTCGTTAAGTCCGGTGGTCCTTGGCTTCTTGGGCACAGGGATGATGGTTGAGGTCTTGAAGCAGGCTGGCACGTGACAGGTCTCCAGTGAGGTGTTAAAAATGTCTGTGAACACTGGGGACAGCTGGTCAGCACAGTGCTTCAGGGAGGATGGGGAGACCGAATCCGGTCCAGCAGCTTTCCGGGGGTTCTGTCTCTTGAAGAGTTTGTTGACGTCCCTCTCATGGATGGAAAGAGTCGTCACTGAGGAGAGTGGGGAGGGGGTGCCCATTAAGGTGGGCATTGGTGGAGGTGACTGGAGTTGGACCTGGAGCTGTTGGGAGGTGTCGTGGGGGATGGTTTCAGGACTGTCCCTTTGTCTTTCAAAGCGGCAGTAGAACTCGTTCAGGTCGTTGGCTAGGTGTCGGTTGTTAATGGAGTGGGGGGCTTTAGGCTTGTAGTTGGTGATCTTCCTGAGCCCTCTCCAGACAGACGCAGAGTCGTTAGCTGAGAACTGGTGTTGGAGCTTCTCAGAGTACTGTCGTTTAGCCTCTTTCACCGCCTTGCTAAACTTGTACTTCGCCTCTTTGAATCTGTCTTTGTCCCCACTCCTGAAGGCCTCTTCCTTTGCAAGCCTTAGCTGTCTGAGTTTGGCTGTGAACCAGGGTTTGTCATTGTTGTAACTCACCCTGGTCCGTGTTGGAACACAGCAGTCTTCACAGAAGCTGATGTATGAAGTCACAGCCTCTGTGTACTCATCCAGACTGTTGGTAGCAGTCCTGAACACATCCCAGTCAGTAGAGTCCAAACACGCCTGGAGATCCTCCACAGCTTCACTGGTCCACGTCTTTGAAGTCCTCACTACAGGTTTGCAGAGCTTTAGTTTCTGCCTGTAGGCAGGAATCAAGTGGAGCATGACGTGGTCAGAGTGACCCAGTGTAGCACGGGGGACGGCGTGATAAGCATCCCTGACTGTGGTGTAACAGTGATCCAGAATTTTCCCCTCTCTGGTCGGGCATTTAACAAACTGTCTGTATTTAGGGAGATCGTGTGTGAGGTTGCCTTTGTTAAAGTCTCCAGAGACAATAACCAAAGAGTCCGGGTTGGTCCGCTCCACACACAGTATCTGGTCGGCGAGCATGCGCTGTGCGTCCTGCACGTTGGCCTGCGGCGGGATGTAAACACCGACCAGAATGAATGAAGCGAACTCACGGGGTGAATTAAACAGAATTAAACAGGTCATGAATGTATTTCTTTAAAACATGTAAAAAGCATTCAACCATTTAGAATTTAATTTTGGAGCTAGGCTCACAAACTGTGTTTCACGATTTCTGTGTTCAGGAGGCGGGTCAGAAAATCACGCATGGCTGCATTATGTAACGCGGCCATGATTTGCATAGACCCGGCCCTGCTGTGGAAGCCGTATAAATACACTCAGCGCGTTAGCTTTGGTGGTTCTTCTGCTGGCTCTTGAGTCTTGGATAGCATCTCTTAGAATAGTTTGCAGCTAGCTAACCAGTCATCCAGTCAGCTAAACAGTCATGTCTCCTCCACATCACTGCTGCATCTTTCCTGGATACCACAGTGTGCAGAGTAACAACACCGTTAGCTTATTTAAGTTTCCTAAAGACGACATCGTAAAGAAAAGGTGGATCGATTTTGTCAAAAGGAGCTACTGTGGAGAGTTAAAAATCACCACCAACACCTGTCTCTGCAGTGTCCACTTGGTTATATATAGTTACAGCGACTGTCATCAGGTAAAGTCTGGATAGCTAAAGAGTCCATTGACGCTGGTCAGTGGGGCCGAACCGACCCTGCCCGTCCCCGGCTTGCATCCTCCCGTCTCGCCGACAGTGCATGCTCTCATCTCCGCCACCAGCATCATGTGCCCGCCTGCAACTGTCCCGCCAACAACAGGTGCTCTCATCCCCGCCACCGGCCAGACTTTAGATTCTCTGTGCTGACCCGAACCGGACTGCGGGCCGGGTCGGGCCGACATTTCCCGGGTTGGGTCGGCACTTGATCAATCATTTGTGTGTGTGTTTCTTGGTAATAACACAAACTAATGACTGTACTTCCAGCGACAAAACGCGCATCTCTCTCCTCCCTCCAAGTTGTTTGTGCCGCTGCATGGTTTTACACTTGAGTGTCCTCGTGCATAAAATGTGACCTCTCGCGCACGTGACGTCACTCCCCGAGATGCTAGAAGAAAAACTAAAATATATATTTTTACCAAGGAAAATGACAAAAATAATAGTAACGCACAGTGATTTGAATAAGTAACTTCAATCTGATTGATGGTTTGGAAATATTACCATGTTAGATTACTCCTCACTGAAAAAAGTGGTCAGATTAGACTAACACGTTACAGGCATCACTGATTGGGTAGTGTAAGTGCAACATGGAGCTTGAGAACGTCTGTTATAACAGCCCACGTATTAAAAAAATGTTGGGTTTAAATCGGGCTCGGGCTCATAATTACAGTTAATGTGTCGGGCAGGCCGGCTCAGACACAATGTGCACATGCTGGGCTGGGCTGGGCTCGGTGTCGGGTCAGACTTGATTTTTTTTGGGCCAGATCTAAGCTCTAAGTGTAAGTGTGTGTGTATGTAAGTTATAAATATTGTTCATTTTAGCAATTAAATGCATTTTGCTGAAGGTGCAAATACTGAAAGTGATCTTACACCATGCATCCTGTCATGCCCATGTTATTGCATGTAATCATGACATGATTTGGCCTCATTCCCTGAGTCCATCTGACAGCACAATGATAATCCACAGGTAATATTTTATGTGCACCAATATAGCTATGACAAGGAATTATATGTAGACTGGGTGTTAAGTTTGTGTGTGACGCAAAACATGGACTGTGAGGAACGAGGCTAAGCACTATCAGTGTCTGACCCAACCAAAACACATAGTGAAGAATAATAGTTTGGGGGCCACAAATAGGTGGCCAGTGGGCCAGATGCAGCCTGGGGGCTGCCTATTGAGGACCACTGGTTTAGCGCATTTGTAAAAAAAAAAGAAAGTTAAAATTTGACTCTTTTACTTCTCCATATAGTGCCAGCTTTTTTCATAGATTTAGTGGAAATGGTGAAATCTGTTGAAACAGTGTTTTCAGACAGCTGCTTACTGTTGGCAGGTAAGAAACTGTTATGGTAGGGCTAAGTGAGGACTCAAATGAAGACACACACACACACACACACACACACACAGTCAATTACAAATATATACAAAAACCAAGGGATCCTAGACATGCAAGCTAGTCAAAAAGACAAAACACAACATAGCAACTAAAAGGCCCAAGAAACAAAGTGCAAAGAAAAAGCAATGTTCAAATCAAAACAAAAAGTAAGAAACCAAAACCAGAAACATACCAAAAGGGAGACACTGGAGGAACGATAGCCCAAGACAAGGTAACCAGGAACAAAGACTATACACAAGAACACTGACGAGGGGATTAGTAACCGGTGAGGTGAAAGAGGAGGGGAAAAGGACAGCTAACAAAGGGAAAAACAGAGAGAGGGAAAAACACACTGGAGAAACTGAACAACAAGAGCATGGATTCAAAATAACAGAAGCCACAACAAAAAGTTGTATGTATATAAAAAAATTGTATATATATATCTATATATATATATATATATATATATATATCACACTATACCTTCCTGTATTTGCTGCTGGTCAAATTCTACTCCCACATGTTCCTTATGACCCTGAAATGGAAAACAACTTCCAAAGGATGCTGTGCAAGCAAAGCCCAATGGACTGCTATCTTAATTACACAATTTACTGAGTAATTAGCAGCTAATTAGCAACACCTCTCTCATCCTAACACAGTGACAGCCTTCCTTTTCCCTTTTTGTTGATTTTCTATCCAAACTGACAGTTACTTTTTCTCTTTGTACTGAATGTATACATCAGATAAGAAAAGACACACAATCAGAGGTATTGTGATGATTTTAATTTGCTCATGCTTCAGTTTAGTGTAACCCTTTCTGTACCTTTCCTATAGGCAGAGCCCTGTGTTCATAACTTTTATTCGCCTTGTGTTGATTAATCAAGCCCTCTTAAAGTCAGTAACTTTAAATTAAATAGTTTTCTTGGTGTGTTACACGGTCAATGTTTAAAACCCAAAGTATTTTTTACTCTTGGCTTATGACTTATTACTACCAGACATCACAAAAGACCTTCTCTCAAATTAAGTCAATTTATAGACTAAAATAAAAAATAGTGACCTTTGGCAAAATCAGCTACTTTTCAAAGTAAAATTATTATTCAGTATCGACAAAAGCCACTTTAGCTTTCATGAAATTAACAGAACTAATTTTATACTCCAAATATTTTAAAAGCAATTTACACGTGTTCCTTTAACCTTCTTTTAACACAATGTCATGAATTATTTCCTTAATTTTCCCCTCACAACCATAAACTTAAATTAATTCAATATATCAAATACATTAAAAAATAACAGGTGATAACCAGTGGGCCCACACACTCACACTTTCACTCACACACAAGCCAGCAGCAATGTAAATGAAAGAAAATAACCCCTTGTTACAGGCCTGGTTGAATTCGGGAACGTGGTGACCAAAATAGGTAGCTGCGTCACTCTAGCCAAGCAAAACAATGGTGAATACTCACAGTTTGTAACAGAGTTCAAGTCAGTCTCTGTGTGATGGCGGGAAGAAGACAAAAGGCTGAAGCAGCGGCGGATCAGGAACATCGGTCTCCTGGGGGAAAGTACATGACCTGTCACACCACCCTGATCAACCATGCCCAGCTCACACTTTTCTTGGTCTTTACACTGCTATACAAGAGGGGCCCCTCAAGACACTAGAGGAGAATCTACAGTGTCAAACTGTAAGTGTAACAGGCTGGACACACTGGATGCCTGTGACTGCTGTGTTACTGAGTTACTTGGGGCTCACTCGTCTGTTTGGGTTCACATAGGCTGCATGCCGGCTTCGTTGCTGCTGCAGCACAGCTCCTGCCTGCCCTATCTGTTAACATTCAGTTTGACTTTGATAATTATCATTAAATATGATGATGTGATTTTCTTTTACTTCGCTGAAAGTCTGAGAAAGCTGGAGGGAGAATGAGACAGAGTGAGGAAGAGTAAGTTAAAGTGAAAGAAAGAGTGCAGGAAAGAAACTACTCTACACCTTATGAGTGTATTGTCTTCATCTCTGTGACATATTCTATAGATGCAAACATTAGAACGGTAGTGAAAGGCTGGCATGCTTGACACAAGTGTGAGAAGCATGTCTCAGGCATTGAGTGTGAACGGTCTAACTTGTTAAGATGGATGCTGAAATGAAAAGCGATAGTTAACGCCCCACAGTAGTGCCACACATGCATCCTGTGTGTCCAGCCTGTAACAGCTGTGTTTGACAAGTGAGGAGTGTGAACAATCAGCCAAGTTTATAAGGAAACATCCATCCTTCTAGTCTGTTTAAGTAAAAGATTTTTCTTTTTCTCCTCCATCTGTTGTTTAATGATGTAAACTGTCAGAGGATGTGACCTTCGATCTGTAGCTCTTGATAAAAACCAATGATACTGTCAGTTAATTAACAAGATTTTTAATTAGTAATTCCACTTTTATAAGGCTGAGAGGGAGGTTGTGGTGTGTAGGTGTTGTGGGGGGGGCACTCATATATTAATAGCGCATGTGTGGTACTTGGGCATGATATCGCCACCTTTTCAATGGTAACACAGTTATGGCTTGTCACAGACCTATATTGTAATACATCTTTAATTAATCCTGCCTAGCAAGCCATAAACACACATTGTTCTCATTGGTCCACTTACTAACTCACTGATTTTCGTTGATTTGTTGGACACCTTATGTCCTACACTCAAAAAATATACTCTATGGATGAACTTAAAAAAAATCATTGAAAGTATATCCACATGATTAAATGTCTTACTTTAAACATTAAGCAATTATGTTGGTCTAACGTAGTACTTAGGTTGGTTCAACTTAATTCATTAGGGTCAACAGACCGTTTTTGCAAGGGTTAGATCAAACTTAATTTACATAGCTTGGATTAATACAAGTTATTTGGGTTGATTCAACTTATTCATCAGTGTTTATTTGAACTTAATTTAAAGCTAGGGTCTGTAATGTTGTTCAGACACACATTTTGTTATACTGGGTGAGATGGTCCTCCTATCCTGAGAGTAGTCAATATATTATGCATTCAGAAAGAGGAACGAACATTTCAGACCTCTGTGGCAGCTGCAGGACTGAGAAAAAGCTGACCAATCCGTGCTTTTCGGCCCAAATAGCACGGATTGGTGAGATCGTCGGATCAGATGCCCTCATGTCTCGTTCTGCCTGCGCCCCCCTCTGTCCCTCCCTCCTCTGCACGTGCACATGATACGTTCCACTGATGCCGGAAATATTGAGCACTCTACTCTGCAGAAACACAGATTTGCAGGAGAAGATGTTCATTTGGTTACAATGGCAGAGAAAATACAGCCAGCATTACTTGTAATAGCTCACTCTGCTAAAAAGGCAAGGAAAAGAAAGCCTGAGGCAGAAATGGCTGTGATGAAATAGGCTCTGGATAAAGAAAGAAGTTGGACCTGAGTCAATGTCGGTGCAGCGTTTGAGCGGTGGAGACAACTGGGGCATGTAAAGGGTCTGAAAAATGATGCAGAGGTTGCTCTCTTTCTGTTGGGCAGGTAATGATTTGTTTTGTTTCAGGGGGGGATTGTTATTTTCATGAAATATTTAAGGTTTGCCAACTTGGCTACGATTGTAGCTCTTATTAGCCCAGTGCTAATGTTAGCTTCTTTGTGTGTTGTTTTTAGCCATGAGAATGGCTAATGAGTCAACCCAGTTTCCACTGGATACGGGCCCCCTGCGTTGCGGCAGTATGGTTGTGCTGGTGTTTTATTTTGAAAAGTAACCAGATGTTGTTTGTTATTTCGGCACTTTACTTCCTGTCTGCTGCATGCTAAATTCAGCTGAATTGTTGCGTCGTTCTCTGGCATCTCCTTCTCCCTGCTGAGTCCTACTGCCAGATGCGCATACAAGTTTGTGGGGGTGTGGCTTTTATTTATTTATTTTTTAAGTGACCATTTTCCAACAAGTGTGCATGGCAAAACAACAACGAAAACAGCTTAAGGACATCAAGCTCTAGAAGGAGCTTTTGAAAAACTTCAAAAGTGTCCTTCGTTTTTGGGGGGTAACTCAAGTTCACGGCATTAATGATGCCCATGAGCACGAGACAGGCCTTTGCAACACTTCCACAGTTGTCAAGTACCTCAGTCTCTTCAATAACAATCGACACATCAGTGCTCGAATGCACCTTCATCTTCTTCACTTGTGTGGCAGACACAGATCCTCAGGACTTGCTCAGCCTGGTCCTTTTGAGCTGCCTCTCTGCTGATATCCTGTAAAATAGGCTCATCCATAGAGGGAGAGGAGGTTGGTCCTCCTCTATTTTTGAGAGGCAAGATGAAGTATAAAGTATGAAGTATTATATATATATATATATATATATATATATATATATATATATATATATATATATATATATATATATATATATACATACATACATACATATACATATATATATATATATATATATATATATATGTATGTATATATAATACATACAGCAGTAAATATAATATATACAGCAGGTTGGTCCAATAACAGTTCCCAAACTTCATTCTCACATACAACTGTAAACGAAAAATACCTCTATGTATTTTACAGCTTTCACTGCCAGCCATGCTCGGACAAGAAATATCGAGTTTTCAGTGATATTGGAATCGGTTTCAAAGGAAATATAAGCACATTTCTGAAAGAAAAAAAACTGTTCTGAGAAATCAGAGAGAGGCAGTCAGAAAGATAATACATAGTTGTCGTTTCGTTGGTCCTGCTGGAGGACATAATGTTAGCGGCACGACCAGGACACAATACAGAACAGCAACACAGTTGTTTTGGGCGATTGTGATGAGTGAAGAGTGTGATGTCATGTGCTGTCGTGAAGTATGTTTACTGACTGCTGTGGTAGCACAGTGGGTAGTGCAGTTGCCTGCCACACAGGTGATTGAGGATTTAATCCCAGAAGGGCTACACATTGTTTTTTGTTGTTTTTTTTGTCTTGTATATTAGCCCATTGTACATCTACAAAGGCGGTAGCATGGAACTGGAAAGTGCATCCTATATGATGATGATGATGATGACGATGTTGTTGTTGTTATTGTTGTTGTTGTTGTTTGTCTCTCGTGTATGCATTTGTGTTGTTAGTATCTGGAAACGTATAGGCTTTGCTTATTCCAACACCTTTTCAAACTAACTAAATGGACTTAGCGGAGGCAACCGTCCTCCGCTGCGCATCAGAGGGTTCTTAGGCCTCTGCGTCATCCATTAACTCCTGTTTATGGACACCTCGTCAGGCATTATCCCGTACTTATATTATATTTTATCTCTGTTATATATGCAGAAAAAACCCTGAATGACTTACCTTCAAGATGATTTAGTTGCTCCTGCCCCCATTAAACCTGACTGCCGTCGTCGTCTTAGCGGACAACGGAGCGCATGTGTCCTGTATGCGTGTCACAAGGTGCATGCACAGATTCAAAACACACAACACTATTAAAACTTACTTGGCATTTCTAAGTTCAGGTGAAATGACTATGAAACCTTTAAATATTATGTGGAAAAACATAATAAAACTCTTCCCACACAGTTTATTACATGAATGACACATATAGTTTTACTTGAGTAACTCAAGTTCTCACTGATATTTCAATTAGAAAATACAAATTGTGACAGTTAACCAAATAAACTATAATTACTTCACCACATTTTTTTTTTTTTTCAGTGTAATTGCTCACAGCAAATCACAGTGCCCTTGAGTGATTCTCTGCTGCTGATGTTTAACAGGTGTGTCTGATTCTGATGATGAGCTGGAGCAGGATTGGGGCAGGTGAGCCGGAACATGGCAACCCAGTCATAGCGCAGAAGGGCCAACTGACCGAGGCAGGCAGATGGCTAGGAAGAGGAAGACCAGGCAGGAAACAGGGCCACCAATCAGGAGCAAGGGACACTGGAGACACTGGAGACAGGGCATAACAGGCCGTGGCACCCTCCCATGTCCACAGCCTCTGCCTCCACTTCCTCGGACTCTGCTGGTTGCCCTACCGTCACCCTCTATGAGGTGATGATGTGCTTCAAGTCAGCGATGCTCTCATCAAGGAAGCTCTAACATGCAAAACATCATATCGTAATGAGTCCAATGCAATATTCATGTTTGTCTGTTAATCAGAAAAACAATAAAAAATACAACACTAAACTTGGCGTTTTAGCTTTGCCCTATCCAACGTCACCATAGCCAGCTGCTGCTAGCTAAGCAGTAATGGAAAATACACTTTCAAAACAATGTCTAAATGCTAACAAAGCTATCTTGATAGCTATCAGTGCTAGCAATGTCTATGTTGGTTATGTGCATTCAATATTATGATACATGAGGTAAAGGCTTGTAGTTAGAAGTTGTGATGAAAACGATGCACTGATACACTCAACTTTCCGGCGCCGATGTGCTAATGGCATGTCTCTCTCAAGCTGTAAGGATCAGGATGCATTTGATTTTTGCTGTCAGTCTGGATTAAGTTTTCATTCCACAGTTTAATTTGTGTCTGTAATTACAGATGCATGCCCCTAGTGCTTAATGCAAGGAAATGCATTTCATTAAAAAGAAACATTGAAAAGAAACACCACTGCTAACATGTAGCTATTTTTTTCTGTTTTCAAATGTGCATGGAACTTTATTTAGACACTAACAGGACCAATATAGCACAGCAACAGATACAACATTGACCCGAATATAGGACTTTTTTTTTTTTTTTTTCGAAGAAAATAATATGAAAAAGTGGGCTCACCTTATAACCGGGGTCTAACCGTTGACACATGCTGATAGTTGTCTTGGGTCACTACACGACCACAGCGGCAGAGGGTGCCAGCTTATTGTAGAGACCTCACTGACACTGTGGCTGGGGTCACAGCTGGTATGTCAAGTCAGTCATACAGTTCTCTGCTTGAAAATGTATATACATTTTTTTCTTTTTTTTTTTTTTATATGTACAAAATCATCATCAACATTTTGATAGCACACAAGGCGATTTTCCTGACAGAAAAAAACATAGACGAACAGACAGAAAATACTTGTATACACAGATATTCCAATCCCTGTCTGTGTAGGACATTCTTGGTATAACATTCAATACAATTTTGAGTTAAAGTGATTCAGAATGGCTCACTCAGTCCTCAACATTAGCAAACCTGCATTTCACTACTTCTGATTTTCCTAAATACCCATGTCGAGTGTAGGAAGTTCACCTCAATACAACAATATACTCTAAAATCTTCTCAAATTGGAGCATGGGGTGTGCAGTGATGTCTGAGATAAGTCCAGCTGGAGGTGTGTGACATGGAAAGTTGTGTGATTGGAAACAGAGCATCTCATTTCAAACAGCACTCCTCTGCAACACCAATCACCAAACACACACCTGCTTGTTGTTATATTGCTGCAAGCAATATGAGAACTCCCTATGAAAATCACACCCGTGTCAACTCAAGTCCCTGTTGGTGCGTAAGTGGCTTAGTCTCCAATTACATGTGTGAAGTCTTGTCTTGTCACTACACACACATACAGATGCGCGCGCGCACGCACGCACGCACACACACACACACACACACACACAACCCCAAGCAGTGAGTGGAGGTTAACGAGGCCTGTCGGCACCTTGATCTGTCCCAGGTACACTTTCTGCTGCTGATGTGGCTGATGTTAAACTGCGCCCCAGCCGTGCCGCACACTGACATTCATCTGGAGATTTGGTAATTAGCCTGTACTGACACACTGCAAACACACACATACATGTATACATAGATCTGCAACCATCTATCAATCAAGGCATCTAATAGTTGAGTACACCAACCTGCCCTCCTTCTGTCCCCTTATCTTTTGTTGTCATCTCTCCTTGCTCAGCCCCTGTAAGCTAATTACCAGTCAGATATGCATTCCTTCTCTTTCAGTGGGTGACAATCCCCCCAGAAACCTTACCAAGACTTTGCTTTATAAAAGTAAATGAATATGCAACATAATTGTTGAGTATATTTTATTTTCCTATGATAGTATTGTAACACTTAAAACAATATGAGCCATGATGCTGTGTGCTACAGCAAGTACACACATTCATTATGCTTGTTTGAATATTAAGCTGTTATACTCAAAGTAAATGTCTCCATCATTGAAAACTTGAAGTAAAAAGAAAATTACATTCCAGATTTGTTATATACATTGTGATGTTAGGTTCATTAATGAAGTGAGTATAGTCAGAATTTCAGAACACTAAATCATGATTTCAATGTCCACCAGCATAACTCCATCCACTTGACTAACCTTAACTCCCTAACCTTTCCTGAATATTAAAAAAGGATGAATACTATGTAAAATACTAAACCCCTTTTACCGATTTGGGGGTTTAACATTTGCTTTGAGAAAACATGGTATTTTTGGCTCAATAACAGACAGAAATAACTAGTTAAGGTGAAGATTTTTGCAGTGTGCATGTAAACAGGATATTAAAAAGAAGCCAAGCATTTAGGGAGGGGGAGATGTGTGTGTGCGTGTGTGCGTGTGTGCGTGGTGTCGGGCCACACTGCCTCATTCATGTTGACATTAAGAACTTTCTTTTATCTCCCCTTCCCCTGAGAAAAGAGGCCCTGCAACATTCTGAGGAAGCTTAGCTCCCAGAGCACAATAAAGAATAATATCATTCCTGTTTACCCATATCAGCTGCTATTTCACAGCTCCCCCCACCCCACCCCACCCCACACACACACACACACACACACACACACACACACACACACACACACACACTTCGTAAGCCAATAGCTGCAACAGTACATTAGACAGCTACTGTATCTGGCATCTACAAATGTCAAGAAGAAGAGCACATCTGGCTTCCAGTAAGGTGGGGAGGAAGGGAAGAGGTGAGGGAGGAGTGTGGCACACAGCAAATTGAACATATGCACACATTTCTCTGCAAGACAAGCAAAGTTCACGTAAACAATTTTGACGGGCTGCATCGTGGAAGGCTTATACCAGCAGCTGTCAGTCTTCATACATTTGGTTGAGAAGAGCCAAAGTATATTGCAATGGTGTATGTGTGTGCATGTGTGTGTGTGTGTGTGTGTGTGGGGGGGGGGGTGAAATGGCAGTTTAATCATGTGCCGGTTTTTTTCATGCCCATGATAGCATCTTAAATAAGTCAATACAACTAATGCATGATTACAGCACTAACTTCACTGACAAGGCAAATAAAAAACATGTTTGTTGAGGTACAACGACCAATCACTAAAGAAGTCAAATCACAAGCAACTGAGATGATAACATCTACAATGTTCCATAAATGATAATAATACCTACAAAACCTGAAAAGAGAAATTAATTTATTGACAACTGACAACATTGACAATACAACATGGAGCTGTATGAAATATTTATGTTTTTTAGAAGTTATTTTTCATTTTAGTTAAGCAACTTTTACAATCATAATCACATTTCTGTTTCACATTTTGATTAATGATGAAGCTTTAGGCAGGTGAAATTAAACAAAAAATAAAAATTAGAGAAAAGAGAGAGTAAGTAGATACATAGAAATAAATCACTGTTGCAGTAATTGCAGATTTGTTGCAGTAATTGTAACATTTCAGACACCACAGATGTGTATATAAGAAAAGGGCAAGTTATTTGCTCAGTCTGGTAAATTTCCTAAATCATCTCTGTCCACATACTGTACCTTGGGGGTCAGGTTTTAGCCACTTAGTTGTGATACATTTGAGTGCTGCAGTTACAAATATTTGTAGGAGGTAGTTTTTGCTTCTTCCATTGATGCCTAATGGTATCACTCCCAATATTGCCAACTTTGGATCATTCATGAAACTTTGCTTAAATACTAGCCTCAGTGCCTCAAAGACATCAGCCCAAAAGGTTTTTAACTTAGGGCATGCCCAAGATATATGGGTGTGGTTACCAGTTTGTGTGCCACAGTTTCTCCAGCATTTATCAGAGTGTGATGGCCCCATTTTAGACATTATTTCTGGTGTTCGAAAACATATTGTTATTACCATCCATCTTAATTCCCGCCACATATTTGAGTAAGTTACTAGATGTGCTTCAGTGCATTACTCTTCCTACATGTCCTGCTGTATGTCTGTATTCATTTCATTCCCCATTATTCTTTTATCTATAGTGTATCATTTGGATTCATACCTATAAATATTTGGTAGATATGGCCAGTAATTGTTTTATTCCTGTTATCTCTTTGTCTTTTGACTATGAACTCTTCAATTGGGGTGGGTTCAATGACTTTATATAGCTCTTTATGTTTTGTTAAAAGGTTCCTTAATTGTAAGTACCTGAAGAAGTCTGTATTAGGATGTGTAGATTCCTCTCTAATGTTCAACTGATTTGAGGTTGCCATCCTCAAGGAGTTGATGTAGATTGGTGAGGCCATGCTCTAACCATTTTCTGAAGCCTGCATCTAAAAGAAAGGGTACAAAATCATCTATGAATCCAGTATTTGTTGGTGCTGAAATTGCTTTAGATATGAATGATGTTATATTTTTTGCCAAATCTTTAATGTCGTCCTTGTCCAGTGGTCCTTAATAGGTGGCCCCCAGGCCGCATCCAGTACCCCTGTCCTAGTCCATTAACTGATTTTGTTTTTTTCTTAAGGGGATATCTATGAAGTCTGAGTCTGCAAGGGCCATGTACATGTATACTTTTCTCAAGGTTAAACCATCATGTAGTAGAATGTTGCATCCATACTGCTAGGCGTCTCAACTGTGCAGACCAGAAATAACACCTTAAGTTGGGGTGTTTGAGCCCTCCCTGTGCTTTAGATAGCTGGACTGTTTTTAGTCTAATTCTAGGCCATCTCCATTGCCAGATGAATTTTTGAAATTGACCAATCTGTTTTATCAAATGTGGATTTAGGAATACCTAAAGATAACCTATGTCCATGGCCATCGTCTTGTCTACGTTAACCTTGTAACCTGAGAAATACCCAAATGTGGAAAATAAAGTAGTGTTTGGGCTGTGTATGGGTCATATACACATGTTTTTTACAAGTTGTAGCCCAGCTTCTGCTGTTTAATTTGATAAAAAAAAATATGACTATATTCGACCATAATAAGTGCAGTAGTGGCTCTGTGGTTGTTCTGCATGTCTTAAGGGTTAGGGTTAGGGGTTAGGGTTAAATACCTATTGTGATGTTATGCGTTAATAACATTTAGGAACTGTAGTTCCCATAATGCTTAGTTAGGCATGCACACTGGACGTATAGAGTCAGTGAGTGTTTGAATGATGTCTGAACATGCCGCAGCAAACAACGTGCAATAAAGTACAAGTTTATTGAACACGCCTCATCTGTTCATCAGCTAGAATAGAACAGATATGACATGGTGTCAGAAGTGGGATGATGATTCCGTAGAGGAGGAAGATTTTGTAGTGGACAGTGTACAGACTTGTAGCACAGATAAAGCTGAATTGATTGTGCCGATTGAGGTAAATGAGACAATAATACCATTCAAGCTCGATACAGGGGCTCAAGTAAATCTACTATCAATTCAGGACTACAGAACATTGACCGTTAAGAGCAAGATCTATCCTGTAAAGATCAAAGTGACGGGATACACAGGTGAGCCTATTCCTGTGAAAGGAAGCTGCATAACAACCTTAAAGAATAAAGGACGTCAGATCAAGACACAGCTACTGATCGTGGACAAGAGCGTACAGCCAATCCTCGGGCTCAGTGCATACGAAAGACTCAATCTGGTCAAGAAAGTGTTCGTAGTGACATCGCTATCAACTTCAAATGATCATGACTCGCTCATGGAGGAGTACAGAGACTGTTTTGAAGGACTCGGATGTCTACCTGGACTACACAAGATACATGTGGATAAAAGCGTGTCCCCAGTTGTGCATCCGTGCAGGAAAGTGCCATTCAAGCTTAGGGAAAAGCTAAAAGAGGAGCTGGCACGTAAGGAAAAAGGAAGTCATCAAAAAGATTGACAAGCCTATAGAATGGGTCAGTTTGCTGGTGATAGTTCAAAAGAAGACAGGTGCTTTGAGAATATGCCTTGATCCCAGGGACCTAAATAAGGCAATAAAGAGAGAACACTTTAAGCTACCAACCAGAGAAGAAATCATGGCGCAGTTTGCTAGTGCAAAATTGTTCAGCAAATTAGATGCCTCATCAGGTTTCTGGCAGCTAAAGCTAGAAGAGGAGAGTACAAAGCTTTGCACCTTCAACTCGCCTGAGGGCAGGTATCGCTTTCTTCCTCTCCCGTATGGCATCTTGTCAGCACCTGAGGTATACCACAAAACCATAAACATGATATTTGAACACATACCAGGAGTTGATACTATGATGGATGATATAATCGTATGGGTTTCTACTCGAGAAGAACATGACATGAGACTGAGACAAGTACTAGACAAGACAAGAGAGGTGAACCTGAAACAGAATAAGGAAAAATGCGAGTTTGGAGTGAAAACACTTACTTTTGTCGGCGACGTGGTCAGTGAAGAGGGGGTGAAACCGGATCCAAGAAAGGTATCAGCGATCTACAACATGGAATGACCCTAAAACAGAGACGACATCAGAAGGTTCCTCGGTATGGTAACGTACTTTGCCAAATTCATACCAGATCTTTCCACACGTTCTGCACCACTCAGAAGCCTACTTGATCAGAAAAACGAATGGTGCTGGTCATATGAGCAGGAACAGTGCTTTAAGCAATTAAAAGAGACTGTGCTGAAGTTCTACGATCCCGAGAAGAGCACCAGGATCTCAGCAGACGCTTCGCAGTACGGCCTGGGCGCGGTGCTACTTCAACAACATGAGGAGCAGTGGCTACCGGTCGCCTACGCATCCAGGGCCTTGACGAGCGCCGAGTCCCGGTACGCTCAAATAGAAAAAGAGCTTCTTGCAAGTACATACGCATGTGAACGATTTCATCAATATGTCTATGGTCAAGCGTTTGAAGTGGAAACGGACCATAAACCACTCGTATCGATCATGTCCAAGCCATTGAATGATTGCCCTGTAAGAATACAACGCATGTTGATAAGATTACAGAAATATGACGTACAGATGATATACACACCAGGGAAGTACATGTTCACCACCGATGCTCTTTCCCGAGCTGTGGACAAGAAAGAGAGTGCCGACAGTGAAAAGTGTGCTGACATACAGGCTTACGTGGATATGGTTTTGTCGTCGCTCCCGTCGCTTTCTGAAGACAGAACTGAGCAAATCCGTCAAGAAACAAACAAAGACGAAACATTGAAAGAACTGAAAGTGACAATACAGAAAGGATGGCCTAAAAGCAAAAGTAACTGCCCAAAGAGAATACAGGACTATTGGAATCACAGAGCTGAGCTTACAGTAGCTTACAAATATTCATTTTCTGTGGTATGTTAATCAAATGTGTTGAAATTTGACTGTGTTTTCCAGCTAATAAGACAGAGATATAACGTTAGTCATCTGCAGACATCTGTTTGCAGAGTGTCACAGTTGAAGACAGACCAACACACACCTCTAATCAAAATGGTTTAAAAGCAGCTTTCAACTCACATCGGTTATGCCCTGGAGAATGTCCTTAAATGTTCTTCATGGCGACAAAACTCTTGGTCCTTCAGTTAATGTAATGAACAATAGCGCTATCGTCAGCTATCTGAGAAAGTTAGCCACATAACATTATTTAGCTACCGCAGTTTATGCTTCATGGGGCACAGTTAGCTAGTTACCTGTAATCACTCACTAAGTTACGGGTAACTCTGATTAACAGTCACTGAAAGTCCTTAGCTGGCACCCGAGTCACACTGGAAAACGTTAGCTTGCAAGGTCGGTTAACGTCAGCTAACAATAGCTTCCCCCAGAATACAGTAAAAAGTTCAACTTTTAACTATGCAACTTACCATGTGGACGGTACTGGCAGAAATGCACCTTGGAGCGCAGGACACACTCCTTCCATAACCGCTCGCTCAATATCTCCTAATTGGAATGAGCCGGCCATGTTCGGTCAATCTTCTCTTTGACTCCGCATCCACAGCACGGTTGGTCAGAGGTGTGGGCGGGTCTGTGCACGCTGATAGGTGTGGGCTATTTGCATATTTTCTAAACATTTAGATTTAGATTTAACATTTAGATTTAGATTTACCATGTAGATTTAGATTTAGCATTTACATTTAGATTTAACATTTTGATTTAGATTTAGCTTTTATGTTTAGATTTCACATTTAGATTTAGATTTAACATTTAGATTTAGATTTTGCATTTATGTTTAGATTTGCCATTAAGATTCCCCTTTTAATTGTACCTCAAATGTGAGGAAAATGAGCTAAATGTGAGGAAATTGAGCTAAATGTGAGAAAGTGAGCTAAATATTCATAATATATCAACTCTAAAAGTGTGACTGAATTTTTACATTCGGCAGCCCATATGAGTTACCCTCTACACCTATGCTCTGCACAAGACAAATAAGGAAACATCATTCACTCATAAAATCTTTAGTATATGGTTGAAGGCCCGGAACATAGCTAGCAAGACAACTTGAGTTAATATTATTTCATAACCTTTTTTTGACTAAAAGTGAAGTTGATATGTTGTCTTTTGAATTGTTATCATATACCGCTGTCATTAGACCAAAACTGTGTCTGTAACTAAACATACACTTTGCATGTTGAAATTTATGGTTTCGAGCAGAATAGTTCAGCAACTGTTGGACAGATTGTGGGCTACTAACTTTGGTGATTAGGTCATAAAAACAGCACTTATTGTGCCATCTGGACGTAAGAATTCAAGGTATATTTTAAGATTATTTCAATCCAACACTGATGGCTAACAAACCATAGGCCGCACCAAGTCTTTTCTACTTCCAGTTTTACCGGCACTGAGTTGTGCCAATCAGGAGATGGAACCTCTCTGAATCGGGGCCAAAGCACATCTGTCCTATCTCCAAGCAGGCTGCAGTGACATCTTGGGACTACAGGCAACCCATGAAAACCTCTTTCTCTCCCTCATACAAGCAACTCATGTCTTTGCAGGATATCAGAGAGAAGGGCATTTTTAAAAGTCTTTCTGTGTTCAGTACTTTTGTATCTTCTCTCTTTAAAACCCACCATATCCTGATTATACTGCTTCACAACAAAAAACATTTAGATCGTTACATTATGTGAGACCTTTATCGTGAAGAATACTCCTTTGATGAGCTTAATTAGCTGTAACTCTTTTATCGTACAGCAGGGAGGAAGAGTCAGTACCCACCATCAAGAGAGGGGGCCTGTTGTGATGAAAACACAAATCCTTAGGCAATGAGATCAAGAGCCGAGCCAAACCAAGTCAACTGGAGCCAGCACGTGTATGGAAAAAGGTCCATCCCATCCTGAGTTTACTGCTCTTACATGCTCTTGTTCAGTATAAATTAATAATGCACCAATGTGAAAATTGTGGCCGATACCGATATTAATTTTCCTGTTATGGCCAATACCGATACTTACTGATGTCGATATCTCTGTATAGAAAACACATTTTTATGATAATCATGTCTGATATTGGTCACATTTATCTGTGTGCGAAATGTGACTGTCATGAGATTTTCAGAAGAAAAAATAAATATTTATAAAAAATACATTTTTTATAGAGGATACAAGTGTGTCCTAAATTCACACTATGAATAAGCCAACCCTGAGTTGAATTCTGAATTCTCAGTAAACATCTAACTCGCTTGAGCCCAAGTCACTGTATTCTGTGAACATTGTACAACAGTTCAAAACTTTAAAGTACAGTAGTAGGCCTTAAATGGCCAAAGCCAAAAGTATTGAAAAAGGTAAAATGTGAAAATTGAGCCAGAACAAACTGGACTGAACAGACACTGGCTTTTGCAGTCTTCTGAACTGTAAGTACAGTAACAAAGTACTGTAACTGCCAAGTACTTTAGGGTTAGGCCTAACCCTTAGCCTCCCAGTGCTTTGGAGGCAGACAAATGTTGTGCTGAACAAACAGGAGCATTTCTGCTCTCTCTGTACTGATCCTATTTCTCTTTCACTGACAACATTTGAAGTGGTGGAGAAGAGAAGTTCACTATCCACGCTTGCACATGGAGCTGACAGGTACTTCCTTGCTACTGGGGCAAGGACAGGGAAGTGGGTCATGTTGCTTTGCCAGTAGTGCAACAGGCTCAGTCAGGTAAACAACGTGGCTTGTCATAGCGGGGCTCAGCGACCTCAAGCACCTCGCTGAATCCTCCGTCCTTCACTACTGAAAACGGTTGGTCATCAACAGAGATCATCTTTGTTATTGCCATGGTTAATGCCTTTTGCTTCAGGTGGTCCTTGTGGAGTTTCTTGGTCTTTTGCAGCGCTTGTTCTATGGGGCCACCGACTGGTGCTGCTGCCGTAGCGTTAGCAGCAGCTTTCTTCCACTGCTTGTTAGCATTAACTAGTTTCTCATGTTTTTTAAGTGGGTGATCAAATTGGTTGTATTGAACGATTTGACACGAACTCCCCCTCACATCACTCGGCCCTCACAATCATTGCATACAGCATAGCGAGGATCCTCTTCAGACACTTTGAAGAACGACCAGACGGATGACATCGCTGCTCCCTCACCAAATACAACACTCACACTGACTTTTGGACTTTTTTTGCCGCCTCCAGCACCTGCTTGCAAATTTATGCAATCATGCAAAAACAAACATCCCCGCCCCGACACTCTCACATCTTCTCCTTCTTCTTCTTATAGGATTTCGGCAGTGTAGACGCTGTTAAGCGTATTACTGCCCTCCACAGGTCAGATTTAGATCTAAATTCTCACATACACTCACATCTAAGCCTACACACACATCAAATATACAGGAATGATTCACATTTGCCTTATTTTGACACTGGAACGATGCTGATGTGTAAAAAAATGACCATGTCGGCTGATATTATATCGGTGGCCGATATATCATGCAACACATATAAATATGTATCAAATAACACTCATACATCCCACATCTATGAATGTAGATACTTGTAGGGTTAATGACTGACACCGCAGCCAAAGCAGCTTATCATTGATACAGTAACTGGGTGAATATTTAGAGATAAAGGGCGGCTGCTTTGTTTCAGAATGTCACAGAGCAGCAGCAGAGACAGCAGAATAGGCGGGTGGAGCCACGGGGTCTGAGATCTTACAGTGGGTATGTGGTCAATACAGACAATTGTGTAAGGTCCATCCTTGATAGGTTTTAGTTGAGACATTTCATCATTATAGAACTGGCTACCACGAATAATTAATTATATCAATTCGACATTCTAGAACTGGTTACCATGGTTACACTGATCAATGCATTTCAACATTCTAGAACTGGTTACCATGGTTACTCCAGTTGAAATATTTCAACATTCTAGAACTGGTTACCATGGTTACACTGATCAGTGCATTTCAACATTCTAGAACTCGTTACCACGGTTACTCTAGTTATATCATTTCAACATTCTAGAACTGGTTACCATGGTTACACAATTTGAAATATTTCAACATTCTAGGATTGGTTACCACAGTTACTCTAGTTAAGACATTTCAACATTCTAGAACTGGTTACCATGGTTACTCTGATTATATTATTTCAACATTCTAGAATTGGTTACCATGGTTACTCTACTTGAAGTATTTCAACATTCTAGAACTGGTTAACATGGTGACTCTGATCAAAGCATTTCAACATTCTAGAACTGGTTACCATGGTTTCTCTTATCAAAGCATTTCAACATTCTAGAGCTGGTTACGATGGCTACTTTAGTTAAGACAGTTCAACATTGTAGAACTGGTCACCATGCTTACTCTAATTATATCATTTCAACTTTCTAGAACTTATTGCCATGGTTACTCTACTTAACACATTTCAACATTCCAGAACTGGTTACCATGGCTTCTCTGATCAAAGTATTTCAACATTCTAGTACTGGTTACCACAATTACTCTATATCATTTCAACATTCTAGAACTGGTTACCACGGTTAGTCTAGTTAAGACATTTGAACATTCTAGAACTAGTTAACATGGTTACTCTAGTTGAAATATTTTAACATTCTAAAACTGCTTACCAGGTTTACTCTAGCTATGTCATTTCAACATTCTAGAACTGGTTACCATGGTTACTCTAGTTAAGACATTTCACATTTCTGGAACTGGTTACCATGTTTTCTCTGATCAAAGCATTTCAACATTCTAGAACTGGTTACCATGGTTACTCTAGTTAAGACATTTCACATTTCTGGAACTGGTTACCATGTTTTCTCTGATCAAAGCATTTCAACATTCTAGAACTGGTTACCATGGTTACTCTACTTAAGACATTTCAACCTTCCAGAATTGGTTTCCATGGTTTCCTGATAAAAGCATTTGAACATTCTAGAGCTGGATACCATGGTTACTGTAGCTGAAATACTTCAACATTCTAGACCTGCTTACAATGGTTTCTCTGATCAAAGCATCTCAACATTCTAGACCTTGTTACCACGATTACTCTATATCATTTTAACAATCTAGGACTGGTTACCATGATTTCTATAGTTAAGACATTTCAAGATTCTAGAACTGGTTACCAGGTTTACTCTAGCTATGTCATTTCAACATTCTAGAACTGGTTACCATGGTTACTCTGATCAAAGCCTTTCGACATTCTAGAACTGGTTACCATGGTTACTCTAGTTAATACATGTCACATTCCTAGAACTGGTTACCATGGTTTGTCTGATCAAAGCATTTCAACATTCTAGAAATGATTAACATGGTTACTCTAATTATATCATTTCAACATTCTAGAACTGGTTACCATGGTTACTCTAGTTAATGAATTTCAACATTCTAGAACTGGTTACCATGGTTACTCTGATCAAAGCATTTCAATATTCTAGAACTGGTTACCACGGTTACTCTACTTACATCATAATTACCATGGTTTGTCTGATAAAAGCATTTTAACATTCTAGAAATGATTACCATGGTTACTCTAATCATTTCATTTCAACATTCTAGAACTGGTTACCATGGTTACTCTAGTTAAGACATGTCAACATTCTAGAACTGGTTACCATGGTTACTCCAATTATATCATTTCAATATTCTATCATTGGTTAACATGGTTTCTCTGATCAAAGCATTTCAACATTCTAGAACTGGTCACCATGGTTACACTGGTTATATCATTTCAAAATTGTAGAATGTCTTACCACAGTTACACTAGTTAAGACATTTGAACAGATATTTTCAACAAACCATTTTAACATTCTAGAACTGGTTACCATGGTTACTCTAGTTCAGACATTTCAACATTCTGCAACTTGTTACCACGGTTACGCTGATCAAAGCATTTCAACATTCTAGAACTCGTTACCACAGTTAGTCTAGGTATATCATTTCAACATTCTAGAACTGTTTACCATGGTTACTCTAGTTATATCATTTCAACATTCTAGAACTTGTTACCACGGTTGCTCTATTTGCATCATTTCAACATTCTAGAACTGGTTACCATGGTTACTCTAGTTAAGACATTTCAACATTCTAGAACTGGTTACCGCGGTTGCTCTATTTGCATCATTTCAACATTCTAGAACTGGTCACCATGGCTTCTCTGATCAAAGCATTTCAAAATTCTAGAACAGGTTACCGTGGTTTCTCTGATCAAAGCATTTTAACATTCTAAAACTGGTTACCATGGTTACTCTATTTGAAATATTTAGACATTCTAGCAGTGGTTACTACGGTAACTGTAATTATATCATTTTTAACATTCTAGAATTGGATAGCACGGTTACTCTAGTTATATCATTTCAACATTCTAGAACTGCTTACCACCGTCACTCTAGTTAAGACATTTCAACATTCTAAAACTGGTTAACATGGTTAATCTACTTGAAATATTTAAACATTCTAGAACTGGTTACCACAGTCACTCTAGTTATATCATTTGAACATTTTGGAACCGGTTAGCATGGTTACTCTGATCAAAACATTTCAACATTCTAGAAACGGTTACCACGGTCACTCTACTTATATCATTTCAACATTCTAGAACTGGTTACCATGGTTACTCTGATCAAAGCATTTCAATATTCCATAACTAGTTACCATGGTTACTCTAGTTAAGACATTTCAAATTTCTGGAACTCGTTACCATGGTTTGTCTGATCAAAGCATTTCAACATCCTAGAAATGATTACCATGGCTCTTCCAATTATATCATTTCAACATTCTAGAACTGGTTACCATGGTTACTCTCATCCAAGCATTTCAACATTCTAGAACTTGTTACACCGGTTACTCTAGTCATATCATTTCAGCATCCTAGAACTGGTTACCATGGTTACTCTGATCAAAGCATTTCAACATTCTAGAACTGTTTACCATGGTTACTCTAGTTATATCATTTCAACATTGTAGAACTTGTTACCACAATTACACTAGTTAAGACATGTCAACATTCTAGAACTGGTTACCATGGTTACTCTAGTTAAGACATTTCAACATTCTAGAACTGGTTACCACGGTACCTCTATTTGCATCATTTCAACATTCTAGAACTGGTCACCATGGCTTCTCTGGTCAAAGCATTTCAACATTCTAGAACAGGTTACCATGGTTTCTTTGACCAAAGCAACATTCTAGAACTGCTTACCATGATTAATCTAACTAGACAAATTGCATTTCCTGCTAAAATACAGTGTGAATGCTGAAGGCCGAAGGGATATCTGCTGAATGTACTGCTGAAAGGCTGAAAAAGCTGAAAAGCTGAAAAAGTTGAAAAGTTAAAGGCAGAAAGAGCATAAAAATCTGAACATGTTGATAGCTGAACAGTTTCTGTAGCTGAACATGAAGCTGAATGTATGAAGAAGCTCAAAAGGCAGAGACATGAATATTTTCAAAAGATGAAAAGACAGAAACGCTGACGAGGGCTGAAAGAGTTTAAAAAGTTGACCTTTTTCAAAGCTGAACATGAAGCGGAATGTTTAAAGGAGTTGAAAAGGCAGAAAGATGAATATCTGAAAAGGCTAAAAAGGTGTAGAGCAAGAGGGCTGAAAGAGCTTGAAAAGGAGAAAAAAGACAGAAAAGGCCGAATGGTTGTAGAATAAGAGGACAGAAAGAGCTCAAAAAGTGAAAAAAGACTGAAAAAGTGGAATGTTAAAGGCAAAAAGAGCTTTAAAAGTTGAACATATTGATCGCCGAACAGTTTCTGTAATGGAACATGAAGCAGAATGTATAAAAAAGCTGCAAAGGTACAGAGATGAATATTTTATAAAAGATGAAAAGGCAGAAAAGCTGAGGAGGGCTGAAAGTTTTTAACATTGCAGCTTGTGGGGCAGCTGTTTCACTTCTTGTCGCTCCAGGGCTTCCACATCCAAACTCATACATCTAAAATGAGACCATCTTCTGAAAGCCAACAAGTTTTCCTACAATTCTATGTATACATTGTCTATGTTGAGTAAAAGGTTTGGGATCTAAATCAAGCTGAAGAGAATTTCTTTTCTTGAGCAGCTTCAGGTGCTCTACACTCGCGATGATGTCACGCACTCTAGCTGACGCAATACACACCCTTTTTAAGTTCTTCAAACTAAAACTGTGATTAGTTCAAAACTGTACAATATTTTATTATTATTATTTAAAAACTGAATACAAGCCCAATAGTTCAAGGTTAAGTGACTCTTTTACAGTTGGAATGGTGTCTCTAGCTCAAAGCATGAGGGAGAAGAAGAGGTTGAAAGTCAAGGATTTTTGACGAGGATTTGAAGCTTTTCAAATGTCCTTAAAAAGATGCACATTTTGATACTTCAATGGTTTCAATGGCTCAAGGTTTGTAGGAGAAGAAGCGTGCCGAAAAATGTACGGAAGCAGGAATAATGAAAAGAAAAAGAAAAAGAAATTCCAGAAGGACAATAGTGCCTTCAGCATTCACACTAATTATATAATTTCAACATTCTAGAACTGGTTACCATAGTTACTCTAGTTACATCATTTCAACATTCTAGAACTGTTTACCATGGTTACTCTAATTATATCATTTCTACATTCTAGAAATGGTTACCGTAGTTGCTTTAGTTGAAATATTTCAACATTGTAGAACTTGTTACCATGGTTACTCTGATCAAAGCATTTCAAGATCCTAGAACTCGTTACCCTGGTTACTCTAGCTATGTCATTTGAACATTCTAGAATTGGTTACCATGGTTACTCTAGTTGAAATATTTCAACATTCTAGAACTGGTTACCATGTTTACTTTAGTTGAAATATTTCAACATTCTAGAACTCATCACCATGGTTTCTCTTATCAAAACATTTCAACATTCTAGAATTGGTTACCACGGTTACTCTATTTATATTATTTCAGCATTCTAGAACTGGTTACCACGATTACTGTAATTATATCATTTCAACATTCTAGAATTGGTTACCATGGTTACTCTAGTTAAGACATTTCAACATTCCAGAACTGGTTACCATGGTTACTGTGATTATACTATTTCAACAAAGTAGAACTGGTCACCATGGTTTCTCAGATCGAAGCATTTCAACATTTTGAAACTGGTTACCACGATTTTTTAATTATATTGTTTCAACATTCTACGACTGGTTACCATGGTTACTGTAATTATATCATTTCAACATTCTCGAACTTGTTGCCATAGTTACTCTGAGATTATTTTTTCAACATTCTAAAACTGATTACCATGGTTACTCTAGTTGAAATATTTCGACTTCCTTGAACTGGTTACCATGGTTACTCTGATCAAAGCATTTCAAAATTCTAGAAATTACCACGTTTACTCTAGTTTTATCATTTCAACATTGTAGAACTGGTAACAACGCTTACTCTCGTTATATCATTTGAACATTCTAGAACTGGTTACCATGGTTTCTCTGTTCAAAGCATTTCAACATTCTAGAACTGGTTACCATGGTTATAATAGTCATATCATTTCAACATTGTAGAACTGGTTACCATGGTTTCGCTTATTAAAGCATTTCAACATTGTAGAACTAGTTATCACGGTTACAACAGTTATATCATTTCAACATTGTAGAACTACTTATCACGGTTACAACAGTTATATAATTTCAACATTGTAGAACTACTTATCATGGTTACAACAGTTATATAATTTAAACATTCTATAACTCGTTACCAGGGTTTCTCTGATCAAAGCATTTCAACATTTTAGAACTGCTTACCACGGTTACTCTAATTGTATCATTTCATAACATTGTAGAACTGGTTACCATTGTTTCTCTGATCAAAGCATTATAACATTCTAGAACCGGTTACCATGGTTTCTTTAGTTAAGACATTGTAACATTCTAGAACAGATAACCACGGTTACTCTCGTTATATCATTTGAGCATTCTAGAACTGGTTACCATGGTAACTCTAGTTAACACATTTCATCATTCTAGATCCAGTTACCATGGTTACTCTAGTTAAGACATTTCAACATTCTAGAACTGGTTACCATGGTCACTCTAATTATATCATTTCAACATTCTAGAATTGGTTACCATGGTTTCTCTAATCAAAGCATTTCACGTTTACTCTAGTTAAGACATTTTCAACAAAACAAACATTGTAGAACTGGGTACCATGGTTACTCTAATTTAAGGCATTTCAATATTCTACAGCTGGTTACCACGGTTACTCTAGTCATATCATTTCAACATTCTACAACTGGTTACCATGGTTACTCTAGTTATATCATTTCAACATTCTAGATCTGGTTACCATCGTTACTCTAATCAAAGCATTTCAACATTATTGAAATGATTACCACAGTTACTCTAGTTATATCATTTTAACATTCTAGAACTGGTTACCATGGTTACTCTGATCAAAGCACTTCAACATTCTAGAACTGGTTACCATGGTTACTGTCGTTGAAATATTTCATCATTCTAGAACTGGTTACCATGGTTACTCTGATCAAAGTATTTCAACAGACTAGAACTGATTACGATGGCTCCTCTGATCAAAGCACATAAAAATGATAGAACTCGTTACCATGGTTATTCTAGTTACATCATTTCAACATTCTAGAACTGGTTACCATGGTTAGTTTTACCAAGGCATGTCAATATTCTAGAACTGGTAACCACGATTACTCTAATCATTTCATTTCAACATTCTAGGACTGATTACCATGGTTACTCCAGGTGAAATATTTCAACATTCTCGAACAGGTTACGATGATTTCTCTGATAAAAGCATTTCAACATCCCAGAACTGGTTACCACGGTTATTCTAGTTATATAATTTCATCATTCTAGAACTGGTTGCCATGGTTTCTCTAATTAAGACATTTCAACATTCTAGAACTGCTTGCCATGGATACTCTGATCAAAGCATTTCAACATTCGAGAACTGGTTACCACGGTTACTCTAGTTGAAATATGTCAACATTCTTGAACTGGTTACCGTAATTACACTGATCAAAACATTTCAACATTCCAGAACTTGTTACCATGGTCTATCTGATTATATCATTTCGACATTCTAGAACTGGTTACCATGGTTCCTCAGATCAAATCATTTCAATATTCTCGAAATGGTTACTATGGTTACTCTACTTATATCATGTCAACATTCCAGAACTGGTTACCATGGTTACTCTCAGACATTTCAACATTTGAAAAGTGGTTATAATGCTTACTCTAGTTGAGACATTTGAACATTCTGGAATTCGTTACCGTGGTTACTCTAGTTAGATCATTTCAACATCCTAGAACTGTTTACCATGGTTTCTCTGATCAAAGCATTTCAACATTCTAGAACTGGTTGCCACATTTACTCTTGTTATATCATTTCAACATTCTAGAACTGGTTATCATGGTTACTCTAGTCAAGATATTTCAACATTCCAGAACTGGTTACCATGGTTAATCTAATTATATCATTTCAACATTCTAGAACTGGTTACCATGGTTTCTCTGATCAAAGCATTTCATCACTCTCGAACTGGTCACCATGATAACTCAAGTTAAGACCTTTCAACATTCTAGTACTGGTTACCACGGTTTCTCTAGTTGAAAAATGTCAACATTCTTGAACTGGTTACCGTAGTTACACTGATCAAAACATTTCAACATTCTAGAACTTTTTGGCATGGTTTCTCTAAACAAATCATTTCAAGATTCTAGAACCACTTACCATGGTTACACTGATCAAAGCATTTCAGCATTCTAGAACTGGTTACCATGGTTACTGGAGTTACGACAGTTCAACTTTCTGGAACTGGTTACTATGGTTTGTCTGATAAAAGCATTTCAACACTCTAGAAATGATTATGATGGTTACTCTACTTATTTCATTTCAACATTCTAGAACTGGTTCCCATGGTTACTCTAGTTAAGACATTTCAACATTCTAGAAGTGGTTACCATGCTTGCACTGATCAAAGCATTTCAGCGTTCTAGAAATGGTTACCACTGTTACTCTATTTACATCATTTCAACATTCTAGAACTGGTTACTAAGGTTGCTCTGCTCAAAGCATTTCAACATTCTAGAACTGGTTACCATGGTTACTCTAGTTAAGACATGTCAACATTCTAGAACTGGTTACTATGGTTACTCAAGTTAGGACATTTCAACATTCCAGAACTTGTTACCATGGTCAATCTGATTATATCATTTCAACATTCTAGAACTGGATACCATGGTTGTTCTAGTTGAAATATTTCAACATTCTAGAACTGGTTACCATGGTTCCTCAGATCAAATCATTTCAATATTCTCGAAATGGTTACTATGGTTACTCTCAGACATTTCAACATTTGAAAAGTGGTTATAATGCTTACTCTAGTTGAGACATTTGAACATTCTAGAATTCGTTACCGTGGTTACTCTAGTTAGATCATTTCAACATCCTAGAACTGTTTACCATGGTTTCTCTGATCAAAGCATTTCAACATTCTAGAACTGGTTGCCACATTTACTCTTGTTATATCATTTCAACATTCTAGAACTGGTTATCATGGTTAATCTAATTATATCATTTCAACATTCTAGAACTGGTTACCATGGTTTCTCTGATCAAAGCATTTCATCACTCTCGAACTGGTCACCATGATAACTCAAGTTAAGACCTTTCAACATTCTAGTACTGGTTACCATGGTTACTCTCGTTATATCATTTCAACATTCTAGAACTGTTTGCTACAGTTACACTAGTTAAGACATTTCAACATTCTCGAACTGGTTACCACGTTTACTCTAGTTAAGACATTTTCAACAAAACATTTTAACATTTCTGAAACTGGTTAACATGGTTACTCTGATTAAAGCACTTCAATATTCTACAGCTGGTTATCACGGTTACTCTACTCACATCATTTCAACTTCCTAGAACTTGTTACCATGGTTACTCTAGTTAATACATTTCAACATTCAAGAACTGGTTACCATAGCAGGTGTCGCACAACAAACACAGTTAGTCTTAGTGGCTAGCACATCTGCTAACTACAAGGGCAACAGCACCCGCCTATGCCAGGAGTGGGAGCGAGAGCACTGCCTTCACCAGTAAGGGTCAGGCTGCTGCGCAAAAAAAACAAACCAAACGGGCCCAACTGCAGATGCCACAATAAAATTCTTAAGTAGGCCGACGAAAAACTGCCAGAGAAAACAAACACAGCTCAGGATGCAGCTTTTACAGAAAAAAATATAATAATATACACCTATGATGGGAGCGGGAGCGCACACACTGCCTTCACCAACACGGGAAAACTACAACGAAAAGCAGGTACAAATTGTACAGATTACTCGCAGATGTAATGGTAGTACAGATGTCGGGAGAGGGAGCGAGTACACTGGCTTCACCAACATATAAGAGTACAGCAGAAAACGGATACAACCAATGGTGTACCGATTACACAGACAGTAGGTCAAGTGGGCAACGCCTTCTCTTTTTGGGTGTCCGCGGCAAACCGCAACAAACCTTCCGTCTCAGCTCGTCACAGCCCTTGGAGGGCGACCAGGTTGAACAGGTTGTCGCAGGGCTACCAGCGACGAAGTAGCAGTGAAGTAGACATTTTAGTTCAGCTAGAGCTTGCTGATGTACATCTACCTGCAACGCGAGAAGATGAGAAGGAACAGATCCTCTGACGTCACCGGAAGATATAGGCTAGCCGGTATCGTCAGGGGTCACGGGTGACTTTGTTGGTATTAACACTCGACCTGCGCATGTGCGAGATGGAGACATTCAGTGCTGAAGCACCGCCTCTGGCGGTCAGTAAAGATGAAATAGAACTGGTTATCATGGTTCCTCTAGTTGAAATTTTTCAACATTCTAGAACTGGTTACCATGGTTACTCTAGTTATATCATTAAAAATTCTAGAACTGCTAACCATGGTTACTCAAATTATTTTGTTTCAACATTCCAGATCTGGTTACTACGATTACTCTAATTATATAATTTCAACATTCTAGAACTGGTTACAATGATTTCTCTGATCAAAGCATTTCAACATTTTAGAACTGGTTTGCATTGTTACTCTGATCAAAGCTTTTCAACATTCTAGAACTCGTTACCATGGTTACTCTAGCTATATCATTTCAACATTATAGAACTGTTTACCATGGTTACTGTAGTTAAGACATTTCAACATTCTAGAATTCGTTACCATGGTTACTCTAGTTAATACATTTCAACATTCTAGAACTCGTTACAATTGTTACACTCATTACATAATTTCAATATTCTAGAACTGGTTACCATGGTTACTGTATATGTAACATTCCAACATCTCGTACGTAAAATACGTAAAATATTTCAACATTCTAGAACTGGTTACCATGGTTACTCTGATCAAAGCATTTCAGCATTCTAGAAATGGTTACCATGATTGCTCTAATTATGTCGTTTAAACATTCTAGAAGTGGTTACCACGGTTATTCTTGTTATATGATATCAATTTTCTAGGGCTGGTTACCATGGTTACTCTAGTTGAAATATTTCAACATTCGAGAAATGGTTACCATGTTTACTCTGCTAAAAGCATTTCAACATTCTAGAACTGGTTACCACAGTTAGTCTAGTTATATCCCAGTTATATAATTTCAACATTTTAGAACTGGTTAACACGGTTACTCTAGTTTAGACATTTCAATATACCAGAACTGGTTACCATGGATACTCTAATAATATAATTTTAACATTCTAGAAATGGTTAAGATGGCTACTCCAGTTGAAATATTTCAGAATTCTAGGACTGGTTACCATGGCTTCTTTGATCAAAGCATTCCAGAGCTGGTTACCATGGTTACTTTAATTATATCATTTAAACATTCTAGAACTGGCTACCACGGTTGCTCTATTTACATCATTTAAGCATTCTAGAAATGGTTACCATGTTTACTCTAGATGAGACATTTCTACATTCCAGAACCGGTTACCAAGGTTATTCCAAGACATTTAAACATTCTAGAGGTGGTTACCATGCTTCCTCTAGTTGAGACATTTCAACATTCTAGAACTGGTTACCATGGTTACTCTAGGTGAAATATTTCAATATTTTATAACTGCTTACCATGGTTTCTCTGATCAAAGCATTTCAATAGACTACAATTTGTTACCATGGTTAGTGTGATTATATAATTTTAACATTCTAAGACTGGTTACCATGGTTACTTTATTTAAGACATTTCAACATTCTAGAACTGATTAACATGGTTTCTGTGATCAACGTATTTCAACATTCCAGAACTGGTTACCATGGCTTCTCTGATCAAAGCATTTAAAACTTCTAGAACTCGTTACCATGGTTACGTAAAATATTTCAACATTCTAGAACTGGTTACCATGGTTACTCTGATCAAAGCATTTCAACATTCTAGTACTGGTTACCACGATTACTCTACATCATTTCAACATTCTAGGACTGGTTACCATGGTTTCTCTGATCAAACCATTTCAACATCCTAGAACTGAGCCGTTTCTCAACATGCATTCTTCTCTGTACTTCTGTTCTTGTGTACTCCAGAAACGTCATCAGCATCGGACCAAGTACCGTCCCAATTACGGTCGAATACCCCAAATAAGTTCTTGCCATGCCCATTTCACCGAGGATGCATCTTTCGAAACTTGTTTGAACTTTGGAAAGTTACATATCCCAGAATGCACTTCGTGTCAGAAGAGAGGACTCACAACTCTAAGTTACAAGTTTTACATGTTTAGAAATATATTGTTTGAGGGTAAGTTTTATTTTTTTTGTACAAGAATGTAAGTGGTATGAGTGCAAATTAGTGCCCCGTGTCCCAGCATGACCCTCTGAAATCAGCCGCCCGCTGGTTCTGTATCATTGTAATAGTAAAACGTGACCGTTCACTTTCCATTTAAAGGGCAAGTGTCTGAAATGAAATATGAGTTTTATGATTCTGGATTAATTGGTCTGTCTGGGAGGACAAGGTTTTATTTAAGTTTAATATTTTATTTAACCTAAAGCACTTGTCACCGACCAATACGTGTAACATTATCCGCTCATACTCCCTGTTGCTGTCTATTAGTTTGACTATTTAAACACATCAGTAGTGCAAAAATGTACTGTATTGTCCATTAAATCTGTCGACTATAATTTCGTTCAATGGACAGCTGGATGAGCTCTGCCCTCATCAAGTGGAGCACAGAGAACGAGACCCTCTTCACAGGGTGGAAAAACTCTGCAAGGACAGGGTGGGAGTTAGTGTAATATTTTCCTCATTGGCTGTGTATCTGGAGAAGGGTTCAACTTTGCCAGTCTTGAACCATATTATGGAGGGAGTATGCGATTAAATATATTTGTGTATTTTTCCAAGGTACTTTCTCACAATCGCTGGTCTTGCAATAACATGGTTACCCTGATCAAACCTTTTCAACATTCTAGAACACATTGCCACGGTTACTCTAGTTACATCATTTCAACATTCTAGAACTGGTTACAATAGTTACTCTAGTTATATCATTTCAACATTCTAGAACTGGTCACCATGGTCTCTCTGACCAAAGCATTTCAACATTCTAGGACTGCTTGCCACGATTACTCTAATTATATCATTTCTACATTCTAGGACCGGTTACCATAGTTACTCAAGTTATATCATTTCAACATTCTAGAACTGGTCACCATGGTCACTCTAATTATATAATTTCAACATTCCAGAACTGGTTACCATGGTCACTCTAATGATATAATTTCAACATTCTAGAACTGGTTACCATGGTTTCTCTGTTCAAATCATTTCAACATTCTAGAACTGATTACCATGGTTTCTCTGATCAAATCATTTCAACATTCTAGAACTGGTTACCATGGTTACTCTGATCAAAGCATTTCAACATTCTAGAACTGTTCAACATGGTTACTCAAGTTATATCATTTCAACATTCTAGAACTGTTTAACATGGTTACTCTAGTTATATCATTTCAACATTCTAGAACTGGTTACCACGTTTACTCTAGTTAAGGCATTTTCAACAAATCATGTCAACATTCTAGAACTGGTTACCATGGTTACTCCAGTTAAGACACACTCTGATCAAAGCATTTCAGCATTCTAGAACTGGTTACCATGGTTAATCTAGTTGAGATATTTCAATATTCTAGAACTGGTTACCATGGTTACTCTAATTATAACATTTCGACATTCTATATTTGGTTACCATGGTTTCTCTGATCAAAGCATTTCAACATTCTAGAACTGGTTACCACAGTTACTCTACCCACATCTTTTCAACTTTCTAGTACTGGTTACAATGGTTACTCGAGTTATATCATTTCAACATTCTAGAACTAGATACCATGGTTACTGTAATTATAGAATTTCACCATTCTAGAACTGTTTACCATGGTTACAATAGCTATGTCATGTCATGTCATGTCATGACATTGTCCGAACCGGTTATCCTTTTCCATGGGGTTGCGGGGTGTTGCTGCTGGAGCCAATCCCAGCCTTGTCTCAGGGTGAGGGCAGGGTACTCCCTGTACAAGTCGCCATCTCATCGCAGGACCCTCACTGATGAGCAATGTGGGGTTCAGTATCTCGCTCAAGGACACTTCGACATGCAGCTCAGCCCTGCCCGGACCTGGGATTTGAACCAGTGACCTTCCGATCACTAGTCAACCTGCTCTACCCACTGAGCTATAGCCGCCCCTACAATAGTTATTTGATTTCAACATTCTAGAACTGCTTACAATGGTTTCGCTGATGAAAGCATTTCAACATTCTAGAAATGGTTACCAAGATTAGTGTATATCATTTCAATATTCTAGAACTGGTTATCATGGTTACTCTAGTTGAAATATTTCAACATTCTAGAACTCATTACCATGGTTCCTCTTATCAAAGCATTTCAACATTCTAGATTTGGTTACCACGGTTACTCTATTTATATCATTTCAACATTCTAGAACTGGTTACTATGCTTTCTCTGAACAAAGCATTTCAACATTCTAGGACTTGTTACCATGGTTACTCTGGTCATGACATTTCAACATTCTAGAACTGGTTAACATGATTACTGTAATTATATCATTTCAACATTCTAGAATTGGTTACCATGGTTACTCTAGTTGAAATATTTCGACATTCTAGAACTGGTTACCATGGTTACTCTGATCAAAGCATTTCAACATTCTAGAACTGGTTACCACGGTTACTCTAGTTATATCATTTCACCATTCTACAACTGGTTACCATGGTTCCTCTAGTTAAGACATTTCAACATTCCAAAACTGGTTACGATGGTTACTCTCCACCCTGTCAGTCAAATGCCTCAAAGACATTCATGTGAAGTTTGTTTCACTCCATATTCAGTTGCTTCATTTCCCTTCATTTCAAATCCAGAGAGTCACGCCTCCTTTCCATCCTTCGCCAAATGGCGGCTGTCCTCTGGCGGATACTCCTCCTCAAACGACCCACTTCCTCTTCTGCTTCCTCATACATCACCCCGGCAATAATAACAGTGACCAACTGCGCCATGTCATCAATTGGACAACGTATGTTAACAATAACATTAATTAAGTTTAAATGTTTCATGCAGTTTTTCCGCTGCGTCACTGCTCTCCACTATAACAATAAACCTCACAATATTTTCCTGCCTTTATATACGCACTTTTCTGAAGGTCAATTTATATTTGTATACCATGGTTTCTCTGATCAAAGTATTTCAACATTCTAGAACTGGTTACCATGGTTTCATTAGCCAAGACATTGTAACATTCTAGACTGGTAACCATGGTTACACTCATTATATCATTTGAACATTCCAGAACTGGTTACCATGGTTACTCTAGTTAAGACATTTTATAATTCTAGATCCAGTCACGATGGTTACTCTAGTTAAGATATTTCAATATTCTAGAACTGGTTATCAAGGTTGCTCTAATTACATAATTTCAACATTCTAGAAGTGGTTACCATGATTTCTCTGATCAAAGCATTTCAACATTCTAGAACTGGTTACCATGGTTACTCTAGTTGAGACATTTCAACATTCTAGAACTGGTTACCACAGTTAATCTAGTTATATCATTTCATCATTATAGAACTCATTACCATGGTTACTCTTTTTAAAACATTTCAACTGTCTAGAACTGGTTACCATGGATACTCGAGTCGAAATATTTCAACATTCTAGCACTGGTTACCATGGTTACACTGATCAATGCATTTCATTGTTCTAGAACTCGTTAACACGGATCCGCTACTTATATCATTATAGCATTCTAGAACTGGTAACCATGGTTACACAATTTGAAATATTTCAACATTCTAGGTCTGGTTACCACGGTTACTCTAGTTAAGATATTTCAGCATTCTAGAACTGGTTACCATGGTTACTCTTGTTATATTATTTCAACAATGTAGAACAGGTTACCATTGTTACTCTAGTTATATCATTTCAACATTCTACAACTGGTTACCATGGTTACTCTGATCAAAGCATTTCAACATGCTACAACTGATTACCATGGTTACTTTAGTTGAAATATTTCATCATTCTAGAACTGGTTACCATGGTTGCTCTGATCAAAGTATTTCAACAGACCAGAACTGGTTACCATGTTACTCTAGTTAAGACATTTCAACATTCTAGAACTGGTTACCACGATTACTCTAATCATATCATTTCAGCATTCTAGGACTGGTTACCATGGTTACTGTCATTAAGAAATGTCTACATTCTAGAAACGGTTACTACGGTTACTCTAGTTGAAATATTTCAACATTCTAGAACTGGTCACCATGGTTACTCTAGTTGCAATTTTTCTTCTTTCTCGAACTGGTTACCATGGTTACTCTGATCAAAGCATTTCAGTGTTCTAGAAATCGTTAACATGGTTACTCCTGTTATATCATTTCAACATTCTATAACTGGTTACCATGGTTTCTTTGATCAAAGCATTTCAACATTCGAGAACTGGTTACCACGTTTACTCTAGCTCTCGTTTACGACTGGTTACCAAGGTTACTCGAGTTAAGACATTTCAACATTCCAGAACTCGTTATCATGGTTACTCTGATCAAAGCATTTCAACATTCTAGAACTGATTACCATGGTTACTCTAGTTATGTCATTTCAACATTCTAGAACTTGTTACCATGGTTACTGTAGTTTAGATATTTCAACATTCCAGGACTAGGTACCATGGTTACTCTGATCAAAGCATTTCAAAATTCTAGAACTGGTTACCACAATTACTCTGATTTTATCATTTCAACATTCTAGAACTCATTACCAAGGTGATTCAATTACATAATTTCAACATTTTAGATCTGGATACCACGGTGACTCTCGTTATATCATTTCAACATTCTACGACTGGGTACCCTGTTTACTCTAGTCATATCATTTCAACGTTCTTGAACTGGTTACCATAGTTACTCTAGTTATATCATTTCAACATAATAGAAGTGTTTACCTTGGTTTCTCTGATCAAAGAATTTCAACATTCTAGAACGGGTCACCACGGTTGCTCTAGTTATATCATTTCAATATTCTAGAATGGTTACCATGTTTACTCAAGTTTAGACATTCCAACATTCTAGAACTGGTTACCATGGTTACTCTAATTATATCATCTCAATATTCTAGAACTGGTTACCTTGCTTACTCTAGTTGAAATATTTCAACATTATAGAACTGATCACCATGGGGACTCTGATCAAAGCATTTCAATGTCACAGAACTCATTATCATGGTTACTCTTGTTATTCATTTTAACATTCTATAACTGGCTACCATGGTTTCTCTCATCAAGGGGTTTCTAAATTCTAGAAGTGGTTACCACGATTACTCTGATTGTCTCATTTCAACATACTAGAATCTGTTACCACAGTAACTCTAATTATATCATTCCAACATTCTGGGACTGGTTAGCTTGATTACTCTAGTTAAGACATTTCAACATTCTAGAACTGGTTACCATGGTTTCTCTGATCAAAGCGTTTCAACATTCTTGGACTGGTTACCATGATTTCTGTGAAAAAGCATTTATATAGGCTACCAAAGCTGTGAGAAAAGTTCAATATTATTGAAACAATTCTGCAACTTTATGAGAACAGGTGATGTTCCCGCGAGAGAGAGACTCTACTGGGCTAAGGTTCCCATGGTGGTTGCCTGGGACCCAAGATGTGTGTGTGTGTGTGCATGTGTGTGTGTGTGTCCATATGACAAATGAGGATGTACCTGAGATCAGTTTTTTACACTGAATGTAGTCTCCCCCATTCATTTCTAATGACTGGTCATTTTTGACTGGGAACACCAAGAGTGTACAAAAGGTGAATAAAATACACAAAATTGTATGCAAATAAATAATATTTATTTTGTGTGTTGAAATCCTCTTTGTGGACAAAGTCATGGACTCTTAGGTCAGTCTGATCAAATTAAGTACATTTTTCAGAGATAAAACTTTTAAATCGGTCAGATTTGACCGGAACAAAATATGAGGGTTAAGACATTTCAACATTCTAGAACTGGTTACTACAGTTACTCTGATGAAAGCTTTTCAACATTCTAGAACTGGTTACCATGAATTCTTTGATTAAAGCATTCCAGAGCTGGTTACCCTGGTCACTTTAATCATGTCATTTCAGAATTCTAGGACTGGTTACCATGGTTACTCTAGTTAAGCCATTTCAAGATTCTAGGAATGGTTACCATGGTTGCTCTAGTTAAGAACTTTCAACATTCTAGAATTGGTTGCCATATTTGTATGTCATTTAAACAATCTAGAAGTGGTTACCACGATAGCTCTAATTATGTCATTTAAACATTTTTGAAGTGGTTACCACGGTAACTCTAATTATATCATTTCATCATTCTAGCAATGTTTACCATGTTTACTCTAAATCAGACATTTCTACATTTTAGATCTGGTTACCATGGTTACTCTAGGTCAAATATTTCAACATTCTACATCTGGTTACCATGGTTACTCTAGGTGAAATATTTCAACATTCTAGAACTGGTTACCATGGTTACTCTAGGTCAAATATTTCAACATTCTACATCTGGTTACCATGGTTACTCTAGGTGAAATATTTCAACATTCTAGAACTGGTTACCATGGTTACTCTGATCAATGTATTTCAGTATTCTATAACTGATTGAAACGATTACTCCAGTTAAGACATTTCAACATTCTAAAATTGGTTACTCTCGTTACGACATTTCAACATTCCAGAACTGGGTACCATGGTTTCTATGATAAAATCATTTCAACATTCTAGAGCTGGTTACCATAGTTAGTCTAGTTGAAATATTTCAACATTCTCGACCTGGTTACCAGGATTATCATTTTAACAATCTAGGACTGGTTACCATGGTTACTGTAATTAAGACATTTCAATATTCTAGAACTGGTTACCATAGTTACTCTAGTTATATCATTTCAACGATATAGAACTGGATACCATGCCTTCTGTGATCAAAGAACTTCAACATTCTAGAACTGGTCACTACGGTTGCTCTAGTTATATCATTTCAACATTCTAGAACTTGTTGCCATGGTTTATCTGATCACAGCATTTCAACAGTCTAGGACTGGTTACCACAGTTACTCTTTATATATTTTCAACATTCTAAAAGTAGTTACCATGGTTACTCTAGTTAAGACATTTCAACATTCTAGAACTGGTTAAAATGGTTACTAAGGTTAAGACATTTCAACATTTCAGAACTGGTTACCATGGTTACTCTGATCAAAGCATTTCAACATTCCAGGACTGGTTACCACAGTTACTCTAGTTATATTTCAAAATTCTAGAACTCGTTACCATGGTTACTCTGATCAAGGCATTTCAAAATTCTTGAAGTGGTTAAAATACTTACTCTAGATAAGACATTTGAACATTCCAGAACTGATTACCATTGTTACTCTAGTTAAGACATTTCAATATTCTAGAACTGGTTACAATGGTTACTGTAGTTAAGACATTTCAACATTCTAGAACTGGTTACCATGGTTGGTCTAGTTGAAATATTGCAACAATCTAGAACTGGTTACCATGGTTTCTCTGATCAAAACATCGACATTCTAGAAATGGTTACCACGGTTACTCTATTTACATAATTTCAACATTCTAGAACTGGTTACCATTGTTTGTCTTGTGAAAGCATTCAAACATTCCAGAACTGGTTACCATGGTTCCTCTAATTATATCATTTAAACATTCTACAACTGGTTACCATGGTTAATCTGATCAAAGCTTTTCAACATTCTAGAACCCATTACCAGGGTGATTCTAATGACATCATTTCAATATTTTAGAACTGGTTACCACGGTGACTCTCGTTATATCATTTCAACATTCCCGGACTGGTTACCATGGTTACTCTAGTATGACACATTTAAACATTATACAACTGGTTAAAAAGATTACTCTAGATAACATTCTAGAACTGGTTACCACGGTTACTCTGATCAAAGCGTTTCATTATAGAAATGATTACCATGGTTACTCTAGTTATATCATTTCATCATTCTGGAACTGGTTACCATGATTACTCTAAGACATTTTAACATTCTAGAAGTGGTTACCACGCTTCTTCTAGTTGAGACATTTCAACATTCCAGAACTGGTTACCATGGTTACTCTGGTTGAGACATTTTGACATTCTAGAAATGGTTACCATTGTTACTCTGATCAAAGCATTTCTACATTCTAGAAATGGTTACCACAGTTACTGTTGTTATATCATTTCAACATTCTTGAACTGGCTAACATGGTTACTCTAAGACAGTTCTACATTCTCAAACCGGTTACACCGGTTACTCTGATCAAAGCATTTCAACATTCTAGAATTGGTTACCATGCTATTATGATCAAAGCAATTCAAAATTCGAGAAGTCGTTACCACGGTAAATCTAGTTATATCATTTCAGCATTCTAGAAATGGTTACCATTGTTACTCTAGTTGAGACATTTCAACATTCTAGAACTGGTTACCATGGTTACGCTACTTGAAACATTTCAAAATTCTAGAACTGGTTGCCATGCTTACACTAGTTAAGACATTTCAACATTCTAGAATTGGTTATCATAGTTATTCTGATCAAAGCATTTCAACGTTCTAGAACTGGTCACCACGGTTCCTCTATTTATATTATTTGAAAATTCTAAAAATCGTTACCATGGTTACTCTGATCAAAGCATTTCGGCATTCTAGAAGTGGTTACAATGCTTACTCTAGTTGAGACGTATCAACATTCCAGAAGTGGCCACCATGGTTACTCTAAGATATTTCAACATTCCAGAAGTGCTTGCCATGGTTACTCTTGTTAGATCATTTCTGCATTTTAGAACTGGTTACCATGGTTTCTGCTATTAAAGTATTTCAGCATTCCAGAATTGGCTTCCATGGTTTTCTTGATAAAAGCATTTCAACATTCTAGTTACCATAGTTACTCTTGTTGAAATATTTCAACATTCTAGATCTGGTTACCTTGGTATCTCTGATCAAAGCATTTCAACATTCTAGAACTACCACGATTACTGTAGTTATATCATTTCAATATTGTAGAACTGGTTACCATTGTTACTCTAGTCATATCATTTCAACATTCTAGAATTGATTACCACGGTTACTCTAATTATATAATTTCAACATTCTGGAACTGGATACCATTGGTACTGTAGTTGAAATATAACAACATTCTAGAGCTGGTTACCATGGTTACTCTGATCAAATCATTTCAACATTCTAGAACTCGTTACCACAGTTACTCTAGTGATATCATTTCAACATTCTAGAAATAGTTACCACGGTTACTCTAGCTACATCATTTCAAAATTCTAGAACTGGTCACCATGGTTAGTCTAGTTACATCATTTCAACATTTTCGAACTGCTTACCATAGTTACTCTAGTTAAGGCATTTCAACATTCTAGAATTGGTTACCATCGTTATTCCACTGGAAATATTTCAACATTCTACAACTGGTTAACCCGGTTACTCTGATCAAAGCATTTCAACATTCTAGAAGTTCTTACTATAATTTCTGTAGTTTAGACATTTGAACATTCTAGAAATGGTTGCCATGTTTACTCTAATGATATCTTTTCAACATTCTAGAACTGGTTACCATGGTTACTTTAGTTAAGACATTTCAACATTCCAGAACTGGTTACCATGCTTTCTCTGATCAAAGCATTTCAACATTCTAGAACTTGTTACCACAATTACTGTAGTTAAAATATTTCAACATTCTAGAACTGGTTACCACGGTTACTCTAATTTTATCATTTTAACATTCTAGGACTGGTTACCACGTTTACTCTAATTATATATTTCCACTGTTCTAGGACTGGTTACCATGGTTTCTCTCGTTAAGACATTTCAACATTGTAGAACTCGTTGCCATGGATACTGTATTCAAAATATTTCAACATTCTAGAACTGGTTACCATGGTTACTCTAATTCTATCATTTCAACATCCTAGAACTGGCTACCCTGTTGACTCTCGTTGAAATATTTTATTATATTTCATATATAGTTAAGACCTTTCAACATTCTGGAACTTGCTACCACGGTTCCTGGAGTTAACCCTTAGGAGTCCAGGGTATAATTTTAACTATTTTTGATTTTACTCATTGTTTTGACTCATAAAACAAAAAAATGACTACACTACACACTAAACACACTACACTAAACACTATATGACACACTAATTACACACTCCAAACACGCTCACAAATCTCTCAACTCTCACAAATCGCCATCTCTATCGCTGTCTGTATCTACTGTCTTTGTCTCTGTCACCGTCCCTCCCACAGCTTCCTCCGTTCCTCAGCAATCAAATCACGTGATTTATCATATAATTTTATGATTGGTTGATGTGATGCCTTTTTCCAGCAACAGGAATGTGTTTTTTTTGCTTGTAAACACTTCGTGCTTGCGGACACTTCCACGAGAGCAGCCCGTTTTTATCGCTTCATTCTGTACCACATGCACAGCAAACATGACTGCAATGTTAGCGAAAAAACGTGGCGGACAATATTGATCATAACTTCGGTTTTACTTGGCCTATCAACACAATTTAAAAAGTTGTATATAGTTTGAAGGCCGCGAGACTCACAGAGGCTCTGTCTCAGTGCTACGTCATCTTAAATCAGTCATGTGATTTGATCACTCGACTCCTAAGGGTTAAGAAATTTCAACATTCCAGAACTGGTTATCATGGTTACTGTAATTATATCATTTCAACCTTCTAGAAGTTTACCATGGTGGCTCTAGTTGAAATATTCAAACATTCTAGAACTGGTTACCATGGTTCTTGGAGTTAAGAAATTTCAACATTCCAGAACCATGGTTAACCATAGTTACTCTAGTTAAGTCATTTCAACATTCTAGAACTGGTTACCATGGTTACTCTGATCAAAGCATTTCAATATTCTAGAACTGGTTACCATGGTTACTCTAGTTACACCATTTCACCATTCTAGAACTGGTTATCACGGTTGCTCTAATTATGTCATTTCAACATTCTAGAACTGGTTACCATGGTTTCTCTGATCAAAGCATTTCAACATTCTAGAACTGGTTACTATGGTTTCTCTGATCAAAGCATTTTAACATTCTAGAACTGGTTACCATGGTTACTCTAGTTCAGGGGTCGGCAACCTTTACCACTCAAAGAGCCATTTGGACCCGTTTCATACAGTAAAGAAAACACTGGGAGCCACAAAACCCTTTTGAAATTTAAAATGAAATAACACTGCATATAACAGTGTTTTTTTGTTTGTTTTTTTTTGGCATTTGTGCTATGTATAAACAAACTATGATGTGTTACATTTATGAAATCAATGATCGACTGCAGAGAAACTGAAATAAATTTTCTAAACATTTTTAACTCCAAAAAAAAGACGTTGGGTTGAAGGTTAAGTAAAAATACTCAATGTCTATTTGAGTCCTTCTGTTAGTAATGAAAAAAAAAAAAAAAAAAACGCCAAACTCAAATTATCCGCACAGCGTCTGCACATCGGGGCTGTATGCCGTCACCTTCATCTTCACACAGGATTGTAACCTGTCATCCGTGAGGCGTGTGCGATGTTTGTTTTTAATAAAGTTCATGTTGGAGAACACCTGCTCACATACATATGTAGATCCAAAGATCGACAGGACTCCAAGTGCATACTTTTTCATGTTCACATAAATGTCAGATATAGCATTCCAAGTTTCGAAAATAAGTTTGTCTGGTTTGGGAATGTTCTCAGTATCACGCCGTTTGTGATTCTGAGCAAGAACGGCCTTCTGACGTGAAACATCTTCAAGGTCCGCTGTCAAGCGCTTCAACTTTGACACCCACATGTCTTTTTCGGCTATGTCAGCCAGTTCTATCTCAAGATCAGGTGAACTCACACCTGGAAATGCTGTCATGTCGTGACAGGGAAGGATAATTTTGTGTTTTCCTCTCTGAACTCACTGAATCATTTCCCAAACGTTGTTTGCATTGTGATGACTGCAGAAGGTAAATACTCCAAATTCATCATGCGAGCTTCTTTGAACTCTCTCAAACTGGGGAAGTGTGACAGTGTACCTTTCTGTAAATCTCTGGCAAGTACTGTCAACTTGCACGCGAATGCCAAACTCCTCCAACATGTGCAGGGCTGTGCGTCCTACCCTGAAGAGCTTTGTTCAGCATGTTCAGGTACGCTGTCATGTCTACCAAGAAGTGTAGCCTTTCCAGCCACTCTGGCTGTTCCAGCTCAGGAAATGTGAGCCCTTTGCTGCCCAGGAAGGTTTTCACTTCTTCCAGACATGCAGCAAAGCGTTTCAGCACCTCGCCTTTGGACAGCCACCGGACTTTGTTGTTCAGCAGGAGATCAGAATACGTGCTTTCCAGCTTGTCCAGTAACGAACGGAACTGACGGTGAACTAAACCTTTCGCCATTATTCTATTGACAATCTGAATGACAGCATTCATTACTTCTGTGCATTCCGGAGGAAATGTTTGAGCGCACAGTGCCTCTTGGTGCAGGATGCAGTGAAAAGTCAGCACATTTCTGTCCAGCAACTTCTGCAGTAAAACCACAAAGCCCTTGTGCACTCCTGTCATACTCGGTGCCCCTTCTGTCGCCACTGACACCAGGTGGTTGGTGTTTATTCCTTTGTCTCCTAAACAATTCAAGACAGCCTCACAGACGTCCTCCACCCGTGTTTGGCCTTTTAGTGGTATCAACTCAATCATTTCTTCCTGTGGCCCAGCAGAGTTTACATACCGGCAGAACAGCGCTATTTGTTCAATATCACCTTTGTCTTTAGATTCATCACAGGCAATCGAGTATGCCACAGCTAAATTGATGTCTTTAATTTGCTGTCTGGTGATGTCGTCTGCCATTTGCATGGTTCTGTCTTTGACAGTCTTTGCAGAGAGGGGCATATCCCTGATTATCTGCACAATTTCACTCGTTTTTAAAGTCTGTGAATAGATGTTCTGAAATCTTAATGAAAGATTCTTTTATATATTCTCAATCTGTGAACGGCTTCCCGTGCCTGACTATTTCCTGAGCGGCAAAAAAAACTAGCATATGTACTTGAAATTGCTGACTTCATCCACTTCTTGAAGTGATTTTTGCTCAGATCAGCCTTCCATGTCAGTTCCGGAACGGCTTTTTTCTCTCATCTCCATCTGGATATTTTTGAGCAAAGGCTGCGTGTTTGTTTTGGAAATGTTTTGGGACATTTAACTTTTTGTTGTTACCTAGTTTCTTATTACATATTAATCACAATGGCAAACCAGTCTCGTCAGCAGTGAAAGCAAATTAATCTGCCCACGTAGCATAGAACGTCCTGTTTTCTTCAGACACTTTTCTTTTCTTTGAATTCTCCATAGCTGGCCTACCTGGGGTTGAAAAGTTCAAGAAACTGCACACTGACGGATGTCGCACATTGGAGGTTGTAACATGTATTAAGGGCAAAAAAAAAATATTTTACCACGTTTTATTTAGATGTTACAAGATCGCCATAATCTTCATAGAATTACGTTTTGAAAATGAACAAACTAAAATAAAATGCATTTTAATAAATACTCTTGAATTATTTTCAAAAGCTGAGCAGCATCAGAGGGATCAAAGAGCCGCATGCGACTCCGGAGCCGCGGGTTGCCAACCCCTGCTCTAGTTGAAATATTTAGACATTCTAGCACTGGTTACCATGGTAACTGTAATTATATCATTTTTTAACATTCTAGAACTTGTTACCACGGTTACTCTAGTTATATCATTTCAACATTCTAGAACTGGTTACGAAGGTCATTCTAGTTAAGACATTTCAACATTCTAGAACTGGTTACCATGGTTACTCCAGTTGAAATTTTTCAACATTCTATAACATGTTATCACAGTTGCTCTGATCAAAGCATTCAACATTCTAGAAGTGGTTACCATGGTTTCTCTGATCAAAGCATTTTAACATGAAAAAAAACTGAAATAACATTTCTAAACATTTTCAACTCCAAAAAAAAGACGTTGGGTTGAAGGTTAAGTAAAAATACTCAATGTCTATTTGAGTCCTTCTGTTAGTAATGAAAAAAAAAAACAAAAAAACAAAAAAAAACCCGCCAAACTTAAATTATCCACACAGCGTCTGCACATCGGGGCTGTATGCCGTCACCTTCATCTTCACACAGGATTGTAACCTGTCATCCGCGAGGCGTGTGCGATATTTGTTTTTAATAAAGTTCATGTTGGAGAACACCTGCTCACATACATATGTAGATCCAAAGATCGACAGGACTCCAAGTGCATACTTTTTCACGTTCACATAAATGTCAGATATAGCATTCCAAGTTTCGAAAATAAGTTTGTCTGGTTTGGGAAGGTTCTCAGTATCACGCCGTTTGTGATTCTGAGCAAGAACAGCCTTCTGACGTGAAACATCTTAGAGGTCCGCTGTCAAACGCTTCAACTTTGACACCCACATGTCTATTTTGGCTATGTCAGCCAGTGACAGTGTGGTGTCGAACTGGTTATCATGGTTACTCTAGTTATGTCATTTCATCATTCTCGAACTGTTTACCATGGTTACTCTAATTATATCATTTCAAAATTGTAGAATTGGTTACCATGGTTATTCTACTTGAAATATTTCAACATTCTAGAATTGGTTAACCTGGTTACTCTGATCAAAGCATTTCAACATTCTAGAACTTATTACCATGGTTACTGTAGTTAAGACATTTCAACATTCCAGAACTGGTTACCATGGTTTCCCTGATGAAAACATTTAACATTCTAGAACTGGTAACCCTGGTTCCTCTAGTTGAGACATTTCAACATTCCAGAACTGGTTACCATGGTCACTCTGAACATTTTTGTTCAGCACTGAATGTCTCCATCTCGCGCAAGCGCAGGTCGAGTGTTAATACCAACAAAGTCACCCGTGACCCTTGACGATACCGGCTAGCCTATATCTTCCGGTGACGTCAGAGGATCTGTTCCTGCATAATCTCGCGATACCACAAGGATTCTGAGTGACAGAACGCTCTGGCGGTCATCCAGGATTCATAGAACCGTAGTTACATACGTAACTTTCATTCTATTTCATCCTTACTGACCACCAGAGGCGGTGCTTCAGCACTGGATGACCCATAACAACAAAGTCACGAGGAATGCCAATACATACCTCAGTGAGAGGAAGCAGTAGAGGTGGGCAACAGGGCCACACCCAGTGGGTGGGGAGTGGCCACATTCACCCCATAGAACCTGGAAAAGGTAGTTGGTGATGCCCACGATGCCGCATCACAGATATCCCCCAGGGGCACACCACGCAGAGCCACCCATGATGTAGAGACAGCCCTAGTAGAGTGGCACCTCACCACGGATGGAAGGGGGCGACCACTGTGTTTATATGCCTGGGTGATGGCATCCACAATCCAATGTGACAGTCGCTGTTTGGAGAGGGCAAGGCCTTTCTTAGGACCACCATAACAGAGGAACAGCTGTTCTGACCGTCTTACACTTGAGGTCAGAGTTATATAGGCTCTTAAAGCCCGCACGGGGCACAGCACTCCTAACCTTTCCTCCCCTGCAGGGGGGATAAACTGTGCCAGGTGGATAGGTCGATTAAGGTTCGTCAGTGACAGAACCTTAGGAAGGAAAGCTGTATTCGGCCACAGAGTGACCCCTGAGCCATCTGAGTTCCACCTCAGGCATGAGTCACTCACCGAGAGAGCATGTAGCTCCCCGACACGCTTTGCTGAAGTGATGGCAAGGAGAAAGGTGGTCTTAGCAGACACCCACTTCAACTCTGCCTGTGCCAGGGGCTCAAAGGGAGGCAGACACAAAGCATCCAGCACCAGGGGTAGATCCCATGCTGGAATTCTCTGTGCCTTCGGGGGTTGTAACCTCAGGGCTCCCCTTAGGAAGAGGGACACAAGTCTGTGGCACTGCACAATGCTGTCATCAACTTGGGCGTGTTGAGAGGAAATGACCGCCACATACACCCTCAAGGTAGCAGGGGACCGTCCGCTGTTCAGGAGTGACTGTAGGAACTCCAAAATTTTTGGGATTGTACAGTGCACTGGGTCCTCACCCCTGTCCGAGCACCAGATGGACAACAGTTGCCACCTGTTCTCATACTGCATCCGAGTAGAAGGTGCCCTAGCATTCAGTATAGTATGCTGGACGGTGTCTGAACACTCTGTCAGCAGCGGGTCGGGCCCTGCAATGGCCAGACCCAGAGCTGCAGGCGATGAGGGTCGGGATGCCAGACCTGGCCCCCTGGCTGAGACAGGAGATCCATCCTGTCGGGGAGACGCCACGGTGAGCCGCGGCAGAGCCTGTGCAGCAGGGGAAACCATGTCCTCCCTGGCCAGAAGGGAGCTACCAATAGCAGCCTGTGGCCCTGCTGGAGGACCCTCTGCAGTATTTGAGGAATCAGAGGCATTGGAGGAAAGGCATAGAGAAGACCCTCTGGCCAATCGTGGGCGAGAGCATCCTGGCCCAGAGGGCTGGCCTCCTCTGTGAAGGAAAACCAGAGGGGGCAATGGGTCAACTCTTCTGTCGCAAAGAGATCCACCTCTGCCCTGCCAAAGACGTCCCAGATATTGAGCACCACCTCTGGGTGGAGCCGCCACTCCCCCGGGGGTGTCTTGCGACGTGATAGGAAGTCTGCAGTTCCCCTGGCAAGTACATCGTCCTTATGCTGGCTAGGCAGGGGGCTGCCCACAACAGGAGGTCCCGGGACACCTGCAACAGTTGTTCAGACCTGGTTCCCCCTTGGTGGTTTATGTGAGAGACGGCTGAGACGTTGTCCGACTGTACTAGCACATGCTTCCCTCTCAGGAAGGGAAGAAAAAGCTGCAGTGCCATGTGCACTGCCCGTAGCTCCAACACATTGATATGGTCCGAGCGGTCCTTTGCAGGCCACAGGCCTTGAGCTGTCCGGTTCTGCCACACAGCACCCCACCCTGAGCGGGATGCGTCTGTTGTGACAGTCTCCCGACGGGATGCAATGGAGCTCATGAGCATGCCCTGAAGGAGAAATGATCTCTCCCTCCATGGGGCCAGAGCAACGATGCAATGCCTTGACACTTTGAGCTTCCTGTCCCGGTGCCACTTGGCATCCAGGTGAAAGCTGTTTAGCCAGCTCTGAAGGGGACGCAGTGCCAGCAACCCTAAGGGGACCACAGTGGCAGCCGCCGTCAGCTTGCCTAAGAGGCGCATATACTGGACGTAGCGCAAGCAGCGGCCCTCCTGGAAGAGGAGAAGGAGGCGGAGGATGTCGTCCACGGGGACATGAAAGTATGCGTCCTTCAAGTCTATTGAAGTAAACCATTCCCCTCTGGCAACAGTACGCAGAACCTCTGCAGTACTGAGCATGTGGAACTTCAACACCTTCAGGAACCTGTTGAGTCCCCTCAGGTCGAGGATAGGGCGGAGTCCGCCGTCTTTCTTTTCAACAAGAAAGTCGAATAGAACCCCCCGGGTGACAGGGGGTCTACTGGCTCGATGGCACCCTTGTCCAGGAGGGCGGACAACTCCTGGTTGAGGGCATGGGCTTTTGCCGGGTCGCGTATAATGGTAATCCTGACCCGGCGGAAGGCTGGGGGCCGGCGTCGGAACTGAAGTTTGTACCCATGGGTTAAGGTGGAAATCACCCAAGGGTCCGTGGTGGAAGCAGCCCAGTAGCTGAGCTGCTGCTGGGAAAAACAGCCAACGACCGGGCCCGGATTCTCAGCGCCTGGTTCCCCGGCCTCTAGAGGCCCTGGGGGGACGACGGGCAGCATCAGAGGTCTGAGGTTGTCCAGAGGGTGGACGTTCGGGGGCTCGAAAGCCCTGAGGACCTCTTTGAACCAGCTGTTGAGCCGGTCGCTGAGACCTAGGGTAGCCGCTGGGGAGAGTCTGTGGCTGAGAGTGGCGCCTGGGGGGAGCTGAGGAGCCCCCCGGCCTGCTGGGTGGAGGCATACTCTTATGAAGCCAAGAGAGCTGCTGTCGCGTCTGCCTGGCCTGGACTGTGCGCTCAAGCGCCTCTACAGCAGCCGACCCAAAAATCTCGCCGGGTTCCACTGGAACGCTGCGGAGGGTTCTCCGACACGCCTCGGTGAGAGGTGACTGTGCCAGCCACACCTGGCGGCGAGCCTGGACAAGTGTGGACATCCGGCGCCCCAGTTCTCTGGACATCAGAGCAAACGCCTGCAGAGATGCGTCACCGAAGCTGTGGACGGAAGCGTCCAGCGTAGCCTCCTGCGGGGATGCTGAGAGAGTGAGCATCAGATGCAAAAGGGAATTTCCAATGCGTCCCATGCGTGATGCTGCGTCATAGGCCTTAGAGAGCAGGTCATCTGTAGCCCAACACTGGGGGCGCGGACACCTGGCATCCGGCCTCAGAGCCTCATCAGGTGAAACGATGAGAGCCGCTATAGCTGGCTCAACTGCTGTCATGTGGGCCAAGCCGAACTTCCTGCATCCTGCATAGCTGCCAGGGTCCGGCCATCTGATGTTGCACATTGCTTCAGGTATTCCTCTGACAGAGGCACAGTAAAGGTGGCAGCTGCTGGACCACGCCTGAAGAAAGCACTGGCGGGAGCCGGCTGAGCCTGCGGAACATCCAGCTGAAGGCGGGCCAGGGCCATACGAATGATGGCACCCATGGAGTTGTCCTCGGACCTCGCACTGCAACTGCGGCCTGAGGAGCGGGCGCTCGCCCCCGAGGTGTGGGAGGCAGCATCCTGGGGGACCACATCAGCCCCATAGTCAGTGAACTCAGTGGCTGAACCCGCCAAGGAGAGCACATCCTCCTCTGATTCGAGCATTTTAGCAGGGGAAGCAGGAGCACCCACATCCACTGCACCAGTCCCAGACTGGATGGCTAGGAAGAGGGATTTCATTTGATTTAGCTCCTCAGTCAATTGGTCCACCCTGGAGGCCAGTTTAGACTCCTTGAACCTCTTCCCAGAGGAGGCGCCTGCAGCCTCTGCTGCCCGACGTTTAGGTCGGCAAGGCTGTGCTGGAGGCAATCGCTGGGCTGGGCTAAACTGGTCCGCCTCTGGAACATGGCCCAGCAGGTGTTCAGCCTCAGCCAGTCTGGCAACACGCACTGCCCGGGGCATGAATCTACAGTTCATGCAGGGGTCCTCTGAAAGTCCCTCCCTCAGGTGTTCAAGGCCAAGGCACGGAGGACACATATCATGACCATCTTCAGACTGCAGAGGGGCCAGACAGGCCGAGAAAGAGTGGTCACCAAGCATGGTGACAACTATTCAAATACAAACCAACTGAGAAAGACAACAGATGCTGGGAGAGGGAGTGAACGCACTGCCTTCACCAGCAGGTGTCGCACAACAAACACAGTTAGTCTTAGTGGCTAGCACATCTGCTAACTACAAGGGCAACAGCACCCGCCTATGCCGGGAGTGGGAGCGAGAGCACTGCCTTCACCAGCAAGGGTCAGGCTGCTGCGCAAAAAAAACAAACCAAACGGGCCCAACTGCAGATGCCACAATAAAATACTTAAGTTGGCCGACGAAAAACTGCCAGAGAAAACAAACACAGCTCAGGATGCAGCTTTTACAGAAAAAAATATAATAATATACACCTATGATGGGAGCGCACACACTGCCTTCACCAACACGGGAAAACTACAACGAAAAGCGGGTACAAATTGTACAGATTACTCGCAGGTGTAACGGTAGTACAGATGTCGGGAGAGGGAGCGAGTACACTGGCTTCACCAACATATAAGAGTACAACAGAAAACGGATACAACCAAAGGTGTACCGATTACACAGACAGTAGGTCAAGTGGGCAACGCCTTCTCTTTTTGGGTGTCCGCAGCAAACCGCAACAAACCTTCCGTCTCAGCTCGTCACAGCCCTTGGAGGGCGAGCAGCTCGCAGCTCCAACAGGTTGTCGCAGGGCTACCAGCGACGAAGTAGCAGTGAAGTAGACGTTTTAGTTCAGCTAGAGCTCGCTGATGTACGTCTACCTGCAAAGCGAGGAGATGAGAAGGAACAGATCGTCTGACGTCACCGGAAGATATAGGCTAGCCGGTATTGTCAGGGGTCACGGGTGACTATTTTGGTACACTCGACCTGCGCATGCGCGAGATGGAGAAATTCAGTGCTGAAGCACCGCCTCTGGTCAGTAAGGATGAAATAGAACTAGTTATCATGGTTCCTCTAGTTGAAATTTTTCATCATTCTATAACTGGTTGCCATGGTTACTCAAGTTAAGACATTTCAACATTCTAGAAATGGTTACCATGGTTACTCTAGTTATATCATTAAAAATTCTAGAAGTTCTAACCATGGTTACTCAAATTATTTTGTTTCAACATTCCAGATCTGGTTACTACGATTACTCTAATTATATAATTTCAACATTCTAGAACCGGTTACAATGATTTCTCTGATCAAAGCATCTCAACATTTTAGAACTGGTTTGCATGGTTACTCTGATCAAAGCTTTTCAACATTCTAGAACTCGTTACCACGGTTACTCTAGCTATATCATTTCAACATTCTAGAACTGGTTGCCATGGTTACTCAAGTTAAGAAATTTCAACATTATAGAACTGTTTACCATGGTTACTGTAGTTAAGACATTTCAACATTCTAGAATTTGTTACCATAGTTACTCTAGGTACTACATTTCAACATTCTAGAACTTATGTCATTTCAACATAACTGGTTGCCATGGTTTCTCTGATCAAAGCATTTCAAGATTCTAGAACTGGTTACCATGGTTACTCTAGTTAAGACCTTTCAACATTCTAGGAGTGGTTACCGTGGTTGTTCTAATTGTGTAATTTCAACATTGTAGAACTGGTTACCACAGTTACTCTAGTCATGTCATTTCAACATTCTAGAACTTTTTACCATGATTGTTCTAATTGTGTCATTTCAACATTCTAGGAATGGTTACCAAGGTTATTCTAGTTGAAATGTTTAAACATTCTAGAACTGATTACCATGGTTATACTGATCAAATCATTTCAACATTCTGGAGCTTATTATTATTATATAACTGGTTACCATGGTTACTGCACTTAAAATATTTCAACATTCTAGAACTGGTTACCATGATTGCTCTCATTATGTTGTTTAAACATTCTAGAAGTTGTTACCACGGTTATTCTTATTATATGATATCAACTTTCTAGGGCTGGTTACCATGGTTACTCTAGTTGAAATATTTCAGCATTCGAGAAATGGTTACCATGTTTACTCTACTCAAAGCATTTCAACATTCTAGAACTGGTTACCACAGTTAGTCTAGTTATATCCCAGTTATATAATTTCAACATTTTAGAACTTGTTAACACGGGTACTCTTGTTTAGATATTTCAAAATTCCAGAACTGGTTACCATGGTTACTCTAATAATATAATTTTAACATTCTAGAAATGGTTACGATGGCTACTCCAGTTGAAATATTTCAACGTTCTAGAACTGGTTACCATGGCTTCTTTGATCAAAGCATTCCAGAGCTGGTTACCATGGTTGCTTTAATTATATCATTTAAACATACTAGAACTGCTTACTACGGTTGCTCTATTTACATCATTTAAGCATTCTAGGACTGGTTACCATGGTTACTCTAGTTAAGACCTTTCAACGTTCTAGAATTGGTTACCATGGTTGCTCTAAGTATGTCATTTCAACAATCTAGAACTGGTTACCACGGTAACTCTAATTATACCATTTCTATATTCTAGAAATGGTTACCATGTTTACTCTAAATAAGACATTTCTACATTCCAGAACCGGTTACCAAGGTTACTCTAAGACATTTCAGCATTCCAGAACCGGTTACCATGGTTATTCCAAGACATTTTAACATTCTAGAGGTGGTTACCATGCTTCCTCTAGTTGAGACATTTCAACATTCTAGAACTGGTTACCGTGGTTACTCTAGGTGAAATATTTCAATATTTTATAACTGGTTACCATTGTTACTGTGATCAATGTATTTCAGTATTCTATAACTGCTTGAAACGATTACTACAGTTAATACATTTCAAAATTCTAAAATTGGTTACCATGGTTACTCTAGTTGAGACATTTCAACATTCTAGAACTGGTTACCATGGTTTCTCTGGTCAAAGAATTTCAATAGACTACAACTTGTTACTATGGTTAGTGTGATCATACAATTTTAACATTCTAAGACTGGTTACCATGGTTACTTTATTTAAGACATTTCAACATTCTAGAACTGATTAACATGGTTTCTGTGATCAAAGTATTTCAACATTCCAAAACTGGTTACCATGGCTTCTCTGATCAAAGCATTTCAACATTCTAGAAATGGTTACCACAGTTAATCTATATAATTTTAACAATCTAGGACTGGTTACCATGGTTGCTATCGTTATGAAATTTCAACATTCTAGGACTGGTTACCATAGTTACTCTAGTTATATCATTTCAACAATATAGAACTGGTTACCAAGGTTACTCTAAAACATTTCAACATTCTAGAACTGGTTACCATGGTTACTCTAGTTAAGATATTTCACGATTCTAGAATTGGTTACCATGGTTACTCCAGTTAAGACATTTAAACATTCTCGAACTGATTACCACGGTTACTCTGATCAAAGCAATTCAACATTCGAGAACTCGTTACCACGGTTAATCTAGTTATATAATTTCAGCATTCTAGAAATGGTTACCATTGTTACTCTAGTTGAGACATTTCAACATCCTAGAACTGGTTACCATGGTTACTCTACTTGAAACATTTCAAATTTCTAGAACTGGTTACCATGGTTACTCTGATTATATCATTTCAACATTCTAGAACTGGTTGCCATGCTTACACTAGTTAAGACATTTCAACATTCTAGAATTGGCTACCATGGTTATTTTGATAAAAGCATTTCAATGTTCTAGAACTGCTCACCACGGTTACTCTATTTATATCATTTGAAAATTCTAAAAATCGTTACCATGGTTACTCTGATCAAAGCATTTTGTTATTCTACAAGTGGTTACAATGCTTACTCTACTTTAGACGTATCAACATTCCAGAACTGGTCACCATGGTTACTCTAAGATATTTCAACATTCTAGAGATGGTTACTATTGTTTCTCTAATCAAAGCATTTCAACGTTTTTGAAATGGTTACCATGGTTACTCTTTTTATATCATTTCAACATTGCAGAACTGGTTACCATGGTTACTATAATACAGTTCAACATTCTAGAACTGGTTACCATGGCTTCTCTGATCAAAGAATTTCAACAGACTAGAACTGGTTACCATGGTTACTCTATTTAAGACATTTCAACATTCTAGAACTGATTAACATGGTGTCTCTGATTAAAGTATTTCAACATTCCAGAACTGGTTACCATGGCTTCTCCGATCAAAGCATTTAAAAATTCTAGAACTGGTTACCACGATTACTCTAGTTATATCATTTCAACATTCTGCAACTGGTTACCATTGATACTCTAGTTATATCATTTCAACATGTTAGAACTGGTTACCATGGTTACTCTAGTTAAGACATTTCAACATTCCAGAATTGGCTTCCATGGTTTTCCTGACAAAAGCATTTCAACATTCTAGAGCTGGTTACCATAGTTACTCTAGTTGTAATATTTCAATATTGTAGATCTGGTTACCTTGATATGTGTGATCAAAGCATTTCAACATTCTAGAACTACCACGATTACTGTAGTTATATCATCTCAATATTGTAGAACTGGTTACCATTGTTACTCTAGTCATATCATTTCAACATTCTAGAATTGATTACCATGGTTACTCTAATTACATAATTTCAACATTCTGGAAATGGTTACATTGGTTACTCTAGTTAAGACATCACAAAATTCCACAACTGATAACCATGGTTACTCTAATTATATCATTTCGACATTCTAGAACTGCGTACCATGGTTACTGTAGTTGAAATATTTCAACATTCTAGAGCTGGTTACCATGGTTACTCTGATCAAAGCATTTCAACATTCTAGAACTGGTTTCCATGGTTACTCTGATCAATGCATTTCAACATTCTAGAAGTGGTTACCACGGTTGCTCTCTTCACATCATTTCAACATTCTAGAACTGCGTACCATGGTTACTCTAGTTGAGACATTTCAACATCCTAGAACTGGTTACCATGGTTACTCTACTTGAAACATTTCAAAATTCTAGAACTGGTTACCATGGTTACTCGCGTTATATCATTTCAACATTCTCGAACTGCTTACCATAGTTACTCTAGTTAAGGTATTTCAACCATCTAGAACTGGTTACCATGGTTACTCTAATTATATCATTTCAACATTCTAGATTTGGTTACCATTGTTACTCTGATCAAAGCATTTCAACATTCTAGAACTTCTTACCATGGTTACTGTAGTTTAGACATTTGAATATTCTAGAAATGGTTACCATGGTTACTCCAATGATATCTCTTCAACATTCTAGAACTGGTTACCATGGTTACTTTAGTTAGGACATTTCAACATTCCAGAACTGGTTACCATGCTTTTGCTGATCAAAGCATTTCAACATTCTAGAACTTGTTAGCACGATTACTCAAGTTAAAATATTTCAACATTCTAGGACTGGTTACCACATTTACTCTAATTACATCTTTTCAACGTTCTAGGACTGGTTACCATGGTTTCTCTCGTTAAGACATTTCAACATTGTAGAACTCATTGCCATGGATACTGTAGTTGAAATATTTCAACATTCTAGAACTGGTTACCACGGTTAGTCTTGTTAAGACATTTCAACATTGTAGAACTGGTTACCATGGTTTGTCAGATAACATCATTTCAACATTCTAGAACTGGTTACCATGTTCACTCTAATTCTATCATCTCAACATTCTAGAACTGGTTACCCTGTTGACTCTGGTTGAAATATTTCAATATTCTAGGGCTGGTTAACATAGCTACTCTAATTATATAATTTCAACATTCTAGAACTGGTTACCATGCTTTCGCTGATCAAAGCATTTCAACATTCTAGAAGTTGTTAGCACGATTACTCTAGTTAAAATATTTCAACATTCTAGAACTGGTTACCACGTTTACTCTAATTACATCTTTTCAACGTTCTAGGACTGGTTACCATGGTTGCTCTAGTTAAGACATTTCAATATTCCATAACTGGTTACCATGGTTTCCCTGATCAAAACATTTCGATGTTCCAGAAGTTGTTACCATCGTTAGTCTAGTGAAGACATTTCAACATTCTAGAACTGTTTACCATGGTTATGCTAATTATATCATTTCAACATTCTAGCACTGGCTACTATGTTTACTCTACTTCAAATATTTCAACATTCCAGAACTGGTTACCATGGAATCAGAAAAAGAAAAAAAAGCTTTATTGCCATGGTTACTCCAGTTGAAATATTTCAACATTCTAGGACTGCTTACCATGGTTAATCTGATAAAAGCATGTATAACATTGTAAAACTGGTCACCAGTGTTACTTTAGTTTAGACATTTCAACATTCCAGGACTGTTACCATGGTTACTCTATTTATATCATTTCACAATTCTAGAATGAGTTACCACTGACTTCAAAGCATTTCAACATTTCACGAGTATTCTATATCATTTCAACATTCTAGGAATCGTTACTGTGTTTCCTCTAGTTAAGACATTTCAAAATTCTAGAACTGGTTACCATGGTTAGTCTATTTAAGACATTTCAAAATTCTAGAACTGGTTACCACGGTTACTCTGATCCAAGCATTTCAACATTCCAGAACTACTTACCCTGGTTACTCTAGTTATGTCATTTCTGCATTCTATAACTGGTTACCATTGTTACTCCAGTTAAGATATTTCAACATTCTGAAGTCAAAAGTCAAAGTTGGCTTTATTGTCAATGCTGCAATATGTGCAAGACATACATTGAAATTCTGTTACTCTCTATCCACAATGAGTGTAAAAAAAAGTAGAAGTAAAAATGAAAAAATAAAGATTTAAATATAGATTTTAAATATATACAGGTGACATCACGGAATGTAAACATGTGAAACATTTGTACATAGTGCAATTTGCAATTTTTTTACCGGATACCATGGTTACTCTGATCAAAGCATTTCAACATTCTAGAACTGGTTACCATTGTTACTCTAGTTATATCATTTCAATATTCTAGAACATGATACCATGGTTTCTTTGATCAAAGCAAAATCCTAGAACTGCTTACCACAATTAATCTAATTATATAATGTCAACATACTAGAACTGGTTACCATGGATACTCTAATTATATCATTTAAACATTCTATAATTGTTCACCACGATTACTCTAATTATATCATTTCAACATCCCAGATTCTCCAGTTGAAACATTTCAACATTCTAGAACTGGTTACCATGGATTCTCTTATCAAAATATTTCAACATTCTAGAACTTGTTACTATTGTTAGGTTGGGGGTTTAAAGGGAAAACTATGGAAAGGGGAGGTGGATGCAAACGCAGTTACACATGAAGGCAAGGATCAGGGCATCAAAAAGCGAGCTTTATTTTAACAAAAGCTGATGCAAAAAAACAGGCAGACAAAAGAAGGGCAAGAAGTAAAGTAGCAACAAAAACAGCAAGGCAAAGTAGCAACTTAAGGGCAAGACAAAGTACAAATCAAAAATCAAATTTCAACTAGAACATGGAAAATTCAAAACCAAATCATACCAAACAGTGCTCTAGTTGAGACATTTCAACATTCTAGAACTGGTTACCATGGTTTCTCTGATCAAAGCATTTCAACATTCTAGAACTGGTCACCACGTTTACTCTAGTTAAGACATTTTTAACAAAACATTTTAACATTCTAGAAAATGGTTACCATGGTTACTCTGATTAAAGCATTTCAATATTCTGCAGCTGGTTACCACGGTTACTCTACTCACATCATTTCAACTTTCTATTACTGGTTACCATGGTTACTCGAGTTATATCATTTCAACATTCTAGAACTAGATACCATGGTTACTGTAATTATAGATTTTCCACATTCTAGAACTTTTTACCATGGTTACAATAGTTATATCATTTCAACATTCTAGAACTGGTTACCATGGTTGCTCTGATCAAAGCATTCCAACATTCTAGAACTGGTTACCATTGTTTCTCTGATCAAAGCATTTCAACATTCTAGATTTGGTTACCACAGTTACTCTATTTATATCATTTCAACATTCTAGAACTGGTTACCAAGATTAGTGTATATCATTTCAACATTCTAGAACTGGTTACCATGGTTACTCTAGTTGAAATATGTCAACATTCTAGAACTCATTACCAAGGTTTCTCTCATCAAAGCATTTCAACATTCTAGATTTGGTTACCACAGTTACTCTATTTATATCACTTCAGCATTCTAGAACTGGTTACTATGGTTTCTCTGAACAAAGCATTTCAACATTCTAGAACTCGTTACTATGGTTACTCTAGTTATGACATTTCAACATTCTAGAACTGGTTACCACGTTTACTGTAATTATATCATTTCAACATTCTAGAATTGGTTACCATGGTTACTCTGATCAAAGCATTTCAACATTCTAGAACTGGTTACCACGGTTACTCTAGTTATATCATTTCAACATTCTACAACTGGTTACCATGGTTCCTCTAGTTAAGACGTTTCAACATTCCAAAACTGGTTACCATGTTTACTCTCAACCCTGTCAATCAAATGCCTCAAAGACATTCATATGAAGATTGTTTCACTTCATATTCAGTTGCTTCATTTCCCATTTGAAAAGCATTACAAATGTTGTACAAGGTCTTTCAGATTGAATATCAACATCTTCGTGTTTGAGTGCTAAGACAGAGGGCAGGTAAGTGTGTATGGAATAGGCTGAGGGTTATTATTGAACCAGCAAAAGTAGCTAAATATGGGTTAATTTGACAGGGACCACATACAATAAACAAACTGATAGGATTTAAACATTATATAGTGAAGTTAAGTGAATAAACCTATATGGTGTTGTAGTTTAACATAATTAACAGTAATTCTCAAAAAGATTATGTTTTTTTGTTTTGTTTTGTTTTGTTTTGTTTTTAATTAGGACAAAATAGAGTATGGTAACTACACAAACTTACAAATCCAGAGAGGCACGCCTCCTTTCCGTCCTTCGTCAAATGGCGGCTGTCCTCTGGCGGATACTCCTCCTCAAAGGACCCGCTTCCTCTTCTGCTTCCTCGTACATCACCCCGGCAATAATAACAGTGACCAACTGCACCATGTCATCAATGGGACAACGTATGTTAACAATAACAATAATTAAGTTTAAATGTTTCATGCTGTTTTTCCGCTGCGTCACTGCTCTCCACTACAACAATAAACCCCACAGTATTTTCCTGCTTTTATATAGGCACTCTTATGAAGGTCAGTATTCATATTTGTATACAAAAAAAACACTCTATCCACATATAATATATGATGAAATATACAAATGAAATGGTGTCGTTTTTTATTGTTTATTTCATTTTAAGCAGTGAAAATAACCAAAAGTTGAAATGCCGAAAACCAGCCAGCGTTTCAATTGCAGAAAGACCGTCCTCCTGTTCTCCCGTCCTCCCATCCCTCGGGAGTTTGTTCCTCCAACTGAACTGCACAAGTCCAGACTCAGTTCACAAGTTTGAACTTGGCGTACTTGGTACTGAGAAACGGCCCTGGTTACCATGGTTACTCTAGTTAAGACTTTTCAACATTCTAGAACTGGTTAACATGGATTCTCCTATCAAAACATTTCAGCATTCTAGAACTGGTTACCACGGTTAGTCTGATCAAAGCAATTCAACATTCTCGAACTGGTTACCATGGTTACTCAAGGTTAAACATTTCAACATTCCAGAACTGGTTACCAAGGTTACTCTAAAACATTTCAACATTCTAGAACTGGTTACCACGATTACTCAAGTTTCGACATTTCAAAATTCTAGAACTGGTTACCATGGTTAATATGATGAAAGCATTGCAACATTCTAAAATTGGTTACCGTGGTTTCTCTGTTTAAAGCATTTCAACATTCTAGGACTGGTTACCATGGTTACTCTAGTTATATCATTTCAACAGTCCAGAACTGGTTACCACGGTTATTCTAGTCAAGACAAATGAAATGGAGTTGTTTTTTATTGTGTTTATTTTATTTTAAGCAGTGAAAATAACCGGAAGTTGAAATGCCAAAAACCAGCCAGCGAAGAAGATGACATCATCAATTACGTTCCTGTTTCAATTGCAGAAAGACTGTCCTCCTGTTCTACCGTCCTCCTGTCCCTCGGGAGTTTGTTCCTCCAACTGAACTCCGCAAGTCCAGACTCCCGGAGTTCACAAGTTTGAACTTGGCGTACTTGGTATTGAGAAACGGCCCTGGTTACCATGTTTACTCTAGTTAAGACTTTTCAACATTCTAGAACTGGTTACCACAGTTGCTCTGATGAAAGCAATTCAACATTCTAAGACTGGTTACCATGGTTACTCTAGTTATATCATTTCAAAATTCTAGAACTGGTTACCATAGTTTCTCTGATCAAAACATTTCAACATTCTAGAACTGGTTACCATGGTTACTGTAGTTAAGACATTTCAACATTCTAGAACTGCTTCCAATGGTTACTCTCGTTATATCATTTGAACATTCTAGAACTCGTTACCAGGGTTTCTCTAATCAAAGCATTTCAATATGGTAGAACTGGTTACCAGGGTTTCTCTGATCAAAGCATTTCAACATTTTAGAACTGCTTACCACGGTTACTCTAATTGTATCATTTTATAACATTGTAGAACTGGTTACCATTGTTTCTCTGATCAAAGCATTATAACATTCTAGAACCGGTTACCATGGTTTCTTTAGTTAAGACATTGTAACATTCTAGAACAGGTAACCACGGTCTCTCTCATTATGTCGTTTGAGCATTCTAGAACTGGTTACCATGGTAACTCTAGTCAACACATTTCATCATTCTAGATCCAGTTAACATGGTTACTCTAGTTAAAACATTTCAACAATCTAGAACGGGTTCCCATGGTCACAGTAATTATGTCATTTCAACATTCTAGAATTGCTTACCATGGTTTCTCTGGTCAAAGCTTTTCAACATTTTAGAACTGGTCACCATGATAACTCAAGTTAAGACATTTCAAAATTCTAGTACTGGTTACCATGGTTACACTGGTTATATCATTTCAACATTGTAGAATGTCTTACCACAGTTACACTAGTTAAGACATTTGACCATTCTAGAACTGGTCACCACGTTTACTCTAGTTAAGATATTTTCAACAAAACATTTTAACATTCTAGAACTGGTTATCATGGTTTCTCTGATCAAAACATTCCAACATTCTAGAACTTGTTACAATGGTTACTGTAGTTAAGACATTTCAACATCCTAGAACTGATTGCAATGGTTACTCTGGTCAAAGATTTTCAACGTTTTAGAAGTGGTTACCATCGTTAATCTAGTTATAGCATTTCAACATTCTGGAACTGGTTACCATGGTTTCTCTGATCAAAGCATTTCAACATTTTAGAACTGCTTACCACGGTTACTGTAATTGTATCATTTCATAACACTGTAGAACTGGTTACCATTGTTTCTCTGAACAAAGCATTGTAACATTCTAGAACCAGTTACCATGGTTTCTTTTGTTAAGACATTCTAACATTCTAGAACAGGTAACCACGGTTACTCTCATTATATCATTTCAGCATTCTAGAACTGGTTACAACAGTAACTCTACTCAACACATTTCATCATTCTCGATCCAGTTACCATGGTTACTCTAGTTAAGACATTTCAACAATCTAGAACTGTTTACCATGGTTACTCTAGTTTCATCATTTCAACATTCTAGAACTTGTTACCACAGTTACACTAGTTAAGACATTTCAACATTCTGGAACTGATCACCATGTTTACTCTAGTTAAGACATCTTCAACAAAAAAATCTACAACTGGGTACCATGGTTACTCTAATTTAAGGCATTTCATTATTCTACAGCTGGTTACCATGGTTACTCTAATTTAAAGCATTTCATTATTCTACAGCTGGTTACAATGGTTACTCTAGTTATATAATTTCAACATTCTAGAACTGGTTACCATGGTTACTCTAGTTATGACATTTCAACATTCTAGAACTGGTTACTATGGTTACTCAAGTTAAGACATTTCAACATTCCAGAACTTGTTACCATGGTCAAGCGGATTATATCATTTTGACATTCTAGTACTGTATACCATGGATGTTCTAGTTGAAATATTTCAACATTCTAGAACTGGTTACCATGGTTCCTCAGATCAAATCATTTCAATATTCTAGAAATGGTTACTATGGTTACTCTACTTACATCATGTCAACATTCCAGAACTGGTTACCATGGTTACTCTAAGACATTTCAATATTTGAGAAGTGGTTACAATGCTTACTCTAGTTGAGACATTTGAACATTCCAGAACTGGTTACTATGGTTACTCTAAGAAATATGAACATTCTAGAACTGGTTACCGTGGTTCCTCTAGTTAGATCATTTCAACATCCCAGAACTGTTTACCATGGTTTCTCTGATCAAAGCATTTCAAATTTCTAGAAGTGGTTGCCATGGTTTCTCTGATCAAAGCATGTCAACATTCTAGTACTGGTTACCACGATTACTCTACATCATTTCAACATTCTAGGACTGGTTACCATGGTTGCTCTAGTTAAGACATTTCAACATTCTAGAACTGGTTACCACAGTTAGTCAAGTTAAGACATTGTAACATTCTAGAACTAGTTACCATGGTTACTGTAGTTGAAATATTTCAATATTTTAGAACTGCTTACCACGGTTACTGTAGTTATATCATTTCAACATTCTAGAACTCCTTACCATGGTTTCTCTGAGCAAAGCATTTCAACATTCTAGAACTCCTTACCATGGTTACTCTATTTACATCATTTCGACATTCTACTACTGGTTACCACCGTTACTCTAGTCATATCATTTCAACATAACTGGTTGCCATGCTTTCTCTGATCAAAGCATTGCAACATTCTAGAACTGGTTACCACGGTTATTACATGATATCAACTTTCGAGGGCTGGTTACCACGGTTACTCTAGTTGAAATATTTCAACATTCGAGAATTGGTTACCATGTTTACTCTGATCAAAGCATTTCAACATTCTAGAACAGTTTCACAGTTGATCTAGTTATATCCCAGTTATATAGTTTCAACATTTTAGAACTGGTTAACACGGTTACTCTATTTAAAATATTTCAACATTCTAGAACTGGTTATCATGGTCACTCTAGTTTAGACACTTCAATATTCCAGAAGTGGTTACTCTAATAATATCTTTTCAACATTCTAGAAATGGTTACGATGGTTTCTCCAGTTGAAATATTTCAACATTGTACCATGGCTTCTTTGATTAAAGCGTTCCAGGTCTGGTTACCCTGGTTACTTTAATTATATCATTTCAGAATTCTAGGACTGGTTAGCATGGTTACTCTAGTTAAGACATTTCAACATTCTAGGACTGGTTACCATGGTTGCTCTAGTTAAGAACTTTCAACATTCCAGAACTGGTTACCATGTTTGCTCTAAGTATGTATTTTAAACAATCTAGAAGTGGTTACCACGGTAACTCTAATTATATCATTTCATCATTCTAGCAATGGTTTCCATGTTTACTCTAAATAAGACATTTCTACTTTCCAGAACCGGTTACCATGGTTAATATAAGACATTTCAGCATTCCAGAACCGGTTACCATGGTTATTCAAAGATATTTCAACATTCTGGAAGTGGTTACCATGCTTCCTCTAGTCGAGTCATTTCAACATTCTAGAACTGGTTACCATGGTTACTCTAGGTCAAATATTTCAACATTCTAGATCTGGTTACCATGGTTACTCTAGGTGAAATATTTCAACTTTATAGATCTGGTTACCATGGTTACTCTAGCTGAAATATTTCAACATTCTTGAACTGGTTACCATGGTTACTCTGATCAATATATTTCAGTATTCTATAACTGATTGACACGATTACTCCAGTTAAGACATTTCAACATTCTAAAATTGATTGCTTGGTTACTCCAGTTACGACAGTTTAGCATTCCAGAACTGGGTAAAATGGTTTCTCTGATAAAATCATTTCAACATTCTAGAGCTGGTTACCATAGTTAGTCTAGTTGAAATATTTCAACATTCTACACCTGGTTACAATGGTTTCTCTGATCAAAGCCTTTCAACATCATAGAACTCGTTACCTCGTTTCCTCTAATTACATCATTTCAACATTCTAGGACAGGTTACAATGGTTACACTAGTTAAGATATTTCAAGATTCGAGAAGTGGCTACCATGGTTACTCTAGTTAAGACATTTCAACATTCTCGAACTGGTTACCATGGTGAAACAAGTTGAGACATTTCAACATTCTAGGACTGGTTATAATGGTTACTCTTATCAAAGCTTTTCAACATTCTAGAATTGATTAACATGGTTACTCTATGTACATCATTTCAACATTCTAGAACTAGTTACCATGGTTACTCTAGTTATATCATTTCAACATTCTACAACTGGTTACCACGGTTACTCTACTTACATCATGGTTACCATGGTTTGTCTGATCAAAGCATTTCAACATTCTAGAAATGATTACCATGGTTACTCTAATCATATCATTTCAACATTCTAGAATTGGTTACCATGATTACTCTAATTCAGACATTTCAACATTCGAGAACTGGTTACCATGGTTTCTCTGATCAAAGTATTTCAATAGACTACAATTTCAGCAGAGAGGATCATCGGTGCCTCTCTCCCCTCCATCCAAGACCTCTACACCTCTCGCCTCACCCGCAAAGCTCTCTGCATTGCGAGAGACCCCACCCACCCGTCACACAGTCTCTTCACCCTGCTGCCATCAGGGAGGAGGCTGCGGAGCCTGCAGGCCAGGACCAGCAGACTGAGGGACAGCTTTATCCTCCAGGCTGTCAGGATGCGGAACTCTCTCCCTGCTCTGCCCCCCTTCCACACACACACCCTCCCTGGACTCTGACTCTCCACCTGCTGCCCCCCTCCCCCCTCCCCCCAATCCACACACACACACACACACACACACCCCGCCCCTGGAAAACAACAATCAGACCTTCAGACACTTTATCACTACCAGATAAATAAGCTCTCCTTATATATATATATATATATATATATATATATATATATATATATATATATATATATATATATATATATATAAAACAAAAAAAACAAACCTATTCTCTCTTTTTGCACTACTGTTTACATTCACGTTTACATTGCACTACTGTTACTTGCCTTGTCTATTTATGTCATTTATAATTTATGTCATTTATAATGTCAAATTGTACAGTTGTCTATTTACTTTTCTATTTTTCTATATATTTATACATGTTTATTCTTTTCTATATGTTATGTGAAGTCACTAGAGGTTGAGAGTAACGAAATTTCGATTCTCTGCTTGTCCTGTACATGCTGCAGAATTGACAATAAAGTTGACTTTGACTTTGACTTTGACAATTTGTTACCATGGTTAGTGTGATTATATCATTTTAACATTGTAAGACTGGTTACCTTGGTTACTTTATTTAAGACATTGCAACATTCTAGAACTGATTAACATGGCTTCTCTGATCAAAGCATTTAAAAATTCTAGAACTCGTTACCATGGTTACTCTAGTTACATCCTTTCAACATTCTAGAACTGGTTGCCATGGTTACTCTTACCAACAAATTTCAACATTCTAGAACTGGTTACCATGATTACTCAAATAGTATCATTTCAGCATTCTGGGACTGGTTACCATGGTTAGTCTCGTTAAGACATTTCACCATTGTAGAAGTGGTTACCACGGTTACTCTAGTTAGATCATTTCAACATTCTTGAAATGGTTAACACGGTTACTCTAGTTATATCATATTAACATTCTAAAACTGGTTACCATGGTAATTCGAATTGTATCATTTCAACATTCTAGACCTGGTTACCATGGTTTCGTTGATCAAATCATGTCAACATTCTAGAACTGATTTTCACAGTTACTCCAGTTAGATCATTTCAACATTCTAGAACTGGTTACCATGGTTACTCTAAGATATTTCAACCTTCTAGAACTGGGTACCCTGGTTACTCTAGTCATATCATTTCAACGTTCTTGAACTGGTTACCATGGTTACTCTGATCAAAGCACTTCCACATTCTAGAACTGGTTACCATGCTTACTCTAGTTTAAATATTTCAACATTCTAGAAGTGGTTGCCATGGTCACTCTGATCAAAGTATTTCAGCGTCGCAGTACTCATTACCATAGTTACTCTAGTTATATTATTTCAACATTCTACAACAGATTACCATGGTTTCGCTTATCAAGGCATTTCAACATTCTAGAAGTGGTTACCACAATTACTCTGATAATATAATTTCAACATTCTTGGACTGGTTACCATGGCTACTCTAGTTGATACATTTCAACCTTCTAGAACTGGTTACCATGGTTTCTCTGATCAAAGCATTTCAACATTCTAGAAATGATTACCATGGTTTCTCTGATCAAAGCATTTCAACATTCTAGAAATGGTTACCATGATTACTCAGATGATGTCATTTCAACATCCTAGGACTGGTTACCATGGTTACTCTAATTCAGACATTTCAACATTCTAGAACTTGTTACACTGGTTACTCTAGTCATATCATTTCAGCATCCTAGAACTGGTTACCATGGTTACTCTGATCAAAGCATTTAAACATTTTAGAACTTGTTACCACCGTTACTCTAGGTATATCATTTCAGCATTCTAGAACTGGTTACCATGGTTACTCAGATCAAATCATTTCAAAATTCTAGAACTGGTTACCACGGTTGCTGTATTTACATCATTTAAACATTCTAGAACTGGTCACCATGGCTTCTCTGATCAAAGCATTTCAACATTCTAGAACTGTTTAACATGGTTACACTAGTTATATCATTTCAACATTCTAGATTTGTCTAATATGGTTACTCTAGTTATATCATTTCAACATTCTAGAACTTGTTACAACAATTACCCTAATTAAGACATTTCCACGTTCTAGAACATGTTACCACGTTTATTCTAGTTAAGACATTTTCAACCAATTATGTCAACATTCTAGAACTGGTTACCATGGTTACTCTAGTTAAGACATTTCAACATTCTCGAACTGGTCACCATGGTTTCTCTGATCAACGCATGTCAACATTCTAGAACAGGTTACCATGGTTTCTTTGATCAAAGCAACATTCTAGAACTCCTTACCACAATTAATCTAACTAGACAAATTGCATTTCCTGCGAAAATACAGTGTGAATGCTTAAGTCCGAAGGGAAATCTGCTGAATGTACTGCTGAAACGCTGAAAAAGCTGAAAAGCTGAAAAAGTTGAAAAGTTAAAGGCAGAACGAGTATAAAAAGCTGAACACGTTGATAGCTGAACAGTTTCTGTAGCTGAACATGAAGCTGAATGTATAAAATGGCAGAGAGATGAATATTTTCAAAAGATGAAAAGACAGAAAAGCTGAAGCGAGCTGAAAGAGTTCAAAAAGTTGAACATTTTCAATGCTGAACATGAAGCGGAATTTTTAAAGGAGTTGAAAAGGCAGAAAGATGAATATCTGAAAAGGCTAAAAAGGTCTAGAGCAAGAGGGCCAAAAGAACGTGAAAAGGAGATAAAAGACAGAAAAGGCCGAAAGGTTGTAGAGTAAGAGGGCAGAAAGAGCTCAAAAAGGTGAAAAAAGACTGAAAAAGTGGAAAGTTAAAGGCAGAAAGAGCTTTAAAAGTTGAACATATTGATCGCCAAACAGTTTCTGTAGCGGAACATGAAGCAGAATGTATAAAAAAGCTGCAAAGGTACAAAGAAGAATATTTTTAAAAGATGAAAAGGCAGAAAAGCTGAGGAGGGCTGAAAGAGTTTAAAAAGTTGAACATGTTCATATCTGAACATGAAGCAGAATGTTTGAAGGGGTTGAAAAGGCAGAAAGATGAATATCTGAAAAGGCTAAAAAGGTCTAGAGCAAGAGGGCAGAAAGAACTTAAAAAGGTGAAAAAAGACTGGAATGGTTGAAAGTTAAAGGCAAAAAGAGCTTAAAATGGCTGCATCATCTATGTGAACTAAAAGATGTTGGATTCTAATCCAGCTGAAGAGAATTCTTCCTCCAGTGTTCCAGCTGCTCTCCAATCAAGTAACTGTGTCACTCACGCTTGCTGACGGAATACACACGCATTCTACAGATACACACACTGGAGAAGTAACAGAGACAGAGATGAAAATGTCCCCATAAGAATGAATGGGAAAATGCCTCACAAATCCCTGTGATTTTAGAAAAATCGTTAATAGTTCAAAATATATATATGGTGAGTGAGAAGAGATATTGCTGAACTCGGTCATCTGGTTTTTATTTCTGGAAAGTGAGAAATGAGGGCACAAATGCGAGAGACAAATCAGGTACCGTCTGCTGTCCTCTAGAAATTTAGGCATACGATTAACATTGCAGCTTATCGGACAGGTGCTTCACTTATTGTCGCTCCAGGGCTTCGACATCCAAAACTGTAACTCATACATCTAAAATGACACCATCTTCTGAAAGCCAACAAGTTTTCCTACATTTCTCGGTATACATTGTCTGTGTTGAGTAAAAAGTTTGGGATCTAAATCAAGCTGAAGAGAATTTTTTTCTTGTTCAGCTTCAGCTGCTCTACACTCTAGCAATGATGTCATGCACTCAAGCTGGTGCAATACACACCCATTATGAAGTCAGAAGACGGGCTAAAAGTTCTTCAAACTAAAACTGTGATTAGTTCAAAACTGTAAAATATTTTAAAAAGCTGAATACAAGCCCAATAGTTCAAGGTTGGGTGACTCTTTTAAAGTAGGAATGTTGTCTCTAGCTCAAAGCATGAGGGAGAAGAAGAGGTTGAAAGTTGAGGATTTTTGACGAGGATTTGAAGCTTTTCCCATTTGCGGCAATGTTATTTTTTTTATAAAAAGCTGAATTTATGAAAATGTTGAAACGTTGAAAGGCTGAAAAGCACAAGGCTGAAAGAGCTTAAAAAGCTGAACATTTTAATAGCTGAACGGTTTCAATAGCTGCACGTATGCTGAAGTTATAGCTGAATGAAAGTTGAAAAAATCCCCAAAAGGATGAATGGGCAAAATTTTGCATAAAAAGCTTAATATTTCCAAAATTATGAAAGGTAGAAGAAAGAAAAATACAAGCCCAAATGTTCTTAAAAAGCTGCATATTTTGATGCTTGAATGGTTTCAATGGCTCAAGGTTTGTAGGAGAAGAAGCATGCCGAACAACGTACGGAAGCAGGAATAATAAAAAGAAAACAAAAAGAAATGCCTTCACCATTCACACTAATTATATAATTACAACATTCTAGAACTGGTTACCATGGTTACTCTAGTTATATCTTTTCAACATTCTAGAACTGTTTACCATGGTTACTCTAATTATATTCTTTCAACATTCTATAACTGTTTACCACGATTACTCTAATTATATCAATTTTACATTCGAGAAATGGTTGCCATGGTTGCTTTAGTTGAAATATTTCAACATTGTAGAACTTGTTACCATGGCTACTCTGATCAAACTATTTCAAGATTCTAGAACTCGTTACCCTGGTTACTCTAGTTATGTCAATTCAACATTCTAGAACTGGTTACCATGGTTACTCCAGTTGAAATAGTTCAACATTCTAGAACTACTTACCATGTTTACACTGATCATTGCATTTCAATGTTCTAGAACTTGTTGCCGTGGTTACTCTAGTTATATCATTTCAACATTCTAGAACTGGTAACCATGGTTACACAATTTGAAATATTTCAACATTCTAGGACTGGTTACCATGGTTACTCTGATCAAAACATTTAAAAATTCTAGAAATGGTTACCACGGTTACTCTACTTATGTCATTTCAACATTCTAGAACTGGTTTTGATGGTTACTCTGATCAAAACATTTCAACATTATAGAACTTTTTACCATGGTCTTCTGCCCTCAGCTAAGAGAATCTGTGTAAAAGTTTACTTTATCAAATGTAAAGTCAAGCTCTTCTTGGACCATGTCTGCTACCTCGACAGCTAGCACTGCAGCACACAGCTCTAACCTGGGAATGGTGATGTCTGGGTTTGGAGCTAGCCTGGCTTTGCCGAGGAGAAAGCCCCCGTCGCTGTGTCCATCAGCAGCGATGAGTTTCAGGTAGGCGACAGCCCCAACCGGTTTTGTGGATGCGTCACAAATCACATGCATCTCTTTTCTCTGTGCTTTGGACAGTGAGATGGATGTATACATACGGGACCTCTTGAGCTGTCCCAAGTGCTTTAGAGAATCTTTCCATTTTTGCCACTTGTCCTGCAGCTCCTTAGGTAGTGGAGTATCCCATTCACTGATGTCTTTAGAGATCTCTCTCAAGATGGAGCGTCCAGGTAATCACGATGGTCCTCACTGACCATAAAGTTGTGAAACATCTGCTCCACATCAGCCATCACAGCGTATGGTTCACCTCTGAACCGGAGAAGCACACCTACAAGACTGTTGTTAAGATCTGGGCCTTTAAGCAGCACTTGATTGAGAGACACATTTCCACACTGAGCACTTGAATCAAATACAATTCTGATTTTACCCGGCTTCTGTGGGTGGTAAATGCCAAAGCTTGGGAGATACCAACATTCTTGGTGGGGTTTAAGAGGAGGGGCCTTTTCTGCATGTCCTTTGCTGAATGTCCTTTACATAAACTCAGAAATGCTCTTTCATTTCCGACTTTCTCTTTAGTGTCTTGCGCATTGTTAGGCAAGCGGAGTCGGGGATGACGAAAAGGGAGGGGAGCCACCCAGTTATTTGCCTCATCTTTAACAAACCCATGGTGCATAGCATTCAGGAACGACTCTTCTTCTGCAGAGAGTGCTAGTTTGTTGTCATCTGCTGTTTGTTTAAAGATGTGTTTGCTCAGCTCATCTTTGGGTTGCATGCTCTCAAAAAGGGGATTGTCTTCTGTGAACTTTACCTTCATGTAGATTCTGTTTTCTTTTTTTTCCATTAATAGTTTTTATTCAAAGCAAGGTACAGTACACTTTTATAACATCCAGTACATTTGTTATAGGGAGTAAGTGACACATGAAACGAGACAGAGTCTAACAGTCAGTCAACTGAGTAATGTCAGAACAATTTTTCACTTTCCAAAATAGAGCAAAGAAGAATGAATAAATAAATAAATAAATAAATAAATAAATAAATACATAAATACATAAACAAATAAATTAAAAAAAAAAAAAAAAAAAAATATATATATATATATATATATATATATATATATATATATATATATATATATATATGGCCAAGATGTGGCATAGTACCTTCAATAAGAAAATAAAAAAAAACAAAAAAAACAGATGAAGACAAAACAACCATGATCTTGCAAGTATGGTTTTCTTTTTTTTTCTTTTTCTTTCTCTCTCTCCCTTTCTCCCCCCTCACCCCCCCCGCGCCAAAACAGAAGTGACAAAAACAAAATCCAAATAGTTGACATTTAATAACCACCTGTCTGATACTGTATTCTTAACTCTGTAGTACTTTTTTATTTTCCAATTTTACTTTTACTTTATTTAGTTATTTATTTGCTTTCTTTACCCCCCCAAACAGTACTATATTTAGTTAGGGCTAAAGGTACAACCTTAATCACTTTTTTTTTTTTTTTTTTCCCCCCCTCCCTCCCCACCTTCCAACAGGAGGTAGGGATGGGTGATAATTAACTTCAGTAGAACGAATGAAACATATGAACTGGGATGTGCATTAGGAAAAACAGAGAGAAAAAAAAGGAAAGTACAAGTTAATTAGAGAATGTCAACATATATGGGAGGCTAGACTACCAGTGTTAGGACTACATTCTTTCTGTGTGTTCAGATATGGGAATACCCCAATATTTTGTTGTTAATTATGGCTCAATCTGATCTGTCCTTTCGGTTAGGTCGTCTTTTTTCAACAAAGGAGATCCACTTAGACCATATTTTATTAAATCTGTCCATCTGTAAATTTAGTGAGTGTGTTATTTTTTCCATTCGATATATGTCGTCAATTGTGTCCATCCATTCACTCACTGTGGGAGGTTCGGGGTGTAGCCAGTGTCTAGTGATATTTTTCTTAGCTACAGTAACCATAATTATGAAAAGATATCTATTAGTGTTTCTAGTAATAAAGTCTGATTTTCCTAAGATAAAGATTTCAAATTGGATGGGTATCTTTATATGAAATATCTCCTCCATTGTTTTATGGACCCCCAACCAGAAATTCTGCAACCTTGGGCATTTCCAGAACACATGACAATGATTTTCATCTTGATCTCCACATCCTCTCCAGCATTTAGGTTCTTCCCCTGTATAATGAGATTTTTTCTTTGGAGTAGTGAAGAATCTCATCAGGCACTTCCACGCGAATTCCCTCCATGTGTGTGCACTTGTGCATCTCCACAGAATTTCACAGTAGTTAAGCCATTCTTCTTTGGTTATGTCAAGCTGTCCCTCTTTTTCCCATCTATTTTTGATATATTCTGTTGTGTATGGTTTTTTTGTTAGGAGACCTTTGTACAACCTTGAGATGGCGCCTTTAATTGGTTCATTTGAGTATGACCTCAAGAATTCTTTTAATATTGCATCTTCAAGGTCTACGAGAGGCGTTTTATTGCATTTATCAAAATAATTACGAAGTTGCAAGAATCTGTAAAAGTCTTGCTGTTCTAAGGAGAATTCTCTTTTTAGCGTTTGGAAGTCTTTTAGTGTTCCTTTTTTTGTAAGTGAGTAGAATGTTGAAATCCCTTTACTTGTCCAGGTTTTAAATCTGAGATCTAGTTGGTTTGGTTTGAAGTCAGGATCATATGCAATCCATCTGATGAGCCATAATTTATCCAGTAATTTGTAGTCTGTTTTGATTGTGTTCCAGATTTTAAGTTGGAACTTCAGCCATGGGTTTTTTAGTTTACTTGTTGTTTGTTTTATTTCCTTATTACCTAACACTGCTTGGATTGGGGAATCCTTAATTAAGGTCTTTTCTATATCCTTCCATCTTGCGTTATACTCCGGATTACATAAATTTAGTAATGGCTTAATTTGAGTTGAGTAAAAGTAATTCCTTAAATGTGGGACTGCCATTCCGCCCTCTTTTTTGGGAAGTTGCAACGTTTTAAATCTTACTCTTGGTTTTTTCCCTTGCCAGATGAATCTTGAGAGAATTTTGTCCCACTCATTGAATTGTTGGGAATTTATTTCGACTGGGAGAGCCTGAAACAGGTACAAAATCCTAGGAAGTATGTTCATTTTAATTGATTCTATTCTTTGCGTTAAACTCATAAATGGATTTGAGTTCCATCTTGCAATATCTGTTTTTAGTTTGCTTATAAGTGGGTCGTAGTTTATTTTTTTAGTTGTGGTTATATCTTTTGGTAGTAGAATTCCGAGATATTTTATTGCTTCCTGGTCCCATTTCATATGGAATTTCTTTTTAAGTTCTATTGGTGGGTTGTAGTTAAGTTTTAAAATTTGCGTCTTTTGGATATTTAACTTGTATCCTGCATATTTACCATACTGTTCTAGTAATTTAAATAATTCAGGGAGAGATTTAGTTGGTTCAGTTAGATATACCAAGATGTCGTCTGCGTACAGCGCCACCTTATGTTTGTCATTATTTATGTTAATTCCTTTGATGTTGTCTGTCTGCCTGATCCATTGGGCTAGCGGCTCTATGAAGAGAGCAAAAAGAAGCGGTGACATCCCACATCCTTGTCTTGTACCTCTTTCTAAATTAATGATCTTTGATAGATGTCCGTTTATTTTAACTCTGGCAGTAGGGTTGTTATATAATGTATTAATTGCGTTAATAACATTTTTGTGGAATCCGAATTTCTCAAGGACCAGGTATAGGAACCCCCAGCTCACTGAGTCGAAGGCCTTCTCTGCGTCCAAACTGATCAGTAGGGCCTGTAATTTTTGTTCTTGAATATGGCTTAGTACATGTAGTGATCGTCTTATATTATCGTGTGTTTGTCTCTGTGGAACAAATCCGGTCTGATCTGTATGGATGAGCTGGGGGAGAACTTTTTGAATTCGTCTTGCGAGAATCGATGTGTATAGTTTGTAGTCGATATTGAGAATTGAGATTGGTCTGAACGATCCGCATTCTAATTTATCTTTTCCTTCTTTGGGTATGACTGTTATAGTGGCCTCCTTCCATGTTGGTGGAATTTTCCCTTCTTTTAAAGCTTTATTGAATATATGAAGGAGGAATGGTTTTAGTTCAGTCCTGTAGGCTTTGTACCATTCGGATGAGAATCCGTCTGGTCCAGGTGACTTGTTGGTTTTTAGCCTTGATATGGCTTTGTCTAATTCTTCTTCTGTTATTTCCGCCGTTAATTCATCATTTTGCTGCTCGTTTAAGGTGGGTAGGTTAATAGAGTTTAGGAATGTTTTAATATTTTGTTATTCCTCTAATTGTGATTGGGAATATAATTCTTCATAATATTTTTGAAAGGCTGATTGTATTTCTTCTCTTTTATATACCAGGTCCTTTGTATTTGGATTTCTGATTTTGTGAATAGTGCTGTCTGCTTTCTGTTTTTGTAATTTTCTTGCTAACAGCTTTGCAAATTTTGGGCCCGTCTCGTAGTATTTTTGTTTTGTGAAGAACATTTTTTTTTGCGTTTCTTGGGTGTACCAGGTATTTATCGCCTTCCTGACTTCTTTTAGTTGTAATTCAATATTCTGATTTGAGTCATTTTTGTGTTTCGTTTCAAGCTCTTCCAGTTCTCCAGTTAATTTTGCTAGAGTTTCTTGTCTTTCTTTCTTTCTTTTAGCACAGTACGATATTATTTTCCCCCTGAAGACAGCTTTAAGTGTATCCCATACTATTTCTGAAGTAACTTCATTATTGTTGTTTTCTTGTAGAAACTGTTCTATTTCTCTTTTTATTTGTGTTTTGAGTTGCTGATCATTAAGGATACTGGAGTTTAATTTCCAGAGTGTATTTCTGGGGCTGTTGTTTATTTGAATTGTTAACAGAACAGGGGCGTGATCCGATAAGTCAATATTTCCATGTTCACATTGCTGTATTCTATGGCGGTCCCTCTTATAAATAAAAAAAATAATCTAGTCTCGAGTACACGTCATGTGGGTTAGAATAGTGAGTGTAGTCTCGTTCTGATGGGTGAACATCTCGCCATAGGTCAATCACCCCAAGTTCTGACATGAGAATCTTAATTTTTTTATGAATTGAGGTTTGTGAGAACAGTTTGGAAGAGTCTAATCTTGGGTTAATTCGAATGTTCCAGTCCCCTCTGCAGATGAGAATGCCTATTGCTTCGGACATTAAATCGAATATTTTTCTATAGATTGCTATCTCACTGCCTGGGGGGATATAAACGTTCAGTATCGAAACTTCGGTGCCCTCTATTTTCCCTGAGATCAATGAGTATCTCCCTTCTTTATCTTTAATCTCCAGAGTCTTCTCAAAGGGTAGTCTTTGAGATATTAGGGTGGCTACACCTCTTCTATTACCTGATTTGTATGATGAGTAGAATACTTCTGAAAAGCCCAGCCTCCCCAGTTTCTCGTGCTCAGTTGCGCTCAGATGCGTTTCCTGTAACAGTGCTATGTGTGCTTTTTCTTTTTTCAGTTTACTCAGGATCTTACTTCTTTTCACTGGATTCAGGATTCCATTTATGTTATATGAAATAATCTTAATATTCTGGTTGTCTGTCATTTATTTTGCAGGTTATTTGTGTTGTCTTTCTCCCTGTGTTGTGCTGTGTTTTTTAAAACCCTAAACATCCCAAAAACATTTGTGAACTCAATGGGCAGAACTATATACAGTTGTAAAAAAAAACTTACATCTAAGTGAGTCTTTTTTATTTACTTTGGTGTTTGTTACCTCCATCGGTGAGGCTCGATCGAGTCGAGCCTTTCGGGTGCTTCTGATGTTTAGGCACTCCTTGCAGGAAAGTCCTCTCCTCCCGGAGAGAGGGGCCCTGGAAGATGGGCTCATGTGTTGACATGTCCTTTGCATTTCCGTGTCCCGACAGTGTTGTATGGATAGCTATAGGAGACCTTGATTAGTTACCATAGGTGTTTATTTTTTCTTGTTTTTTTTTTTTTTTTCCCTGAGAGGCTTCACTCGTGACCCCATTTCACAGGTTCTCAGTTTAGTGTCTGAGACTTACTTGAGGATTAATCCTTCAGGGTTCAAAATCAAAATACTTAACTGAACTTAGAAAAGACAGGCCCCAATTAGTCCTGTGTTATATATTAGTCTTTTTTCTTTTAAATGTCTCAGATCCAGATTGAGTCCTTTGACGTTCAGGATCCAGTCTTTTGGATTCACTTTGTTGGGTGTGCACGTTTAAACTGCTGTAGCTTCTCTTTGTAAGATCTGTGAGAGGGTTTCTCCTGTTGTTGTGCTCCTGCGTCCTCGTCTGGCGTTCCCCTCGGGTCTCCTGCCGCCTGCCATGATGATAGGAGTTGCAGCTCCCGGTGGTCTGTGTCGATTGGGGCCGTGATGACGGTGACGGGGATTCCTCATTTCACCATGTCCGCTGTGGCGTCCGCTGCATTCTGATATGTTTCTGTACCGTTGTCGTAGTGGACCCGTAGCTTGGCCGGGTAGGGGGTTTGAAATTTAATCTTTCTCTCCCTCAGGATCTTTTTCGCTTCAGTGTACTCATAGCGTCTCTTAAGCACTGCAGCTGGGTAATCGTGATCCACAAAAATACGTGTGTTCTTGTAATACACTGTTTTTTTCTGCCAAGCTTTGCGGATAACTTCTTCCTTGATTCTATAACTCGTAAACTTTGCGATTATGGACCGGGGTCTCGCCTGTGGATCATTCGGTGCAGATGCTTGGGTCCGGTCTGCCCGTTCGATCCTGATTCCGTGGATATCCAGTGTGTCACTTAGTAGTTTCTCCAGAAAGGCACAAATGTTGTCACCCTCCTCCTTCTCAGGTATACCGTGTATCCGGAGATTGTCCCGGCGAGCTCTCCCCTCCTGGTCCGTTAGCTTAGCCTTCATGCTCACCTGGCATTTCATTAGCTTTTTCATTAGCGTAGCCATGGCCTGCAGCGCTGTCTCGGTTTCTTCGATCCTACCCTCAGCCTCCTCTAGTCTGTTGTTGGTGCTGTGTAATTCCTGCTTAATCTCCGCAAGTTGTTGATTGTTGTCACGTCTGAAGTCCTTTATCTCGCTTAGAATGGAGTGCAGGGTTGCGTCTTCTGCTTCCTTTTCCTCGTGTAGCCTTGGGGAGCTACTTCGGCTAAGCTGAGTTAGCGGGGGCTATTCATCCTCTTCTCCTACCGCTACGGAGCTTCTGGTCTTCCTATATGTTCCCTTATTAGCCCTATTATCTGTCATATTTTCTTCAACTCGTTGTTGTGGGTATTTTCAACTTATTTAGGGCAGTTTTCTGTGTCGGTCGGGGGGCACGAAAAAACTAGGCTGCCATCTTGTAGCTGCGCGACCGGAAGTGTAGATTCTGTTTTCACAGGGAGAGAGGAAACTGGGGCGGCCGTTGTCAAGTATGTTTGTCTGATAGGAGTTCACTGTGGGTCTGTGGGCTCCTGAGAGGCAGACATCTCCAATAATTACCCACCCGAGATCAAGCTGTTGGGCGTAAGGAGCTTAGTTTGGGCCGTTTATCTGTCGGCAGACCTTGTGAGCTTGAATCACATCACAATGATACTGGATTAATTGGTCTGTCTGGGAGGCCAAGGTTTTATTTAAGTTTTATATTTTATTTAACCTAAAGCACTTGTCACCGACCAATACGTGTAACGTTATCCGCTCATACTCCCTGTTGCTGTCTATTAGTTTGAATACTTAAACAAATCAGGAGTGTAAAAATGTATGGTGTTGGTCATTAAATCTGTTGACTGTAATTTCGTTCAAGGGACAGCTGAGGAGACCCGGGCCCTCATCAAGTGGCGCTCAGAGAATGAGGCCCATTGAATATATTTATGAATTTTCCAAGGGACTTTCTCACAATCTCTGGTCTTGGAATAACATGGTTACTGTGATCAAAGCTTTTCAACATTCTAGAACTCATTGCCATGGTTACTCTAGTTACATCATTTTGACATTATAGAACTGGTTACCATCGTTACTCTAGTTATATCATTTCAACATTCTAGAACTGGTTGACCATGGTTTCTCTGATCAAAGCATTCCAACATTCTAGAACTGGTTACCATTGTTTCTCTGATCAAAGCATTTCAACATTCTAGAACTGGTTACCAAGATTAGTGTATATCATTTCAACATTCTAGAACTGGTTACCATGGTTACTCTAGTTGAAATATTTCAACATTCTAGAACTCATTACCATGGTTTCTCTTATCAAAGCATTTCAACATTCTAGATTTGGTTACCACAGTTAATCTATTTATATCATTTCAACATTCTAGAACTGGTTACTATGCTTTCTCTGAATAAAGCATTTCAACATTCTAGGACTTGTTACCATGGTTACTCTAGTTATATCATTTCAACATTGTAGAACTTCTTACCACAGTTACACTAGAGAAGACATTTCAACATTATAGAACTGGTCACCACGTTTACTCTAGTTAAGACATTTTCAACAAAACATTTTAACATTCTAGAAAATGATTACCATGGTTACTCTGATTAAAGCATTTCAATATTCTGCAGCTGGTTACCACGGGTACTCTACTCATTTCAACTTTCTAGTACTGCTTTACCATGGTTACTTGAGTTATATCATTTCAACTTTCTAGTACTGCTTTACCATGGTTACTCGAGTTATATCATTTCAACGTTCTAGAACTAGATACCATGGTTACTGTAATTATAGAATTTCAACATTCTAGAACTGTTTACCATGGTTACAATAGTTATGTCATGTCGTGTCATTGTCCAAAGCGCTTATCCCTTTCCATGTGGTTGCGGGGGGTTGCTGCTGGAGCCAATCCCAGCCTTGTCTCAGGGCGAGGGCAGGGTACTCCCTGGACAAGTCCCCAGCTCATCGCAGGACCCTCACTGAGGAGTTCAGTATCTCGGTCAAGGACACTTCGACATGCAGCTCAGCCCTGCCCGGAGCTGGGATTTGAACCAGTGACCTTCCGATCACTAGTCAACCTGCTCTACCCACTGAGCTATAGCCGCCCCTACAATAGTTATATCATTTCAACATTCTAGAACTGGTTGACCATGGTTTCTCTGATCAAAGCATTCCAACATTCTAGAACTGGTTACCATTGTTTCTCTGATCAAAGCATTTCAACATTCTAGAACTGGTTACCAAGATTAGTGCATATCATTTCAACATTCTAGAACTGGTTACCATGGTTACTCTAGTTGAAATATTTCAACATTCTAGAACTCATTACCATGGTTTCTCTTATCAAAGCATTTCAACATTCTAGATTTGGTTACCACAGTTAATCTATTTATATCATTTCAACATTCTAGAACTGGTTACTATGCTTTCTCTGAATAAAGCATTTCAACATTCTAGGACTTGTTACCATGGTTACTCTAGTCATGACATTTCAACATTCTAGAACTGGTTACCATGATTACTGTAATTATATCATTTCAACATTGTAGAATTGGTTACCATGGTTACTCTAGTTGAAATATTTCGACATTCTAGAACTGGTTACCATGGTTACTCTGATCAAAGCATTTCAACATTCTAGAAGTGGTTGCCACAGTTACTCTAGTTATATCATTTCAACATTCTACAACTGGTTACCATGGTTCCTCTAGTTAAGACATTTCAACATTCCAAAACTGGTTACCATGGTTACTCTCCACCGTGTCAATCAAATGCGTCAAAGACATTCATATGAAGTTTGTTTCACTCCATATTCAGTTGCTTCATTTCCCTTCATTTCAAATCCAGAGAGGCACGCCTCCTTTCCATCCTTCGCCAAATGGCGGCTGTCTTCTGGCGGATACTCCTCCTCAAACAACCCACTTCCTCTTCTGCTTCCTCGTACATCACCCCGGCAATAATAACAGTGACCAACTGCGCCATGTCATCAATTGGACAACGTATGTTAACAATAACAACAATGAAGTTTAAATGTTTCATGCTGTTTTTCCGCTGCGTCACTGCTCTCCACTACAACACTAAACCTCACGATATTTCCCTGCCTTTATATAGGCACTTTTCTGAAGGTCAGTTCATATCTGTATACCATGGTTTCTCTGATCAAAGTATTTCAACATTCTAGAACTGGTTACCATGGTTTCTTTAGCTAAGACATTGTAACATTCTAGACTGGTAACCATGGTTACTCTATTATATCATTTGAACATTCCAGAACTGGTTACCATGGTTACTCTAGTTAAGACATTTCAACATTCCAGAACTGGTTACCACGGTTCCTCTAGTTATATGATTTCAACATTCTTGAACTGGTTACCATGGTTACTCTAGTTATGACATTTCAACATTGTAGAACTGATTACTGTGCTTACTCTAGTTAGGACATTTCAAAATTCCAGAACTTGTTACTATGGTTAATCTAATTACATCATTTTAACATTCTTGTACTGGATAGCATGGTTGCTCTGATCAAATCATTTCAACATTCTAGAACCGGTTCATGGTTACTCCCGTTAAGTCATTTCAACATTCCAGAACCGGTTACCATGGTTACTCTAAGACATTTCAACTTTCAAGAAGTGGTTACCATGGTTACCTTACTTGAAATATTTCAACATACTAGAACAGGTTACCCTGGTTACTCTCATCAAAGCATTTCAACATTCCAGAACTGGTCACCATGGTTACTCTATTTATATCATTTTAAGATTCTAGAGCTGGTTACCCTGGTTACTCTAGTTAAAATATTTCAACATTCTAGAACTGGTTAACATGGTTAGTCGGATCAAAGCATTTAAACATTCTAGAAATGGTTACTATGGTTAGTCTAGTTACATCATTTCAAATTCTAGAAATGCTTACCATCTTCTCTGTACTTCTGTTAACATGGTTACTCTGATCAAAGCTTTTCAACATTCTAGAAAACATCGTCACGGTTACTCTAGTTACATCATCTCAACATTCTAGAACTGGTTACCATAGTTACTCTAGTTATATCATTTCAAAATTCTCGAACTGGTCAACATGGTTTCTCTGATCAAAGCATTTCAATATTCTAGCACTGGTTACCACAGTTACTCTAATTATATCATTTCTACATACTACGACAGGTTAGCATAGTTACTCAAGTTATATCATTTCAACATTCTAGAACTGGTCATCATGGTTTCTGTGATCAAAACATTTCAACATTCTAGAACTGGTTACCATGGTTACTCTAGTTAAGATATTTCACGATTCTAGAACTGGTTACCATTTTTACTCCAGATAAGACATTTAAACATTCTCAAACTGGTTACCATGGTTGCTCAAGGTTAGACATTTCAACATTCCAGAACTGGTTACCAAGGTTACTCTAAAACATTTCAACTTTCTAGAACTGGTTACCATGGTTACTCTAGTTAAGATATTTCAATATTCTAGAACTGGTTACCATGGTTACTCTGATCAAAGCATTTCAACATTCTAGAACTCGTTACCACGCTTACTCTAGGTATATCATTTCAGCATTCTAGAACTGGTTACCATGGTTACTCTAGTTGAGACATTTCAACTTTCTAGAACAGCTTACCATGGTTACTCTGATCAAAGCATTTCAACATTTCAGAATTGGTTTTCATGGTTAGTCAACTTATATCATTTAAAAATTCTAGAAATGGTGACCATGGTTACTCTAGGTATATCATTTCAAAATTCTAGAACTGGTTACCATGGTTACACTAGTTATATTATTTCAACATTGCAGAACTGGTTACCATGGTTACTCTGATCAAAGCATGTCAACATTCTAGAACTGGTTACCAATGTTACTCTGGTTATATCATTTCAACACTCTATAACTGGTTACCATGGTTACTCTAATCATATCATTTCAAAATTCTAGAAGTGGTTACCATGGTTACTGTAGTTGAAATATTTCATCATTCTAGAACTGGTTACCATGGTTACTCTGATCATTGTATTTCAACATTCTAGAACTGCTTACCCCGATTACTCTAGTTAAGACATTTCAACATTCTAAAATTGGTTACTTGGTCACTCTAGTTAAGACATTTCAACATTCCAGAAGTGCGTACCATTGTTTCTCTGATCAAAACGTTTCAGCGTACTAAAAGTGGTTACCATGGTTACTCTAGTGAAGACATTTCAACATTCCAGAATTGGTTTCCATGACTGCCCTGATAAAAGCATTTCAACCTTCTAGAGCTGGTTACCATGGTTACTCTGGTTGAAATATTTCAACATTCTAGATGTAGTTACCATGTTTTCTCTGATCAAAGCATTTCAACAATGCAGAACTGGTTACCATTGTTACTCTAGTTAGATCATTTCAACATTCTAGAACTGGTTACCACGGTTACTCTAGTTAAGACATCACAAAATTCCAGAACTAATTACCATGGTTACTCTAATTACATCATTTCAACATTCTAGAACTGGTTACCATGGTTACTGTAGTTAACATATTTCAACATTCTACAACTGGTTACCATGGTTACTCTGATCAAAGCATTTCAACATCTTGGAAATGGTTAGTACGGTTACTCTAGTTATATCCTTTTAATATTCTAGAACTGGTTACCATGGTTACTCTGATGAAAGCACTTCAACATTCTAGAACTGGTTTCCATGGTTACTCTGATCAAAGCATTTCAACATTCTAGAATTGGTTACCATGGTTACTGTAGTTGAAATATTTCATCATTCTAGAACTGGGTACCATGGTTGCTCTGATCAAAGCACTTGAACAGACTAGAACTTTTTACCATGGTTACTCTAGTTAAGACATTTCAACATTCTAGAACTGGTTACAACGATTACTCTAATCATATAATTTCAGCATTCTAGGACTGGTTACCATGGTTACTCTCATTAAGAAATTTCTACATTCTAGCAACGGTTACTATGGTTACTCTAGTTGAAATATTTCAACATTCTAGAACAGGTTACCGTGGATACTTAAGTTGAAATATTTCAACATTCTAGAACTGGTTACCATGGTTACTCTAGTTGCAATTTTTCTTCTTTCTCGAACTGGTTACCATGGTTACTCTGATCAAAGCATTTCAATGTTCTAAAAATTGTTAACTTGGCTACTCCTGTTATATCATTTCAACATTCTATAACTGGTTAACATGGTTTCTCTGATCAAAGCATTTCAACATTCGAGAACTGGTTACCACGTTTTACTCTAGCTATGTCATTTCAACATACTAGAACTGGTTACCATGGTTACTCTAGTTAAGACATTTCAACATTCTAGAACTGGTTACCATGGTTTCTCAGATCAATTCATTTTTACATTTTAGACCTTCTTATCAGGATTAGTCTAATTATATCATTTTAACATTCTAAGACTGGTTACAAAGGTTTCTCTCATCAAAGCATTTCAACATTAGAGAACTTGTTACCATGGTTACTCTAGTTAAGACATTTCAACATCCCAGAACTGTTTACCATGGCTAATCTGATCACAGCATTTCAAAATTCTAGAACTGGTTATCAGGGTTACTCTACTTATATCATTAAAACATTGTAGAACTGGTTACCATGATTATTCTAATAACATCATTTTAGCATTCTAGGACTGGTTACCATGGTTTCTTTCGTTGAAATATTTCAACATTTCAGAAAAGGTTATGATGATTACTCTGATCAAAGCATTTCAACATTCTAGAACTGGTTATAGTGGTTTCTCTAATTAAGACATTTCAACAATCTAGAACTGGTTACCATGGATACTCTGATCAAAGCATCTCAACATTCTAGAACTGGTCACCACTCTAGTTGAAATATGTCAACAATTTAGAACTGGTTACCATGGTAATTCGAATTATATCATTTCAACACCTTAGACCTGCTTACCATGGATACTCTGATAAAAGCAATTCAACTTTCTAGAACTGATTACCGTAGTTACAATGATCAAAACATTTCAACATCGTAGAACTTGTTGCCATGGTTTCTCTGAACAAATCATTTCAATATTCTGACTGATTGCTGATTACCATGGTTACTCTAGTTAAGATATTACAATTTTCTAGAACTGGTTACCATGGTTTGTCTGACCAAAGCATTTCAATATTCTAGAAATGGTTACCATGCTTACTTTACGACAGTTCAACATTCTTACTTTTAAATTGTTACCATGGTTAGTCTGATTGAAGTATCTCAACATTCTTGAACTGGTTACCATGGTTACTCTAGTTAAGACGTTTCAGGATTCTAGAAGTGGGTAACATGTTTGTTGTAGTTAAGACATTTCAAGATTCTAGAACTGGTTACCAAGTTTACTCGAGTTAAGACATTTCAACATTCCAGAACTCGTTATCATGGTTACTTTGATTAAATCATTTCAAACTTCTAGAATTGGTTACCATGGTTACTTTAGTGGAAATATTGAAACATTATAGAACAGGTTACCATGGTTTCTCTGATCAAAGCATTTCAACATTCTAGAAGTGGTTACCACAGTTACTCCAGTTATATAATTTCACCTTTCTTGAACTGTTTACTACGGTTACCATAGTTAAGACATTTCAACAATCTAAAACTGTTTACAATTGTTACTCTAGTGAAGACATTTCACAATTCCAGAACTGGTTACCATGGTTACCCTTAGACAGTTAGACATTCTTACTTGTAACTTGTTGCCATGGTTACTTTGATCAAAGCATTTCAACACTCTAGAAGTCGTTACCCTGGTTACTCTAATTATATCATTTCAACATCCTAGGACTGGTTTCCATGGTTACTCTCATCAAAGAATTTCAACATTTTAGAACTCGTTACAATGGTTACTCTAGTGAAGACATTTCAACATTCCAGGACTAGGTACCATGGTTACTCTGATCAAAGCATTTCAAAATCATAGAACTGGTTACCACGGTTACTCTAATTATATCATTTCCACATTCCAGAACTGCTTACCACCATTACTCTAATCATGTCATTTCAATATTCTAGAACTGGTTACCATGGTTATTCTAGTTGCAATATTTCAACATTCTAGAACTGATTACCATTGTTACTCTGATCAAAGCATTTCAACATTCTATTATTGGTTACCATGGTTACAATAGTTATATCATTTCAACATTCTAGGACTGGTTACCATGGTTTCTCTGATCAAAACATTTGAACATTCTCGAACTGGTTACCATGGGTTCTCTCATCAAAGCATTTCAACATTCTAGATCAGGTTACCAAGGTTACTCAAGTCAAGACATTTCCATTTTCTAGAACTGGTTACCCTGGTTACTCTAGTTAAGGCGTTTCATCATTCTGATCCAGTTACCATGGTTACTCTAGTTAAGACATTTCAACATTCTAGAAGTGGTTACCATGGTTACTCTAATTATATAATTTCAACATTCTAGAACTGGTTACCATGGTTTCCCTCATCAAAACATTTCAACATTCTAGAACTGGTAACCATGGTAACTCTAGTTCAGACATTTCAACATTACAGAACTGGTTACCATGGTTTGTCTGATCAAACCATTTCAAAATTCTAGAACTGGTTACCATGGTTACTCTAACTCTATCATTTCAACATTCTAGACCTGCTTACCACGGTTACTCAACTTATATTGTGTCAACATTCTAGAACTGGTTACCATGGTTACTCTTGTTAAGACATTTCAACATTCCTGAACTGGTTACGATGGATACTGTAATTATATCATTTCAACATTCTAGAACTGGTTACTATAGTTACTCTCGGTTTATAATTTCAACATTCTAGGACTCGTTACCATGGTTTCCCCGATCAAACCATTTCAACATTCTTGAACTGGTTACCATGGTTACTGTAGATGAAATATTTCAACATTCTAGAATTGCTTACCATGGTTACTCTAATAAAAGCATTTCAACATCCTAGAACTGGTTACCACAGTTACGCTAGTCATAACATTTCAACATTCTAGAACTGGTTACCGTGGTTTCTCTGATCAAAGCATTTCAACATTCTACAACTGGTTACCACGTTTACTCTGTATCATTTCAACATTCTAGGAATTTTTACCATGGTTGCTCTAGTTAAGACATTTCAATATTCTAGAACTGCTTACCACAGTTAGTCTAGTTAAGACATTTCAACATTCCAGAACTGGTCACCATGGTTACTCTATTTATATCATTTTAACATTCTAGAACTGGTTACCAGGGTTTCCCTGATCAAATCATTTCAACATCCTAGAACGGAGCCATTTCTATATATTCGTTCTTCTCTGTACTTCTGTTGTTTTGGACTAGAGAAACCTCATCAGTGTCGGACCAAGTACCGTTCCAATTACGGTCGAATAATGCGGATATGTTTTTACCCCACCCATTTCACCAAGGATGCATCTTTTGAGACTTGTGTGAACTTTGGATAGTTACATATCCCAGAATGCGCTTCATGGCAGAAGAGAGGACTCACAACTGTAAGTTACAAGTTTTACACGTAAAGAAATATATTGATTGAGGGTAAATTTTATTTTTTTTTGTACAGGAATGTAATTGGTATAAGTGCAAATTAGATTAAATTTCAACATTATGTAAATGGTTACCATGGTTGCTGTAATTATATCATTTAAATATTCAAGAACTGGTTGCCGTGGTTACTCTATTTGAAATTTTTCAACATTCTAGACCTGGTTCACATTTTTATTGTGATCAAAGCATTTAAACATTCTAGAAATCGTTACCACAGTTACTCTAGTTATATCCCAGTTACATCATTTCAACATTCTAGAACTGGTTACCATGGTTACTCAAGATAAGACATTCAAACATTCTAGAACTGGTTACCATGGTTACTCTAGTTATATCATTCAAAATTCTAGAACTGCTAACCATGGTTACTCATATTATTTCTTTTCAACATTCTAGATCCGGTTACTACGATTGCTCTAATTATATAATTTCAACATTCTACAACCGGTTAACATGATTTCTCTGATGAAAGCATTTCAACATTTTAGAACTGGTTACGATGATTTCTCTGATCAAACCATTTCAACATTCTAGAACTGTTTACCATGGTTATTGTAGTTAAGAAATTTCAACATTCCAGAATTTGTTACCATGGTTACTCTAGTTAATACATTTCAACATTCTAGAACTCATTACCGTTGTTACTCTAGTTACATAATTTCAACTTTCTATAACTGGTTACCACGGTTACGGTATATGTATAACACTCAAACATCTAGAACTTGTTACCATGGTTTCTCTGATCAAAATCATTTCAACACTGTCGAACTGGTTACCATGGTTTCTCTGATCAAACCATTTCAACATTCTAGAACTCGTTACCACAGTTACTCTAGTGATATCATTTCAACATTCTAGACCTGGTTACCGTGGTTTCCGTGTTCAAAGCATTTCAACATTCCAGAACTGGTTACCATGATTACTTTAGTTAAGACATTTCAATATTCCAGAGATAGATACCATGATTACTTTAATATCATTTCAACATTCTAGAACTGGTTACCGTGGTTACTGTAATTATACCATTTCAACATTCTAGAACTGGTTACCATGGTTACTCTGGTCACAGCATTTCAACATTCTAAAACTGCTTACCACGATTACTCTATGACATGTCAACATTCTAGGACTGGATACTATGGTTACTCAAGTTAAGACATTTCAACATTCCAGAACTTGTTACCATGGTCAATCTGATTATATCATTTCAACATTCTAGAACCGGTTAAAATAGTTCCTCAGATCAAATCATTTCAATATTGTAGAAATGGTTACTATGGTTACTCTACTTATATCATGTCAACATTCCAGAAGTGGTTACCATGGTTACTCTAAGACATTTCAACATTTGAGAAGTCGTTACAAAGCTTACTCTAGTAGAGACATTTCAACATTCCAGAACTGGTTACTATGGTTACTCTAAGAAATTTGAACATTCTAGAACTGGTTACCGTGGTTACTCTAGTTAGATCATTTCAACCTCCTAGAACTGTTTACCATGGTTTCTCTGATCAAACCATTTCAACATTCTAGAACTGCTTGCCACAGTTACTCTTGTTATTTCATTTCAACATTCTAGAACTGGTTACTATGGTTACTCTAGTTAAGACATTTAAACATTCCAGAACTGGTTACCATGGTTAATCTAATTATATCGTTTCAACATTTTAGAACTGGTCACCATGATAACTCAAGTTAAGACATTTCAACATTCTAGTACTGGTTACCATGGTTACTCTCGTTATATCATTTCAACATTCTAGAACCTTTTACCACTGTTACACTAGTGAAGACATTTCAAAATTCTAGAACTAGTTAAGACATTTTCAACAAAACATTTTAACATTTCTAGAACTGGTTACCATGGTTAGTCTGATTAAAGCACTTCAATATTCTACAGCTGGTTCTCACAGTTACTCTACTCACTTTTCATTTCAACTTCCTAGAACTGGTTAACATGCTTACTCTAGTTAAGATATTTCAACATTCTATGAGTGGTTACCATGGTTACACTGATCAATGCCTTTCAATGTTCTAAATTTTTTTTTACCTTGGTTACTCTAGTTATATTATTTCAACATTCTAGAACTGGTGACCATGGTTACACAATTTGAAATTGTTCAATATTCAAGCCTGGTTACCACAGTTACTCTCGTTAAGACATTTTAACATTCTAGAACTGGTTAACATGGTTACTCTGATTATATTATTTCAACATTCTAGAATTGGTTACCATGATTACTCTACTTGAAGTATTTCAACTTTCTAGAACTGGTTACCATGGCTTCTCTGATCAAAGCATTTCAACTTTCTAGTACTGGTTACCACGATTACTCTATATCATTTCAACATTCTAGGACTGGTTACCATGGTTGCTCTAGTTAAGATATTTCAACATTCTAGAACTGGTTACCACAGTTAGTCTAGTTAAGAAATGTTGACATTGTAGAACTAGTTACCATGGTTACTCCAGTTGAAATATTTCAACATGCTAGAACTGGTTACCATGGTTACTCTGATCAACGCATTTCAACATTCTAGAACTGGTTACCATGGTTACTCTAGTTAAGACATTTCACATTTCTTGTACTGGTAACATGTTTTTCTAGAACTCGTTGCCATGGTTACTCTACTTGAAGTATTTCAACATTCTAGAACTGGTTAACATGGTGACCCTGATCAAAGCATTTCAACATTCTAGAAGTGGTTACCATGGTGAATCTACTTAAGACATTTCAACCTTCCAGAATTGGTTTCCATGGTTTAATGATAAAAGCATTTGAACATTCCAGAGCTGGATACCATAGTTACTGCAGTTGAAATACTTCAACATTCTAGACCTGGTTACAATGGTTTCTCTGATCAAAGCATTTCAACATTCTAGATCTCGTTACCACGATTACTCTATATCATTTTAACAGTCTAGGACTGGTTACCATGGTTGCAATAGTTAAGACATTTCAAGATTCTAGAACTGGTTACCAGGTTTACTCTAGCTATGTCATTTCTGCATTCTAGAACTGGTCACCATGGTTACTCTGATCAAAGCCTTTCAACATTCTAGAACTGGTTACCATGGTTACTCTAGTTAAGACATTTCACATTTCTGGAACTGGTTACCATGGTTTCTCTGATCAAAGCATTTCAACATTCTAGAACCGGTTACCATGGCTTCTTTAGTTGAGACATTGTAACATTCTAGACTGGTAACCACTGTTACCCTTGTTATATCATTTGAACATTCTAGAACTGGTTACCATGGTTACTCTAGTTAAGACATTTCATAATTCTGGAACTGGTTACCATAGTTACTCTACTTATATCATTTCAACATTATAGAACTGGTTACCTTGGTTTTTCTGATCAAAGAATTTCAACATTCTAGAATTGGTCACCACGGTTGCTCTAGTTATATCATTTCAATATTCTAGAAGTGGTTACCACGGTTACTCAAGTTTAGACATTTCAACATTCTAGAACTGTTTACCATGGTTAATATGATTAAAGCATTTCAATATTCTAAAACCGGTTACCATGGTTTCTTTAGTTAAGACATTTCAACATTCTAGAGCTGGTTACCATGGTTACTCTAGTTATATCATTTCAACATTCTTGAAGTGGTTACCACTGTTACTCTACTTATATCATTTCAACATTCTAGAACTGGTTACCATGGGTTCTCTGATCAAAGCATTTCAACATTCTAGAACCGGTTATGACGGTTAATCTAGTTATATCATTTCATCATTCTAGAACTGGTTACCACAATTACTCTAATTATATCATTTCAACATTCTAGAACTCATTACCATGGTTAATCTTTTTAAAACATTTCAGTATTCTAGAACTGAGTACCATGGATACTCTAGTTAACCCTCATGTTTTGTTCCGATTTCACATTTCATGTTTCTGACCGATTTAAAAGTTTTATCTTTGAAAAATGTACTTAATTTGATCAGACTGACCTAAGAGTCCATGACTTTGTCCACAAAGAGGATTTCAACACACAAAATAAATAGTATTTATTTGCATACAGTTTTGTGTATTTTATTCAACTATTGTACACTCTTGGTGTTCCCGTCAAAAATGACCAGTCACTTGAAATGAATGGGGGAGACTACATTTAGTGTAAAAAATTGATCTCAGGTACATCCTTATTTGTCATATGGACACACACACATGCACACCCAGACACCCACCCACCCACCCACACCTTGGTTGCCAGGTAACCACCACAGGAACCTTAGCCTGGTAAAGTCTCTCGCCCGCAGGAACAACACCTGTTCTCAGAAAGTTGCAGCATTGTTTCAATTACATTGAACTTTTCTCACAGCTTTGGTAGCCTATACAAATGCTTTTTTGAGGCCTTGCTCACAGTTCATTGTGTGGCAGCACCATGGCACGTCGATATACCATAAGTGAGGATATTGATTACATATGTGATCACCACACTGGTGAGGAGGAGAGAGGCCAGGAAACTGACAGTGAGGACACTCTTGTGTCCTACTGTCCAAAGGAAAGGAAAAATCTTCTCCTGATGACGACTCTGCACAAGGATGCCACTGTGAGCACCAGGGAGGACAATAAACCCAAGAAAGCCATCCTGGATTACAACAGGAACAAATGCGGAATTTACAACCTTGATAAGGTATGTTGATTTTTATTTTTTCATGTCCTTCTTCTCTATCATCAGATTGTTTGAACTGCACTATAAAAGTAAGACTTGGTTTTGGTGGAGTACACATTAAGTTTATGAACAACACTGAGTCAGTTCTATCCATCTGAATATGATACATGAGGTATCACTTGTATGTATTCATGATTTTATCTACTTTGTGCACTTTTGCAGGTTACTGGCACATACTCTTGTCAGAGGAAGACAGCACGTTGGCCCATGTTGGTGTTATTCAACATGTTAGCTGCGTCAACATACAACACATTTGTGCTGTGGATGGAGGTGAATCCAAGATGGAAGCAGGGGAAAAACACATCTGATAGAGTGATGAATATTGTAATGTTATTGTTCTTGTTAGTTGTTCTTTAATGTATTAAGACAATGATCTTGTAATATTGTGAAATTGTTTTGGGATAAATTCCTTTGTACACAAATAAAATATTGGTCACTTTTGACCGGGAACACAACTAGTGTTACTTTATATTTCTGTATAAAAAATGAAATGGTTTCAAAACAAATGTCCTTGGTAACTTTGACCCTAAGTAGTCTGTGATAAACAATATACTATGTTTCATCTTTTTATTTTTTATAGTCGAAATAATCCAGAAATTATGCTTTTTAGAACTTGAATTCAAGATGTATACGGTCAGATCAGTGAGGTCAGGCCATAGATAAGAAATAGAAGTTCAAAACTTGTAATGTTAACAAGAACTGAAGTTGATAAAAAGATCTAACACAACAAGTAGTGATAATTATGTATTTTTACAGTTTTTATGATGAGTTTAAATGGAACGGTAATTTTTGACCAGAAACACAAAATTATTTAACACGAAACGAACACAACATGAGGGTTAAGTTTAGTGCAGGACCAACTATGTCTGCAATAGGCATCATTTTATTAGCTGCAATAACTGTAAGCAACTAGTTTGCTTAGAGGATATTGTCAGCTCGGAGTCTAACTCAGCTCTCAGATTCATTGAGCAAAGTGGGCAGCATCGTGTTTGCACACACACACACACACACACTCACACACACAGCGCCAGTGTAGGTGCCATTTTTGGGCTCTGTTTTGGGCTCCAACCTGTGTGCACTTTGCTTGTGCCGTGAATCAACATGCACTGTTGTACCTAATTCCTAAAATGTGAAAGAGATTACATTTCCACGCAGCAGTGTTATTCATGAGCCATGACAAGTCTAGCTGTATGCTCCGAACAGACAAAAGCTGTTCCATTGCCAGACAAGAGAGGTGCGAGAGGAGCTGAACAGAGATGTCGCTCCCAAAACATTTCAACTTGTGACAGCTGAATATTGGTGACTTCAGGCCCCCTGGCATTTCTAATAATCCCCCTCTGTTCTATTTACATTTTTTCCTGCTGGTGTTTTCTTTCTTTCCCCTCCCTCTCTCCCTCCCTCCATCCTCTGCCCATCAAATGTGTCTGTGGAGAGAGATGCCGAGCGCCTGTCATGTTCACAGTGTGATGCCTCCTTACTCATTATGCACCAGTGACATCATTACAAAAGCAATCACAGGGCTGTGATAAACGCCAGGCTAATTAAAAAGACAGTCTGACGAACTAACTAACAAATGTGTACACTGAGCTTGTGCAGCACTCACATCTGTATACACATAGAAATGTCCTGGCAAACTGTGCTGCTGCTTACATTTTATTTTTGTTTGTAAGAGATTGTACATCTGTCACAGATTATTTCTTAGATAACATGCTGTTAGTAGCCTGTGCATGCCTACAGCATAGGACTGTTTCTAAATCCAGTGGCACCTGGAGGACATATTTTGTCATATTCAATAATAAAAAAATGAATACAAAAACATACTGTCTGCATTGCAGGAATCTCCAACTTGTCTGCTCACACTGTACAGATCAACAAACTCATAACATGGCTGCTCATTCTGACTGTAGGTATGAAGATCCCTCATAAGACAATTCCAATGAGGTGTATTCAAACTAAATTCTTGCCTCCCTAACAATGCTGATGGATAGGCAGTACTACTTGTGTAGCAGTGTGATTCCATTGTTAAAGGTATGTAAGGAGAAGCAAGACAAGCATGCAGCTGCAGATGGCTGGAAGATGCAGACACTATATCTGTTCTGCAATGAAGATCAGTTTTATATAACAGTTCAATCGCAGTCCAGACTACATTCAGCAAAAAAAATGTTGAATATATCTCCAGTAAAATGAAAACAAGCTGACTGGAGCATCGGAACTCAGACTGTGGACCTGTTCAAATGAGATGATCAGAAATCCACCCGATCATGATATAGGCAGATCATTCATTGATTCAGTTCATTATATGAATTATATATTTATTTGGAACCCCTGCACCCTATGCCTAAAAACATTTCTTTGACAATATTATTTGTTAAATATGTTTACATCAAATTGAATCATTTTTATATACAAAATCACAGAATTAGACCCTCAATTTGAGTGAGGAAAACCTTGCCATATTGGAAAAAAAAAAAAAAAAAACAATAGAAGAAACCTCAAGAAGAGCCACAGAGGAGGATTCAGGGAGCCTGAATGAAAAGAGAGGAAGAGGAGGAGGACAAAGAGGAGAAAGAGGAGGAGGAGGAGGAGGAGGAGGAGGAGGATGCTATAGAAAGTTAGACAGTGATACAGCTGGCAGCTTGAGGAGACAGAAAACAGAAACAAAAAATATATAGAAATGTGGTGTTTTATAAACAGATTAATTCTCGTCGGCAGGACAATGTCAATTCTAATAATGTAGGAACTCATTGAGACTGAGACCAACCACTGAAGAAGCTAGCAGTCAAAATCAAGGGCTAATGAAAGGCTAAGTCAAAGAAGTGAGTTTTGAGATCTAATAATAATGCTGCAAAGTGCTAATTGAAATGAGCTTTGACTATAAGCTTTGGGTTTGTTAAAAGGCACTGTTTTGAAGAAGAACACACAGATTAAATCATGTCTGTTGCTGGTTGTTCAGAGTTCCAGCTATGGAGGCTGTATTTTCTGTACTTTCATTATTTGGGAGAGTGAGGATATTAATGCTTAAGAGGTTTTACGTATCATAAGGCCCTGAGTCTTTTGACCTTTTCAGAGCCAATGATGCTGTTGTCTTTGGGTGTGAGGGAATTAAAGGATCACTCAGGGATAGCTTGTCTAATCTCATCAGTGCGAATCAGGGAGAGGAGTTCCTGAGCTGTGGGAAGCTGCAATATGAGGTGTGGGACTATATATACACTCTCTTTAGGTTTCTGCAAAGGGCATCCCTTAATCAACTGACAGTAGAGAGGAGGTGACACTGAAGGTGAACATCCACCTTTAAATATTTTTTCTGATCAGCTCCAGGTGGCACTGGGCTCACTTATCATCCCTATTAGTTCTGATGGAAATCTTAGAAATGTTCATCTGAATAATGTGGCTTTGTTTCAGAATGAATAAGACAAACAACTGTATTTTCAAAGTGCCATTACCTGAGAGAGTTGATACATACTGTAGAAGTGATCAATATTACACAATGTATTTGTTGATGTATTTATCCTTCTAATTTGTTTTTTAGGAAGAAAAACAGAACATTTATTTCTTTAACATCCTGTTGGTCATTATTAAGTAATCCTGACCCTTTCCCTCGGCATGTAACAATGTGTGAAAATCCCGAGGTTTGGCAGTTAGTGAACCAGACCTTATTCATTATTAAATAGGTCTATGGTGATAACATCATGTGATCTGTATGTGCATACATTAAGATGTTCATTTTTTGTATTTGTCATGACAAAGTACATATATATACATATATATACATACATACATATATATACATACATATATATATATATATATATATATATATATATATATATATATATATATATATATATATATATATATATATATACATATATATACATACATACATACATATATATACATACATATATACATATATACATATATATATATATATATATATATATATATATATATATACATACATACATACATACATACATATTATATATATATATATATATATATATATATATATATATATATATATATATATATATATATATATACATTTATATATATATACATTTATATATATATACATATATATGTATATTTAAAAAATGTGTGCATATATATATATATATATATATATATATATATATATATATATATATATATATATATATATATATATATATATATATATTCCGCAAAAGCAACACACTCATCGCATGCAGGAGGCTATATGTGGACTGTGCACAATTATCTTCAGAGTTAGAGAGGGGAAAAGTGTCAAGTTAACACAAATTTCAGTGTTGTCAATTATTGAATTCATTACCACATTAATTAATTTATTTGTGCATTAATTTTGAACTTTGTTTATTGTCTGATGCTGTTTGCATTTGACATATGAAGAGAATAGCCATACTGTAAATGTTTTACAATTGTTCTACCTGGAGATGACGTGATGTCTGACAGTGATCTGTGTATTTGCTCTGGGCTGGACAGCAGCTGCAGTCAGCAACTCTGGTGCTCGCACTGTTAAGCTTTATTAGGCTATATTATGATTGCTTATTCCTTATCAGTGAGGATAACTGTAGATGTTGCTTGCTGTTTATAGCCTGTACTTTGTACACTACCAAGATCTAGTTTGTAGGTTAACAAAATATAGGTTTGTCCAGCCGCAGCTTTGCATGTGGCCAATGCATAATTAAGCAGTATGTGCAATAAACTAACCATAACTTTAGATTGTCCTGAGTAACAAACTAAGCCAACCAGGATTTTGATTCTGACATACAGTAATCTGCTAATTAATGTGCTTGCTTTGAAATGGACTCAAGTCAATGAGAAAATAAAACAGCGTGTCTGAATCCAGTGGGAGGAGAGAGAAGCTCAGGGACCTGATCTGTGTCACCTGGTGGTTGTTGGTGTGTACTGCAGATAATGGTGATGCAGCACCTTTAAAGCTGCGGTAATTGTGCCATCTGATTGTAGGGCCATCTGTATGTACAAGTCAGCATGTAATCATACTATGTTCCTCGTCAAAGTGCATCCAAAAGACAAAACAATTGTATGTTTTTTGTTTTTTTTTAAGTCTTCATGACACGATGATCGAAAAAGCTAATCCACAGTACACAGATTGGGCAGAATGTCCGGATTTGGTATCTTTCACAAGTCAACCTTTTCTCATGAGAACAATTCTGACAATGCTTAGTAGCTTTTGAAAACACTTGACTATATTGACAGACAAAAGTAGACTTGTGCTTCACTAGAACTATTGACCTTTTCAGACAGACTCTGTATTATCTGCAAATCAAAGGCTTGCCTTTGTCTGTTCACACTGAACCAAGAAGTGCCGGCTTAGAGCCGTTCCAGTGTGTGGTTTTATACACCACTTTGGATGCTGCGGAACCAAAAGAGCTGCGATGGTACACATCATGACATTGACATCCATGTGCCTTTTTTTTAATATGATTTCCCTGGTGTCCTCCTGTTAATCTAAACATGTATCCGCTGACTCTTTATAATCATATGGATGCAGTTTGATTGTATTGTGATTGAGATCCTGACACGTCAAACATCCTGGAAATTACAAAGTTGCATTTTTGCTCTAAATTACAGAATGCTCTCTGACCCTCTCACTCATGGGTAGGGATGCTGCTATTTTCTAAGGAAAGTTCACTGAAGTCTCAGTCGGGAGGGCTTACCGTTGCTGTGCTAGTTAGCTAGCCATGCTGCTGCTGTCCCTTCATCAAGCAGGCAACCAGAGGCAGCACTCAGTTTGGTCTTCTTCTTCTTCTTCTGTTTAGTATAACAACGTCTATCAGTGTTGCATTAGTGCCATCTACTGAAGACACACAAGAGTTGTGAATTGTGTGACAGAAAATGGTGCGGGAAAACAGTCTCAAAAAGATCCCCAGCAAAAGATGGATATTCACAAATATATTTCCACTGAAAAATACTAAATTGATATGCAAATGATGACATACAAGTTCGATGGCACATATACAGATTCAGATTTACAGATACAAATCTGTTTGGCTCAGACACGGATTCAGATTTACAGATAAAAATCACTCTGCAGTCATGTGTGAATTGTGTTTTACAAGACATGAGTTAAGTGACATTTTTCGAGTCCCCTGCGCCCTGCATTTGTGGATTTTGTGTGAAACAGCACAGTAGAAGAGTCTCAAATGTATCCACACAAATAGGTGGAAATTCACAAATACATTTCCATTGAAAAATACCAAGTTGATGAACAAATGATGATATACAAGTTGCAAATTAGAGACACAGATACGGATCCAGATTTACAAATACAAATTACTCTGGCGCAGATACAGTTCCAGCTTTACGGATGCAATTCCCTCTGCATTTATTTGTGAATAATATTGAGACTATTCTAGCTCCATAGTGGAAGACCAACAAAACCAAACATGGACAGTGTTACATTGAGTAACTTTTTTCCCAGAGTCCCAAATAAATAGGTTTGATTTCAAGTTAAATTTGACATCACATAAACAATAACACACAAAGGCTAACTTTCCACACATCAAAGTGTGTTACAAAGTGTAAGGGGTACTGCTGCATATGTGAAATTGTTGTGCAACTCCTTCAATGTTTCCAGAAGTAGCTGAAAGTCTAATAAACCTTCTCAACTGATCTCACCTGAGTCAAGTTGAGTTAAAAAGAAGTAAGCTTACCTAACCTTTGTAGCGTGCTCCTAATCTCCTGAAGCTAGCGGCTCTAGGCTACATGAGCTTCAACTAGCATAGAACACCTAAATCTAACTAATGTATACCCAAACTCGGGTGTGTAGTATTTTTTTGTTGTTGTTTGGTCTTTTGGGTTGAAGTTTGAGACATTTTTCTTTGATTAGGGAAGGATCTGTTTAATTCTGATTTTGAATGCCATCAGAACATTTCATTTCCCACGCTGCCCACTTACCCTTACACACAGATGTCATCTCTGCTTGGTTGTGGCTCTGTTACTATGCTGGCAGATCAGAGGTGGAATGAAACCGTCCCATCATTCCGCCTCTGTCATTTTCATACAGACAGCAAGGTGGGGTATCGGCACAATATTCACGCCTTGAAAAGACAGTGTGAATGGGGCTATAACAAAATGCAACAAAATATAACAAAGGTCTAGTCGCTGATTTTTTAAAGCAGAATCCTTACATATTATATCTTTAATTCTAATGTCAGAACCCTTGACCAAAACACTGGCTTGGAATGAATCATCAGTGGGCGGGACCAAGACACAATCAAAGAAGGTAAAGGGGGGGGGAACATGGAAACAATTTAAGAGACATGAAAATTAACCACAGAAACTCTAAAGAGGGAGATGCAGAGCAGGTGTGGACAGCAAGAAAACAGGAGGGAAAATGACACAATAGGAGGAAATGAAAAGCAACACATGACACATGACACATGACGGTGCGTTATCTGAATGGCAATACATTGTGATCTTTGATTTTTCTTGGTTTAGATTTAAAGATGACTAATTGTTTTTCCTTGTGTGAGTGAAGGAAGGTATACATTGGGGAGCTTGCAGGTCCAAGGGTCTCGGAGTTGTTTTTCAGCTGCGTGTGTGTTAAAGGTTAGCAGACAGCAAGGCCACCATGGTGGGGGATGCCTAAACATTTATGTTCCCGTAGAAAGACAGAGAGGTCATTTTGGGGAGAAGACCTAAAGTTGACCGCAGCCAAGTTAGATGAGCTATGGGAGAGGAGCAGGGAGACAGATCAACTCCTCTTTTAGTCTACCAGATAATTCACTAAAGTGACTAATTCGGAGAAGTAAGTGTGTACTGGGGAAGGGACTCTAAAAAGGCCTGCACGGGAAGAGAAGGTAGAGGTGGTACTTGGTAGATTTCCTAAGATCGAAGGCTGATAGAGTTCTGATAGGGCAGATGGCAAAGCATTTTGCATTGCATTGCTTTTGCCATAGATTTGAGAATACCAGAAAGCGGCTGCTTCTGGTTAGGACGCTGGCTTGAGATCTGTTTCAATAAAGAGTGCTCTATCATCAACCACCCAGCCTTGCCTCCACAGAATTCTCTTATCATCAAACTACACACTGACACCTTTGATGAAGAGAGCCCAGAGACGACAAAGGCAAAATTACAAAATAAAACAGGAAACGACAAAGAAAAAACATAATCATAGCAAAGTTTATAAAACAAGGACTGTATTTAGTGCAATAATTTTAACAGGTTGTAATTATTTCACTGCTTTATTTCCTCTGTAGATTGCCATACAGACTCCATTTCTCAAGACAAGATAAAAAGAAGACTTACTAAAATGCTTCAGGTAATTTACACTTGAGTTTTTACTGTTCACATTCCAAATAAACAAGACAGATCCAAATAGCATTCACCAAGTCCTGCAGTTTTTACAAATCAGTGGATGTGCTTAGGTTCTATCAGCCTCATGTCAGCAGTGTTTGGATACTGAGCTTCAAAATGTAACCAAATGTAGCCCTGCAGCAGTGAGCCTGATATGAATTCACTCCAGTAGGAATAAAAAGATAAAAGGTAGGACAAACCAAAAGAAGAGATGGAAAAGAAAAGCAGATAGTGTTCATCAGTACATAATGGTTCAATCTGTCACCGGCAGTCAGGGGACAGAAATACACTGATTCACTTATGATTGGACCGAGCGTCACACCCACCTTGACCCACCAACCGTACCTGTGTGGAGCAGAGTGTGTGTGTGTGTGTGTGTGTGTGTGTATAGGTGTGTTTGTGAGACTGTTCACGTTTGTGAGCCCATGTGTGAATTTAACTGGAACACCTAAATGGAGAGAAAAGTGTGCGCTGCTAGACTGGGCCTGTTTAGATGAAAGTCATAGCTTCCACTGCCTGTTTTATAGACTGGTTTCCCATAATTTCCAAAAGGTCAAGCCTCTGTTTTTTCAAGAGTCATAAAATGGAGAGGAGGAACACAGATAGAGATAAAGAAAAGACAGATAAATGAGTAAGTTTGATTCCCCTGAGATGGTGAGTGAACCTGCTTGGACATTTTAGGAATGACAAGGCCGGCAGTATTTTATATTTTTGTAATGGTCAACAAATCACATGTAAAGACTGAAACCAGCACTAGACATATCTACTAACAGGTACCATGTGTATTGAACCCTTATATATCTTATTCTGTGCCATAGGGCTCCACTGTTGCTCGGTAGAAAATGGCAGAAACCCTAAGGGGGTTGTCAGCGAAGGTGAAGGCTGGGACCTTCAGAAGGCAGGCGGCGGCTGTAAGGGCTGGGTTCCTTAGGAGGCTGGTGGCGAAGCCAGGGACCCATTGGAGGCCAGGGGTGAAGGCGAGGGTGAAGCCTGGGACCCTCAGGAGCAGAGTCCTACATGGGTCTTATTTTGCAAACCTGCACCTGCCTGTACCCGCCATACTTAAAATCGCATCCGACCCGTTTTCCAACAGTAGCACAAATTACAATCCGCACCCGAGCCGACCCACTATAAATTAATACCGACACCCAACCTGCACCCCAAGGAAAAGTAGACGGACACCATTTTAAAAATGAAAGTAAGCCAGCGTGGGGAATGGGAGTTCTGGGAGGGCAGAAGCACGCATGAATGAGCTCATATGAAATATAAATGCTTATCATTTTGAAATGCAGGCATATTTTTGTAGATGTGTCGCTAATAAGGATTTGATTTGATTTTTTGCACATGACACCTTGAAAATGGCAGCCGCAAAACCCAACCCGTGCTTTCCAGGCATCCGATCTGATCCGCACCGGTGTCTGACAAAGTACATTATTTTTCACCCGTTTCATCCAAATTGTGCGGGTCACCTGTCGGGTACCCGCGGGTACCTGAACCCGTGCGGGACTCTGCTCAGGAGGCCGGCGGCGGAGGCAGAGGCAACAGCAAAGACTGGGAACCACTGGAGGCCGACAGCGAAGACAAAAGCTGAGACCCGGTGGAGGCCAGCAGCGAAGACAAAAGCCCTCTGGAAGTTGGCAGTGAAGACGAAGCCTGAGACCCTGTGGATGCCAGTGGTGAAGACAAAGGCTGAGACTCTGTAGAGGCCGGCAGCGAAGATGAAGGTTGAGACACTGTGGAGGCCGTTGGCGAGGACGAAGGCCCTCTCAAAGCTGTCGGTGAAGGCAACAGCTGGGACCCTCAGGATGCCAGCAACACACAAGGGCCCGGTTTCAAAATAAAACAGGAAATAAAACACATCAAAAAGACACTGAATTATAACAATGTGTTGAGTCAATCCAAGCCAACCTTTAAAAAAATGCCCTCACATGTGGTGAACATTTTCTTTAGCTATTACTTGAACCTTACTCTGTGCCTCTGTCATAAATGTCCCAACCTACCTGTGCTATTCATCTCCTTGCTCCATTACACCATCAAAGAAAAGGGATGGAGCAGTGTGTTTGTGCCTCCACCCTCCACCTCTATCCTCCCTCCACTGCTTCTCAACTGGTAATTTAATCTGCAAATAAACTCTACTCTACACTTTGCAATGCCCAGCACTTCACCACCCACAATTAACCTGACTGTGAACTGGTCCGCTGCTCCTGGGAAGCGCCAGCAACACTCCCAGCTATACTGATCTGAACTGAAAGTGTGCGTGTGTGTTTGTCTTTGTGTCTGTTGGGGTGAGGTGAGCTGGTTATGTGTGCACCACCAGAGGCTGATTAAACAGAGGACATCAGGCAGATATTGTCTTGTTTTGATCAGGCCGATGCTGACCTCCAGCACACACATAAAATGACACATACATATTTTTCCAACCCTTTTCAGTAATATAAGCAAGAAAAGGGGGAAAGAAAGACAGGTAAAACAAAACAAAATTACAACATTATTTTTGTCAGGTTTTCTAAAAAAGATTTTATCAAGAAATTAACCTATGTGCTCAATATGTATACAGTGGTCAGCATAAATGAGAAAAGTAATAGTTTAGACAATATCTCAATGCACACAAAAACAATTCCAAAATGTTGACAAGGCTAAGTTTTAAATAACATTTGTTTAACATATAACATGAAAGTATGATTAATAATATAACTTAGAGAACAAAATTTTCAGTTTAACTCAAATTAGGGTGATGCAAAAATGAGTACACCCCAGTGAAAGTCTCTGGAGCAAGGCTAAATTTTAGACTACAAATGTCTGATTTAGCAATAATCAACCACAGGTGAGTCTATTTATTCTTTACACGGGTGTTCAGCAGACAGTTGACTATAAAAGGGTGTAGAAAACCCCTTCACATTTCATGTTGTTAGCAATGGCACCACATGGAAGAGAAATGTCTCAAGACCTGAGAAAGAAAATAATGTATTTACACCGCAAAGGTGAAGGCTACAAGAAGATCAGCAAAGCTTTACTTATCAGTCAGAATACTGTAGCAAAAGTGGTACAAAAACTTAAAAAAGATGGAACTGCAACCATCTCACAGAGACGTCCAGGTCATCCACGGAAGTTAACACCTCGACAGGAGTGTCTTCTGATGAGAAGTGTTCAAGAAAATCGGCATTTTCTGCATTGCAGTTATCCAAGGAAGTAGAAAGCCAAACTGGGGTGACTATTTTCCGTGACACAATACGGCGTACTCTGCAGAGGAATGGCATGCATGGGTGCCGTCCCCGATGGAAGCCTCTCCTAAAGCCCAGGCACAAAAAAGCCCACCTCGAGTTTGCCAGGGCCCATGCTAACAAAGATGAAGACTACTGGGACTACTTTGGAGTGAACTGATGGCTTAAAAACTGTATGGCGTCACAACGGTGAGGAATACAAAGAAAAATCCATGGCGCCTACAGTGAAACATGGTGGTGGCAGTGTCCTTATGTGGGGTTGCATGAGTGCTGCTGGTGTCGGAGAGCTGTGTTTCATTAATAGCATCATGAATTCAGATGTATTGCTCTATACTGAAAGAAAAGATGCTACCATCACTCTGTGCCCTTGGTCGTCATGCACTTTTCCAACATGACAATGATCCTAAACACACATCTAAGGCCAATTCAGTGATTCAGTGATTCAGTGGCCAAATATGGCTCCTAATCTGAACCCAATTGCACACCTATGGGGAATTCTGAAGAGACAAGTTGAGCATCACTCTCCATCCAGCATCCAGTCTCTAAAAGAGATAAATCTTGAAGAATGGAAAAAGATTGATGTAGCAAAATGTTTCCAACTTGTTCATTCCATGCCTAGAAGACTTGTTGCTGTCATTAAAAATCATGGAGGCCACTAGATTTAGTAGTTTTTGTTGTGGGGTGTACTCATTTTTGAATCGCCTTTATTTGCGTAAAACTGAAAAATGTGTAATCTAAGTTATGTTTTTGAGCTTACTTTCATGTTATAAGTTTAACGGATGTTATATTAAACTTGTTTTTGTATTCATTGAGATATTGTTTAAAAGGGCACTTTTCAAAGGGGATGTACTCATTTACACTGAGCACTGTAACATACTATGCCACTTCACTAAAAACAGTCCTCTGTGTTTTCTGCCTTCAGATGCCTTTCAGATTTTCAGCTTTTAGTTTCTTGAATTAAAAAGTACACTCATATATTCTCCTCCCTAGGGAAGAACAGGAACCACTTCTTAGTCCTGATAGATAGGCAGATCCTCCTGTCTAGCTGTGTAGGGCTTCAACAACCAGTACCAATCAGATGGTTAGGTCCATAGTTCTCTATGGAAGAACTAGATACCAGATATAAAGGTGACCATCCAAACCAATGAGAATTACTCAACTAGTGCATATAAGCTGTAATTCAAGATGGCGCCATGGACGGCAGCTACAATTTGTTGGTGCACAACGTACAGGAGGCTCAGCGCATGCAAGCTGACTAGATAGAGTGTGGAACGGACTAAACCAGACTCTTTGGTGATTGTGTTTGGTGAGTTTAACAAAGGTAACCCCAGCCATGAACTACCCAAATTCAAACAGTTCATTAATTGCCCAACCAGAGAGAAAAATATGCTGGATCACTGCTACACCAAAGTCAGTCTCAGATCACATCATGCTCCACCTGATTACCTCATACAGGCAGAAACTAAAGCTCTGCAAACCTGTTGTCAGGATGTCAAAGCTGTGGAATAGTGAAGCAGTGGGAAACCTGCAGGCGTGTTTGGACTGTACAGACTGGGATGCTTTCAGGACTGCCACCAATAGTCTGGATGAGTATACAGAGGATGTGACGTCATACATCAACTTCTGTGAAGACTGCTGGATCCCATCACGCAGCAGGGTGAGTTATAACAGTTATAAAAGGTTGCAAAAGGAGGATTCATTCAGAAGTGGGGACAGGGACAGGGTTAAGAAGTCAAAGTACAGTTTTAGCAAGGCAGTGAGAGAAGCTAAACAACAGTACTCTGAGGCCAGGTCCATACGGAAACACTCTTTAGCATAAACGCACGTTTTGCATCATTTTGGCCAATTGTCCACATGGTTCCTGTAAACACAGTGCCTGAAAACGCACTTCTTTGAAACTGGGTCTCAGGGTGGAAAAATCTAAAAACGCAGCCCTCGCATGCCCGTGTGGACGGCGAATCCGCATACTTTGCGTATCGATGAAGCCATTGCCCCACCCCTCAACCTCTAGCCTTTGACCTCTGAACCCTGCAACGTCTGATAACCACAGCAACAATGGTGGACTACTGCTTGTGTTTATGTTTCTTGCAGCAGCAGTTCGACCTCATTATTGGTCCACACTAATGATTCTGGTTTCCTTGCACTAGCCATTTTCGTCTTATTCTTGTTGTGTTGGGTTTCTCTGTCTACTGTCTGTTTGTATACAGCGCGCAAGCTTCATGCGCATGCTTTGTCTCTTCTTCTCCAGTTTTGGTGTGTACATGTGCACCATATACGACATGTACAGCTGTAGATGTAGCTTCATCTCGCTCTTCATACACCATCTTTCTCGAATGTTGCTGGTGACGTAAAGAGGTCAGCTGGAGGTGGCTCTATTACCACTAGTTGAAATGGGTACAGCACCAGCTATTGTACTGGGTATGACATGCTTCGGCCAATATTCTGATTTTCTCACCGGCATGTATACTCGGACAATTGCAGTCTCTCCATCCACCTTGAAGCACTGCACTGACCAGCTGTCTCCAGTGTTCACAGACATCTTCAACACCTCACTGGAGACATGTCATGTGCCAGCCTGCTTCAAAGTCTCCACCATCATCCCCGTCCCCAAAAGGCCAAGGACCACAGGACTGAATGACTACAGACCCATTGCCCTGACCTCTGTAAGCATGAAGTTGTTTGAGCGCCATGCGCTGTCCCACCACAAATCCCTAACCAACCCACTCCTGGACCCTCCTGCAGTTCGCCTACAGAGTAGTGTTAATTTTGGCAGTTTTTTTATTTTTTTTTTTATATTTAGTCTTAGTCTTAGTCCTGTGTCAAATGTCCTTGTTAGTTTTTATCATATTTAGTCTACCCCATCCTGTTTTTGTTTAGTCAAGTTTTTGTCGACTAAAAGTCTGAGCATTTTAGTCTTATATTAGACAAAGAAAGCAGTAATATTTTAGTCTAGTTTTAGTCAATCAAAACTGCTGATATATGTATACACACGGAAAATGTTCTGGTTTTCAAATTTAATTCTAAACATTGCATATCAACAACACAAGACACACACACCAATTGCAATGAATAATCTCTCTATTGACATGAAATGATTACGTCTGGACCAAAAGGAAACATACATAATATAAACAGTGAGAGCCATGTTCAATTTCCAGGCTCAGTTACCCAAGTGACTTACAGGGTCAACTGACCTGCAAATAAGCCACTATATTTCTCAAATGTCAATTTACCTTTCCTAAAAAGAATCTAATGTTCAAATATATAAATATGAATATAAATGTACATTTTAAGGTTCATAGTTCATTTAAAAAAAAAATAAGCAAACTTGGAGCATTTGCTCTCTTGGAAAAAAAATGACTCCAGAGAGTCAGAGATCTCACATACACCTGAATCAGCCTTGACAAAAACACGTGTGTCTCTGTGTAATTGTTTTCTGTTGTTAAATGTAAAGACTGAAAAAGAAAACTACCGGGAATTTTAAAATTCTCTAGTAGCTATAAGTCTTCACACTAGTGCTTGTTAATTTTAAGAAAGCACTTATTTTGATGCTGGCATTGCCAAAAGGTCCATTGCAAAGGTTTCAGCAGTCCAAACACAGAGCAACTCTGAGAAGTCCAAAACTTCACCCCAGATTCCTCAGCATTATCGGGCAGCAGCATGGGACAGCCCTTCTTTGTAGTTCTGAATCTCCTGTCTGATATTAGAGGTCTTGGAGGTCCTAGGCCTCGATTGATGAATGGTGCTGGAAAACCTGAAAAACTTGCACTCATCTTCTATGCCAGTGTAGCTGCTTCACTGTTGCTCCTGGAATGAACTAGGGAGAATTCAGATAGGTAATTCCTCAAGTCCAGTACTGCAGTCACAACCAGGGACAGGGAACTTGTTAAAAAGGCCAATCTACCTCTTATAATCTCTTATTGGTTAGCAGTTCTCTATTTGTTAATTCAGCTGTCAGTCAGTTATTGCAGTCAACCAATCACATTGCACTCCTAGATGTCTGTCCCTGGCCACCATCGCTGCCTTTCTCACCCTACACCCTAATTAAGGAGACACAGATGGCCAATACAGGCATCAGGAGTGCTGAAAGTTTGTCAAAGTGTTGTGCAAGCATGAAAATCCGCTGGCAGGGGAGGAAGCTGGACAGACCTGGCGGACCCAAACGTATTGTGAGGGTCTGCTGGGAACGTCTGGTGGAACCCTCGGACAGGGAGGTCTTTAACTCCCACCTCCAGGAGAGCTTTGACCAGATCCTGAGGGAGGCTGGGGACATTGAGTCCGAATGGACCATGTTCTCCACTTCCATTGTTGACCTGTTGTTGTCCAGAGTTGTGGCTGTAAGGTCTCCGGTGCCTGTCGTGGCAGCAAACCCGAACCCAGTGGTCGACTCCTGGAGTAAGTTATGCTGTCAAGCTGAGTCCTATTAAGCCTGGTTGGCCCGGGGGGCTCGTGAGGCAGCTGACCGGCACCGGCAGGCCAAACGTGCGGCAGCACTGGCAGTCACTGAAGCAAAACCTCAGGTCTGGGAAAAGCTTAGGGAGGCCAGGGAGGAGGACTACCAGTCAGCCTCGAAGAAATTCTGGCAAACCATCCGGCACCTCAGGAGGGAGAAGCAGTCCTCCACCAATACTGTTCACAGTGGAGGTTGGGAGCTGTTGACCTCGGATGGGGACATTGTCGGGTGGTGGAAGGAATACTTCGAGGATCTCCTCAATCCCACTGACACGCCTTCCATAGAGGAAGCAGAGGCTGGGGACTTAGAGGTTGACCCATTAATCAACCAAGCCGAAGTCACTGAGGTAGTCCGGAGGCTCCTTAGTGGCAAAGCACCGGGGGTGGATGAGATCCGCCCTGAGTGCCTCAAGTCTCTGGATGTTGTGGGGCTGTCTCGGTTGACACGTCTCTGCAGCATCGCACGGCAGTCTGGGACAGTGCCTCTGGACTGGCAAACCGGGGTGGTGGTCTCCCTATTCAAAAAGGGGGACCGGACACTGTGTTCCAACTATCGGGGGATCACACTCTTCAGCCTCCCTGGGAAAGTCTATTCTAGAGTACTGGAGAGGAGAATTCGGCCGATAGTTGAACCTCAGATTCAGGAGGAACAATGTGGTTTTCGTCCGGGCCACGGAACACTGGACCAGCTCTATACCCTCTGCAGGGTGCTTGAGGATTCATGGGAGTTTGCCCAACCAGTCCACATGTGTTTTGTGGACTTGGAGAAAACATTCGACCGTATTCTGTGGGAGGTGCTCTGGGAGTACGGGGTTGGAGGCCCTCTACTAAGGGCTGTACAGTCCCTGTACGACCGGAGCAGGAGCCTGGTTCACATTGCCGGCAGTAAGTCAGACCTGTTCCCGGTGCATGTTGGACTCCAACAGGCCTGCCCTTTGTCACCAATTCTGTTCATTATTTTTATGGACAGAATTTCTAGGTGCAGCCACGGGCCGGAGGGGGTCTGGTTCGGGAGCCACAGAATTTAATGTCTGCTTTTTGCGGATGATGTGGTCTTGTTGGCTCCTTCGAGCCAGGACCTCCAGCATGTCCTGGGGCAGTTTGCAGCCGAGTGTGAGGCGGCTGGGATGAGAATCAGTACCTCCAAGCCCGAGGCCATGGTTCTCGACCGGAAAAAGGTAGCTTGTTCCCTCCGGTCGGTTTACCGGTCAATCTACGTTCCTACCCTCACCTATGGTCATGAACTTTGGGTCATGACCGAAAAAATAAGATCCAAGCGGCTGAAATGAGTTTCCTCCACAGGGTGGCGGGGTGCTCCCTTAGAGATAGGGTGAGGAGCTATGTCAACCTGGAGGAGCTCGGAGTAGAGCTGCTGCTCCTCCACATCGAGAGGAGCCAGCTGAGGTCGCTCAGGCATCTGTTTTTGATGCCCCCGGGACGCCTCCTTCGGGAGGTGTTCCTGGCATGTCCTGCCTGGAGGAGACCCTGAGGACGACCCAAGACACGCTGGAGTGACTATGTCCCCCAGCTGTCCTGGGAACACCTTGGGATCCTCCCGGAAGAGCTGAAGGAAGTGTCCGGGGAGAGGGAAGTCTGGGTGTCCCTGCTCAGGCAGCTGCCCCCTCGACCCGGCCCCGGCCCCGGATAATCAGACGAAAACGGATGGATGGATGGATGGATGGATGATTACAGATCAAACTTTAGGAGAAGTAGCTACAACAGTGAATACTGACAGTATCTGGGAAGACTGTGCATTGGGTTTTGTGTTGGGCACACACATCACATGTACAAGTGTCACAGGGCAGTAAGATTGTTTTGTATTGATTGTATTTTTTACTTGGGTTTTATATTTCATTGAGTTTTATGACTGCATGCTTTTACTTGTGTCGTGCTTTTAACTATTTATTGTGCGAACACCGGCCGAACGCAATAGAAACCCAGAGTGTTACTATGCAGCATACTCGCAGTGGCAGAGCATAGTGCCCTGCGTGGCGGTTAAGTATTCCCTATGGGTCATAGTAATGCTCTGGTGTGTTTGTGCCGGTTGCACTGTATACTGCCAGGTGTGTGGACCCCCAATTGGCTGTGTGTTTCTGATTTGCAGGTGATTTTTGTTATGCTGCCTGGCGGAAGCAGCTGAGGCACTTGCAGCACCTGGAGCAGCGGCAGAGCTCCGTCAGCACCCCTGAGCTGCCATTGTAAACGGTCTGGCTGTCACAAAAGACTCTTTTACTCTTCAAATAGTCAATGTCATTGTGCTCTCCCCTGATATTTCATGTCCCATCTAAAATAACCTTTTTCTGTCTCAGTTAATTCCATATCTCATCTCCCCCCTCCCCTTTACACAAGCATTTTAAAATACATAAATATAAATGACAAACATCATGCAGACTGTCAAAATAGTTGAGATCCATTTACACCTGTCTAATATAAATACCAGTATGTATACACACACGGAGACAGTGACAGGAAAATTGGGATTCATACACTCCTGCCAGACACACATACAAGAAAGGGACAGTATACTTAGTCCTGAAATGATTCTGCAATATATCAAAACATTGCCTGCTGCATTGTGTTTGCCATAAATTCATTGGAAAGTGTTAAACTATTACATTAAAGGTATGTTGAAATAGGAAGTGAAGAGGAAATGGCGAAACGGGGTGTCTGTGAAAAACAGGAAGTGTTACACTCAAGGCTCTGTCTGTCATTCTGTCTCTGATGATCATTTTTGATTAAGTATTAACTTTGCAAAGTTAAAGGAGGTGTAAGGTGTAACCATGATGTATTTAAGTTTAGAGATCTAATGAAAATTGGTAAGGAAACGGTGTTGAGCTGAGGTCATGAAAAGGTTGTAAAGAATTGATTAGGTCAACGAGAAGCCAAAAAGAATGTGTCTGATCACACTTTGTGCATGATCACAGACCATGGCCGAAGTGTGTTAGATCATTATGAAATCGTCAGCTGTGATCAAGGGACTAGTAGTCATTGAACGGAGAGATGGTGGGAAAATGTCCTAATAAGAACATAAAACCGTGCTACCATCCAAAGCAAGAGAGAAGCATTATGAAATCTTAATCAAGGGGTTATCAACCAGTGAATGGAGTGATGCTGAAAACGTCCTAATAAGGACACAAAACCAAGCCAGTGTCTGACGCAAGAGTGTATATAACCCGAGGAGCACAGACTTTAGTTCTTCCACTCATGCCTTGAAGAAACACCTGAGACGGAGAATGTGAGCAGTCTAAACATTGTAGAAAGGACTTCAAGAATTCTTAAGCAGAAACAGATGGAAGAATTAAGAGCACAACAAATTAACCATTTTTGCCAACATTCTGTGGATTACAGTTTGGATATTGGAGTACTTTCTTGTAGGTTTAGGGATCTAACCCTTTAAACGGAGAGCTGGTCGAGGACCTCCTGGACAGGGGTAAAGCTCTAACAAGATTGACCTTTCATCTTCTTCTCCCTCTTCATCATCACTATGCTGGAGACTGCCCTCAGAAGAACTGTTGTCCTCCTCAATGTTGAGATGAAAAGCCGCAACTATGTTGCTTCCATTATCCGCAATAATAGTGAGAATGTTCTCTTTTGCGATCCCCTATCCTTCCGTACACTCCTCCACAAGAGCAGCGATAGCCATATCAGTGTGTGGGTGAACCATTTGCTTCAGGTTCAGGAGTATATGTTCAGCCTTATAATCCTGGAAGTTACTACGGCAAGAAAGGATGCTGAGAGGCCATTTTTAGTCCATATGTCTTAGCAGATGGTTATTTTGCATGCCACTGACAGTCTGTGTTTGAAGTTTTCCTTTTCAGCCAGGCACATTTTAGCCACCAGGTTTAGAATGTTGTTGTTTTTATTGGAACAGTGAGTCCTCTATCATTTTTTTTTTTTTCCATCCGGAGGAAATCCTGATCTTGCACTGTAGGTGGAGGGAGGTCTGTCTGGCCCGTCCATTGGGCTATTCCTCCTCTTTGTTACATTGTTCCTGTGAGTCTGGTTTGTACTTTGTGTGAAAAAGGAATGCACCTGCAATAGCTGGCCCCTCCTCTTTCCCGGGTGTTTGCTTTACTGTAGGTATATCTGGAATCTTGGACATGAGTAAACACAGTGATGTCAGGACAGATGCAACATTGGGAAATTTAAGTGTTGCACTATACGTAAATCACTGCCATGATTGTAATTGATAATACAAACCCTGGCTGAAAAAAAATTAAACTCTACACATTATTATATTCACAATGTAAGTACTGTGTACAGGTTATGCAGTCTAATTACTGCAGATACCTTGAGGTGTGTTTTGGAGGGAATTAGTTTTGAGTTATTCAAATTCATTTTGATGCCAAATCAAATTTCATTTGATGGTAATGTGAAGGACAAATAAACACAGCATTTTTATGTCACCAAATGCACAATACATCAGTTAGTAAATCTGCTGACGTGTTAGCAGGTGCATACTGGCCTGTTTATGATTGCAAGGCATATGGCTTTTAGCTACTTACTCGCTAGTTTAAGACTCAAGTGCTATTTGGAATCTGGCTGAAATATCAATGTTTCCCTTGAAAAAAAAAAATTACTCATGAGCTATTCATACACTGTGTACATTGTATTAATGTAAACTGCTAGGATGAAAAAGTGGGAGGTTTAAGCAAAATAAAAATGTAGACTTTCGGGAGACTTTGGTAATACCTTTAAAAATGTTCTTCTCTGCAATTTGGACTAGTGCAGGTTAAAGCTCCCCTCACTGGATTTGTTCTACATAAATGAGCGCTGCAAGCAGGTGAAACACAAATAGTCTGCTACTCCACTCAAGTCTTATTCCCTCCCTCGCAGGTACTTTTCAAATTAAGCTCAGCAAATATATTGCCAAAGCCTTGCAGGCAGGCTGTAGTGGTTAGCACATTTTAATGCTGCATATTTCTCCTGCATTACAATGCAGAGGAACTTGAACATGGAGCTGAACAAATTGCAACAAATGTTAACCAGGCCACTATTTTGCCTCTAAGTTCATGATGATAAGTGTTAGTGTAATTACTGTTTCTAATGTAGCTGGTTCAAGTAAAACAGTCATTAAGGTTTGTTAAATCATTAAATACTGTCAGAATGTACACTGCACAACAGTGTGTGTAAATAACAGAATATGACAATTTTCAGTTTCTTATTTAGCCACAGACTCAAATGACAAATTCATTCTTTCACCCCGGGATGGAGGATCATTATGAAATATTTGTATTTCGACACAAAATGAGCCCTTTTTGGTCCCAAGCTACACTTGTAAGAAACATTGCTTTCCACATCTGTGCTGATGCTATGGGTTTGCACCATGCTCACACTGTCTTTTCCTTCATCCTAATTAATTGGCACTTCAGATCCCTGCTGTATCACTGAGCCTCCTGGTTTTATCTCACACGCTAACACACTGACAGCTGCTGCAGTCTCTGAGGCAACACCACAACAACAAGCAAGCCTTGTGTGTGCATGTGTATGCGTGCTGGTGTGGGGGCAGGATGTTTTTGGTTTATTTTGTAAAAGTGCATATTTGTATCTTTTGTTCTGTTTCTTTAGAAACTTTGTACACAAGCTGGAAACCATTAGTGTCCCTTATGAGGGTGATTTTAACCTGACAGACAAGTAATACTATGAATTGCTCCATATCAAGTGACAGTTTTTGGATCAAATTTGCTGTTCAACACAGTTGTAAGACAGCGATAGAAAACACAGAAGAAAAACTAGGTTACAGGTTGTCCATGTGGTAATTACTAAAATTTGCTAAATTACAAATATGTTTGTGTCAGGCCTGGACTAAAAAAAAGGACTCAGATGCAGAGTAGAAGTTGAAATTCAACAGGCCTTTATTCTGAAATTTGCTTGCTTCAAGACAGAGTGACAAACAAGCTATGAAACAAATACCTGACTACACTCAGAGCGGAAGGAGAACAAACAAAAAAAACAACTAGAACAGAAAACCACAGCAACGGCGGGAACTCTACGACAACCAGAGAAAACAAAAGACTACAAGCTGACTACTCTCAAAACTAGCTGGGAAAAACTACAACAACAACAACAACAACAAAATCACTCAAAAATGAGGAAAACACAAGGCTACAAAACAGAGCTAAAACTAAGGGCAAGTCTAAATATAACAAAGAAATCAAAATCACTCCAAAAGGGAGGAAAGCAAAAGTCTATGAACAAGAAAACTATGAGCTGAGCTGCACTATGAAAAATTTACAAACAAAAAATCACTCTTCATGAGGCATAGAAACAACAAAAAAAAAACAACAACAATGAATCACGATACTTATTGAGACAAGGACTGTGATGAAGGGCTGGGGTGCACGACAGAACGAGACACTCCGGCACAAGACAAGGAGAGACACAGACTAAATAACACGAGGGAGAGGGAAACAGGTGGTAACAATCAGGGATCAGGGATGACGTCAGACCGGTGACACATGAGGAAAAGCAAGTGACCTGAAACGAGAGGAGAGTTAGACTTTCAAAATAAAACAGGAAGTTCACGAGAAAAAACCCCAAGACAAGTAAAAAGAACCCTACCGCTGTGTGACAGTTTGGTAACATCCACCTCTAGAACAGTAGAGTAGCAGTAATATAAAGAACAATAAAAGTCTGACTTAGTTGGTGGTCGGATGGTTGGATGGCTATGTTATGCAAGTCAGTCAAATGATGTAGCATACGTCTAATTAAGTCAAGCACAATCTTTTTTTGTCACTGTTTTTTTTTCCTTTTTTTTCTTTTTTTTTAACACAGCAGGCTGTATGGTTTGGAGAGAGATTGCACTGCAAAGCCTCTACAGCCCACATCTATTGGCACACATCGGCCATCCCCGTCTATGGCATTCATCCACTAAGTTGGCTCACTTGGCACACTTTCTCTCATTAGCCTCGTCCCTGCACTCCTCCCAGGGAACTGTCAGCTGCAGTAGGACTATCTGTTTTAAAGAATCTGAGAACAGAACTTTGTCTGGCCTCAGGGTGGTTTCAGCAATGTGTTCTGGGAATCTGAGCTGCTTCCCTAGGTCGGCCTTCATCTGCCAGTCCGGTGTGGTTCCAAGGAGTCCCACTGTCCCCCTTGGCTGGGGCTTAGGTTTCTCCCCTGCTCTGATGAAAGCAATTGCCTGCATTGCTGGTCAGAGAGGCTTGTTCTGGGTGATGATGGTGAAGATGGTATCTGCTATTGCCTTCAGTACCTGGTCATGGTGCCATGTATAGCATCCTTCTCTCAGGGCTTTTAGGCAACAGCTGAGGATATGCTCTTGTGTCCCTCTTCTGAGGCACAAAGGACATGATGGTGTATCAACCTTGCCCCAACAGAAGATGTTGGATGGGCTGGGTAAGACATCATAGACGGACGCAATCAAGAACTTGATTCTGTGAGGCTCAGCTTGCCAAAGATCAGACCAGGAGATCTTGCAGTCCACTGCCTGTTCCCATCTTGTCCATGCACCTTGCTGTCACATCTCCACCATCTGGATGGCACACAGCTCTCACCTCCTCTTGGATCAATCGGCGTCTGTCTTTACCCGCAACCCAACAATGAATGCTGGTACAAAACTCAATCTAGATAGCATCGAGGTTTTAGCCTGAGGTTACTGACTGAGCTGCTGTATTCTGCATTAGGGAGCGAGAACTTTAATATAATGTTCAGCTTCTGTTAGCCTCAGCCTCTTCATTAGCCTCCTTCATGTCACTTCCTCATTTCTATATTATAATAAATGATCCAATACCTTAGTTTAGGCTCCCAGAGATACTGCATGTAAAACATTATTAGATATACTAGGGTTTTATCTGTCCTATTCAGACATTTTACACATCACTACCCCTCTCATATCCATAATAAGTCCATTTCGATGTATCTTTTTAGAACAGCTTGTTCACATGAGGGCTAACATAGAGCTTGACTTAATTCAGCCAAAACCCAAGTAACAATAAAATACAATATAATATACTGCACATTTGTTTTCTCCTTTGTGCATAGCTCATATATCAAAACAAAAACAATGAGGTATTTTGTTACCTGGTGTAGTATAACAATACTTTTGGGTCATATTTGTTCACCAGGCCAGTTTTTGCTTCAACATCAAGAGCCCGTCACCCATGGCGACCCCCAATGTGTCCTGGGGTCCTAGTCCAGACAAACTTTAGTACCACTGGCTCCATGGCTAACAGAGCTATGACATAATTTGCAAATGGTAGTTAGCTAGACCCAAAGATTGCTATCAATGAGCAGCAGTTTTCAGTCATACCAGTCATATGAGCCCTATGTTTTTGGAGATAACTTCAGTATTTAGCATTTTATAGTACACACATTACATGATACATACTGTATAAGATACCTTTTTTTCTTTTTTACTTTTTGTTAACATGTAATTGATAATATTGGCCAGGCTGATTGATAAGACAGGATCTATGTCAGATAGTGAAAAAGTAAAGTAAAAATAAAAGCCTGTCTCAGTTTGTGTTTGTGTGTCAGTGATTCCAGTGTCCAGTGTTTATGCAATTGATGTTTTTACTAGAAACTGTTGCTGAAGAACATAGGTTAATAATGGGATATAACAGGGAGGAAGTGGGAATGGAATGTGGGGATAAGAGAACATTAGGAGACAGAAAGAGAGGAGGCCAGAGTAAAAGAGATGGAAATACAGTGGGGAAGCAAGGCTGAGAGCAAGTGTTTGAGTGGGGTGCACACAGAGAGTTAAGAGTAGGAGCAAAATAGAGGAGAGGTTGTAAGAGTAGATGAATCAAGAAAGTGGGAGATGGAGAAAGAGCCAAGAAAAAAAGGGTAAAAGGTGAGAACGAGCTAACCTGGCAGAGTAAGAGAAACCAAGCTAAGGTGCCATATGAAGACAAGACAAGACAAATGACACTGAAATGGATTTCTCTCTTTCTTTTTCTTTCTCTAGCTCTCCCCTTTTCTCCCATTCTCGTGTCCTGTTGAGGGTTAATGTAACATGTCTTGATGCATTTCATTCACTGTTAGCTGTTCCAGCCAGGAGATACTCTGTCAGCGCCATCTACATTAGAAAATGGCCTTTTCTTGCCTCTCCTCCCCATTCATCCCTCCCTTGCCACCTCTTTTCCCACCACTTACAACTATTCATCTTTCTAAGGGAATGCATTTGGGCATGGATGAAGGCCTACATTTATCAGAGAAGACATTTAAGTACATATCTCAAGGAAAAGAGGAGATTTATTACATCCTATTTAGAATGGCTCGGAGGGGAATGATCAGCTTCCGACTTTAGTCAGTAGGGGTGGGGGGAGTTTTTCCACTGTGACACCCAAAGTTAGTCTGCATCATGAATGATATGATACACAAAATGAAATGAAACAAAGACAGTGTATTTCAGGTTAAGGATGGAATGATAGAAGTAATCAAATAATCTGAACAATAGCAATGCCAAATTTCTCTTGTTATCTGAGGTGACATCTCAGGGCTCCTTTAGTAAAGGAAATGCTCCTTTACACAAAGTCATGCTAATGCTGTTGTAATGTTATTTTGGACTACATCAAGATTCATTCTGACAACAATCATGACCAATGTTAACCAAAAGGTACAAGTACAGTATATTTGTTTCTTACTTTGTTAAAATAATTTTTGAAGACTTGATTAGAGTGTAGGAGCTGAGGCGCCAGTTAACTTGTGCTTGCTGCTGAAAATAGTTAAATGTTCAGTTTATCCAATGTCAGAAGTCTGGTTTGGTCTAGTGTATTTATTTCATTTCGCAGTTGTAATTATATAGGCCCCGCACATAGGAAAGACCTCTAATCTCAACTGAAGCGTGACACAGAACTCGCTGAGCTGCTGGCTGCGAAAGGACGGAGGTCACACAATTCACCCAGACACCCCGCCATCTTCCTCATCAGACATCATGTCTGCGGTGGCGCATGCATGTATACACCTTAGTCTGACTAAAATCGGACCGGATCGGATTTCTCATAGTCAAATTAAAACACATAGATTATTCAAATGATAGGCGCATTACTCCTGCGTGTATATGCTCCACCGGATCGGATTTTGTGTTCTGCGCAGAATCGAGATTTTTTTCCCAGGGCCATGAGCCGGAAGTAGAAGTATGGCGGTGGCGGCTTTCCAAAATAACTGCCAGCAAGAGTGCCATTGTGCATCTAGATTGTGTAATTATCATGTACACCATATACAAAATGTACAAAGATGTAGCTTCTCCTCACTCGTCGTACGGCATCTTTCTTGAATGCCGAGGCAGCTGATGATGTAAAGAGGTCAGCCGGAGGTGGGTTTGTTACCACTAGTTGAAATGGGTACAGCACCGCCTAGCGTAGTAGGGTATGACATGCTTCGGCCATTAATTTGATGTTTTCACCAGCATGTATACTTAGACAATTAGCATAGTTGAACTATGGCTGTAATCCGACTAAGCTGTGCATGTAAACACACTGTCTGTCTCTCTCCCAGCAGCTGTAAAAACAATCAATAAAGACAATCAGTGCTGCGCGACACAACACATCTACTGTATTAATGCACCTGAAAAATATTCACATTGACTGAAAACGAATCTAATCTACTAAGTCTTGCCCTTTTTGTTCTCCTGCGTACTGTGTCGTAATGACTTACAGGCAGTTTGAAAACAATTAAATGAGAGTGGTATGAATAAAACGTAAGTCACAATAAAATTAAACAAAGAAGGAGAAAACAGTGAAAGGTACTTACACACAATGGCTTCATTATTGGCATCATGTAAATCTGGACTTGCAGACATAGCTCTAGGCAAATAGGAGGTCAATGCCTCATTATGAGGCGAGGTTAATCTGTGAAAACAAAATGCTCATTGCGATAAACCTCCATGTCCCTCTGCAGCAACGAAGCGACCTCCGTCGGCGACACTCTCCATGGCGACCCAACAAAGCTCTCCCTGCTAGCGCAGGCCTCCTCTCGACAATGACCGTGCTGCTAGCCTAGCTCCTGCAAGCTAGCTTAGCCGGACTTGCTTGGTGTCCAATAAAACACGAACAACTTGGACTGTGATGGAGAGTCCAACTCACACACTCACAGCACGTTGTCCGACAACAGTTCACAGTCTGTTAGTGATAAAACATGACACTGACGACACACACAGTCCACTGTTAGTTGCTCCACGCCATTAACTGTCGGCAGAAGTAATGACAGGCTTTATTTCCTGAGTTGCAACTCTTCAGATAGAATGATAAATCAAATTCTATTAAACTCAATGGATGGACAAACAAGACGAACAAGACGAAAAACACAGAAGGAAACAAAGGATGCTCCCGAAGGAGGAATGCCTACACTATTCTTAGTTCTGGGTTATGAAAATTAAATAAACAAAAAACAAACAAAAAATTAACTACTCTATGTACTGTATGTACAAAATTACAACAAAAAGTGCTCCACAAGGAGGAAAACAATGGCTATGAAAACAGCTAACTGATAATCAAATTCTAACCAGAAAATATGAAATCAAAATCACTCTTCTCAAGAGGCTACAAAATCAGAAAATAGAACTTGACAATACTTAACTTTCATGAGATTCAAGACTGTGAACAGGGCTGAAGTACACGACAAGACGACGAAATATTCTGGCAACGCAGACAGGGGAAGACAAAGACTTTATACACATGGGGGAGGGGAACACAGGTGAGAACAATCAAGGATTAGGGATGATGTCAGACCAGGGACACAAGAGGAAGGGCAAGTTACCTGAAACAAGAGGAGAACATGAATTTCACAAGACAAAAAACCCAAGACAGGACATCCCTAACCGCCATGTGACACCAAGAAATTCACACATTTTAAACATAATTTATTTATACATTTTAATATCTTACTTATCTCAAAAAATGTCATGCAAATTTTAACTTCATAACGACTGGCATTTTATCTTTAACTTGGTCCTAGGAGAGAAAAAAATAAATCATTTTGTGTATCTTTTTTACATAACAGTGGCCATTGCTAATGATATACAGAGTAATTAATCTAGCATACTTATAGTAAATAAATCAATTCAAGCTATTATTCTATATATAGAGTCTATAAGTAGGCTATACTGAGCCTGATCTATTTATACCAGAGATTTTCTTAAAATGAAGTTAATACCTTTTAGAAAAAAGTCACCTGGGGTAAATCTCTCCCTGCTACCCTGACTTGCATTTGTAAAGCTCACCAGGTGAGGCCTACGTCAATTTCCGACAATTCTCTGCAGTTTTCGGTGTTTCCTGGAAATTCCTGTGTGCAGTTGTAAAAATGAACTTCCACGACAATCTACAGTGCTGCTTACTCACAAAAATCCCACTTTTCATGCAATGAACATAAGCCCTGGTTGTTCTTTTTCTGAGCAATACAACTAAATTCCAATAACGAGTGCCTCATGCAGATCACTGTAGATATCCCGAGTAACAAACAATATTCCTCACATCTTGGTCGATGGAGTTACTATGTAATCATTACCTGGAGCAATATTTTTGCAATGCTGCCTTTCTGAAGCATCAATAACGAAGTTTCTCTTTTCAACCACTTCAGGACGTCCTGACCACAAACGTTAAAACTGCCCAGTCACAAGCTAGATTTAGCAACAAGCTACGTAGCTCAACTGCAAAATTGTACGGCCATGTTATATCCATTAATCATTATGCTAAAGATGAAAAACCATCTATCAGCCTGAATGGGATAGATGATTTTTGGGCTGCCCCCAACCAAGGATTTTCTTGGTCGACCAGTGGTCGTCATTTTGAGTGATGAGTCGACTAATTGACGCATATATATATTAAAATACACACATGTATATATATATATATATATATATATATATATATATATATATAGATAGATATAGATATAGAGAGATAGATATAGATATATATATAGATATATATAGATATAATTTTTCCCCCCAAGTGTACTAGCCTCAGCGACTGAATAACAGACAATTGTGAGCCTTAAAACCATTAGTTTTACAAGTGTGCATAGCCATGCGCTATAAGTCTGCCACCTGTTAATGACACCAGCAAATTGTTTCAGATTCTAATTCTGAATGTGTCAGAAAAAAATCAGCAAGGAGACTGACTGTCGGAACATTCTGAATATTTATTTAAACACATCACACAGCTTAAACACATCATACCCTCACTCGTGAACACAACCCTGAGGTACTTGAACTTCTTCACTTGGGGCAAGGACACATTTTCCAGGTGGGGAATGTGTCCTTGCCCCAAGTGAAGGAGTTTAAGTGCCTCGGGGCTTTGTTCACGAGTGAGAGGATGATGGACCGTGAGATTGACCAGAGAGTCGGAGCAGCGGGTGCGGTGTTGCATGCGCTTCACCGTATGGTTGTGACGAAAAGGGAGCTGAGCCGGAAGGGAAAGCTCTCGATCTACCGGTTGATCTTCATCCCTACCCTCACCTATGGTCATGAGCGATGGGTCATGATCGAAAGAATGAGACTGCGGGTACAAGCGGCCGAAATGGGTTTTATCTGCAGGGTGGCTGGGGTCTCCCTCAGAGATAGGGTGAGAAGCTCAGCCATCCAGGAGGGACTCGGAGCAGAGCCACTGCTCCTTTGCGTTGAAAGGAGCTAGTTGAGGTGGTTCGGGCATCTGATGAGGATGCCACCAGGACGCCTTCCTAGGGAGGTGTTCCTGGCACGTCCAACTGGGAGGAGACCTAGGGGTAGACCCAGGACCAGGTGGAGGGATTATATCTCTTCTCTGGCCTGGGAGCTCCTGGGAATTCCCCAGGCAGAGTTAGCCGATAAGGCTGGGGAAAGGGAAGTCTGGGGCTCACTACTGAAGCTGCTGCTCCCGCGACCAGATTTTGGATAAGCGGTTGACAATGGATGGATGGATGGACACAGCTTATGAACTTGACGTAACATGATTATAACGAAACAAAAAAAAAATACAGCCTTGAAAACTAAATCAATTTTTTTTCATATTTTTTTTTTTAAGTGTTGATAATGAGAAAATAGCTGTAGATCAATCGAAAACACTTAAAAGAAAAATATAGGCTGTCATTCCAAAAATAAATATAAATAGGTTATATATTAACAGAACAACGAAGAAGTATCCTCAACATTAAAGTGAACAACATTAAATATCGACCAATGATTCAACCAGTTGTTTAAAACCTTCATCGCTGACAATGTTTACTGGTCTCATGTCGAGCGCAATTAAATCTGCTATTTTGTCCGTAGTATCTCTTTTCCTTTAATCGTAAAGAGGGTTTTTCATAACGAGCTTTTGCTGTGTCATTGATGAAGTGGAGGATGCTGTGGAGGTGGAGGGTGCTGTGTCATAAAGTGGATGCGCCTGTAGAGAGATTTACACAATAAGTAAAACACAGTGAACTTGATAATTTAGCTTCCCCAGTACACACAAATAGTCTAATACTATAACAATAATAAAATGTATCTATTTCTGCTTTCGAACGTTCGGGCTGCCATGGGCAGGTAGGTAGGCTACTTACATGTTTAAGGTGGTACAGCATGTTCGTCGTGGAGGAGTGATAGGTGAAGGTTTTATTGCAAAGACTGCATGTCACCTTCTTGGGGTCATCCTTCTTTTTTTCAAAATGATCCCATATTTTTGACGTCTTCCCCGACATGGCTATTAATTGTTAACTGTTTAACCGCCAAGGGACCTGCCGTGTTTAAAAAAAAAAACAAAAAATAAACACTGACAGTGAGTGAGTGTCACAACTCCCTGTATTTGGCCCTTCAAATTAAAAGCCCTCCAGCCTTTTATACACAGGCCAGCCACCAGTCACATAGATTTTGACTTAAAATTGACAAGACATGGCTCCAAATGTTTTTTGTTATCGACCAATGAAATTTTGGTGGGCTAATGAGTTTTTGGTCCACCAGTGCTTGGTCAACTATTTGGGGGCAGCGCTAGATGATTTAGACCTGCCAGATGCTTTTAACTATTTTTTTTTCTCATTTTGAGATAGCTGACTTTTCAGGTTTCAGCAGATGTCTCCTTGCTTAGGCGTTCATTGGTACCTCAGAATGACATTGTGACAATATATAATATATAAATGTACTTAAAAAGGTCAATATGAGGAAATCTGCGGACGCACACTGCGTTACTGTGCCGAACAGCTCAGTGAGGCTTTTTCCAAACTCTTTCGAATGTGTTCTGAATGCGGCCAGATACCAGGTAACAGTATGGAAAACCTCCACCATTGCGCCTATTACCGAATTTAGAAATGCCAAGGAGCCAAGTGAATTCAGACCAGTAGCACTTACATCCCTTGTCATGAAGATTTTCAAAAACGTCATAAAAGATAAGATGGTCTCTCTCACAGATGGAAAATTAGACCCCTTGACAGTGCATTTACATGACACTTAAGAAAACCGAATTACTGGGTTAGTCCGACTATGATCAGTTCTTTAAGATGCATGTATACACCTTAGTCTGTCTAAAATCGGACCAGATCGGATTTCTCATTCTCAAATTAAAGCACCCAGATTATTTGATTGATAGTCGCATTACTCCTGCATGTATACATTCCAGCGGATCGGATCGGATTTTGCATTCTTCGCAGGGGGGAGATTTTGAGCTGGAAGTAGACGGACGGCGGCGGCGTCTTTCCTCTGAAATCACCACAAGCAAGAGTGCCATTGTGCATCTAGGTTGTGTAATTATCATGTACACCATATACAAGTATACAAAGATGTAGCTTCGTCTCGCTCTTCGTACGCCATCTTTCTTGAATGCCGAGGCAGCTGGTGACGTAAAGAGGTCAGCCGGAGGTGTTTCTGTTACCACTAGTTGAAATGGGTACAGTGCCACCTAGCGTACCGGGGTGTGACATGGTCCAGCCCAATAATCCAATTTTTTCACCGGCATGTATACTTTGATAATTGCAGTTGTCTGATTGAATGGCATAGTCGAACTATGGCTGAAATCTGACTAAGCTGTGCATGTAAACGCTTGCATGCTTATCAAGCTGGTAAGGGTGTCAATGATGCAATACTCTTCATCCTAGATAAAGTGTACAAGCACCTAGAGAAACCTGCTTTTATGAAATGGTGCGATGATAATCTCTTGGATCTTAATGTGTTAGAAATTAAGGAAAATACCTTGGCACTTTGTTTGATTCACAGCTCAGATTCAAAGAAAACACTGAGCTGATTGTCAAACGGGGTCAACAAAGAATTCACTTAATGTGAAAGCTCAGTTCTTGTAATGTCTGTGATACTATTTTGTGCAGCTTTTAACATTCTTTTATTGAAAGCCTTTTAACGTTTTCCTTTATTTGCTGGTTCAACAGGTTGTATGTTAAAGAGAAGAACAGCTTAAATCCCATTGTCAAAGTATGTTCCAAGATTATTAGCATCCAGCGAAGGAACTTGGGCACTATCTGGGAAAAATAAGCAGCTGAGAAAGCAAAAATAATTATCAGTCAACCAGACCACATTATGTTGTCCCCTTGTCAACACTATAATGTGCCCAAGAGCAAATCAAATTGATATGCAAAGTTTTTTTTATTCCATCTGCCATCAAACTCCTAAACACAGACCACACTAATTTTAGAATAATTTAACCTATTTATTTATTTACTCATTCATTTATTTATTTATTTATGATGTACCCATGTGCCTCTTAAATTGTTCTCTGACTGACTGAATGAATGATCGTTGTAATGATTTTATGTTGTTTTTTTTTTGTTTTTTTTTTTGTTTTTTTTTATGTTTGACATCTGGAAAAGCTACAACTAAATTGCCCATTTGAGATAAATAAAGTGGTTTGAACTGGATATGCCCTACTGCGAGTATAAGTGTATTCACCGCCACCATAGCCTTGTGGTTAAAACAGAATGGAGGGATCGGCACTGCCCAGTATGCTGCATGAGGGAGGGGGGCTGCCAGCAGTGTATGCATGAGAATGATTGACACTTCTCAGACACTTGGTTCTGGTTGTATTGAGCCACGAGCAGTGGATTCTTGCAAATCAATTTAGAGCCACTGGGTGGAGTCAGAGACAGTGGATTTTGACACAGCTGACCTGTATCTTCTTCTATTGTTAGATCAAAATTACAATTTTAGCAAATATAACAAAACAATAGTTACAGACTACAGCTTTAAATATCTTAATATACAAAAAACCCTCTTGGACCCAAACCCTCAGCGGAACTGTAAGTCAACCTTTTTGAGTTTTGACGCCATTTTTACCCTTGTCAATGCCTTGTACTTTAACAAACTTCTCCTACAGATTTAATACCACAGTCTTCACATTCAGCCAGCATCATTTTATGACCCTGCAGGTGAAAAGTTATCAAAAGCTTTCACCTCCGTCACACCTGGTGGGTGTGGTGGTACTGTCCATTTTGATGTTTTACCATAAACCATCAACTCCTTATAACTTCAATATAGAATTTCCCATCGACATCAAATTGCTCACACATGTAAAGAGTGTCGCCCTGAATACATCTTTCCATCAATACTGTGTCATAGCCGTAGCGTCACCCACTGGACACAGGAAGTAAGGCTCATATCAATCACTCACACTTCAGACCTGCACATACATGAACAAAATTCAGTATGCATATGAATCATGACGAGACGCTCAAAAAACACATTTGGACCCAAAGCCTCAGTCGAACAGGAACTCGGCCATTTTGATTTTCAATGCCATTTTTACATATTTCCATGCCTCGTACTTTAGCAACAGATCCTACAGATTTAACACCACGGTCTTCACATTCACATAGTGCCACCCGCTGGACACAGGACATCAGGCAAACATCACCTGATATACATGACATGTACTGCTTGTTTTGTACACATCATGCACTACAATATGACATGTAACAGGTGAGCGCGATCTCCGACCGCACCACAGCCCATTGTGCGTGGAGCGAGGACCCATTCATAGCTTGCAGCTTTAATTATGTTTTATATTTCTTTTATGTTTCTGTTTCACCACCATCATGCATCTCATCAAATGTGGCTGCAAGAAAACCTTTTGCATGTCACATTGTTCTTGCTGGTCTCAAAATCTCAACTGCACTGAGATGTGTCTGTGTGTAGTAGATGAAGAGGTTTGTGCAAATGTCAGCCAAGGACATCTGATGGGCATTGACGAAGATTAGGATAATGGTGATGCTTCCATCTAAACAAAGTTACTGAAATCAATTCAGTCATGGAAGGTTTTGTTGGCAGCATGAAGATTGTATTGTGTCATGTTTTTTTGTTTGTTTTTTGTTTTTTTTTTGTTTTTTCTATATTGACAATTGGTCTTCAGGTCTGGATTGATATATTAATACTCTCTCCTCCTTCCATTGTTATGTGTGTTTGTGTTGCTGCGTGGTGTTACACATGAGTTGTCTTCGTGACGCAGACGCGACCTCCCTCCCAAAGTGTTCCACCTTTGTTAACATATCACGTCACGGGACTGTTGTAGAAAAAAATGTTTTGTGAACTGAGGTCTTCCTAACATCCCGAAAACATTTTCCAAGTGTTGCTTAAAGAATGTTTTTCCTTTGTTATCATATAACATTGCTGAAATGTTTTATAACAAGCATGACATAATCTGAGGCCCTAATAACATCCTGAAAACATTTTCCGCATCATGTTGCTTTGACAGTGTTCTTCCGTGGGAATGTTTTATTAAAAAAAACTTTATGTGATTGGATGCCTTAAAGACATGCCGAACTCTGAAAACAGAGTGCTTCCTTAAAATCCTTAAAATCCTTAAAATGTTCTCTTAACATTAGATACAAACATTTTTTTTTGTTTTTTTTAAACACAATAAGAACTTGTAGGGAATGTTAGCCAATGTTGTGGGAACATTCCCTGCTAGCTGGGATTGACCACACATCATTTCACAGGGTTTCATTGTTACATTTTTTGTGCTTATTTGTGAATTTACTTGTAAGTTAATTATTATATAGTTGTATTACATAACCTGGTCGGCACCATGGGCAAACAAAAACGAGAGTTCCCCCTCCATTCAACACCAAAGTGCTGAAGTGATGCGACTTTGAATGTGTACCAGGGAAAGCCGAGGAAGAATGTCTGCATCCTGAGCACTGTGCACACTTTAGTGGGGCAAAGGCAGAACCAGAGTCTGTGATGTACATCAATACAAAGTGTGGCGTGGATGTCCCGGACCAGATGGCGAGGGCATACTCTGTCAAAGGCGGTGCGGTATGCAAAGATGGCCAGTGGCAGTCTTCTATAACATCCTCGACCTGGCAGGGATCAATGCCTACATCTTATTCAAGGAGTGCAGCAGCAGCAGGGTCGGGTGTTAATTTTCATCCCTGCTTTACACGCTAAACAGTCGGCTAATAGACGGGCTCTGGTAATATCAGTGACACATAGAGGGGGAAAGAATAACACTGATGCTGAATTTGCAACAAATTATTCTGACTCTGCCCATATATGCCATGTGGAAAGGCAGGCCAGCTTCTTCACAATTTGCCCTGGTGACAATGTTTCATTTGTAGCTGCTGGCCATCCGATATGCAACCGCATAAAAACCTTTTCATCATTAGGCAATTATATTTGATTTTTTATTTTATTTTATTTTTTTCAAGGCACAGAGATCAGGGGCTATTCCATAAACAACCAGGGCTAATAGGCTCAAATGCCCAGGTCTAACAACACACCTGCACACAGTATCTGCAGTAATGTCTGTTTTCCGTGGTTACTGAGCTGAGTTTTGCTGTTCAACACAATGAACTCTTCGGTGTCTCTCCTGGTCTTAGCTACAGAACAACAGAAGAGTCAGTGGTTGCATTTCATTTTTAACGACAACGTGCTGGCTATGCTTCCTGTTAGTTTGTATGTGTGTGCTAACCAGCTTCAGTAACAAGTGTCAATACAAAGATGGCTTTACCTCGAAACTGACCCTCGTAAAAGGATCATTCCCAACCATACGGCACCCGGCAGCTGCACCCAAGCCACAGGTTAATGTCGCCACATTTTGATAGTATTTACAGTTGCCTACTCATATGGTGAAGTCAGCTTGAAATTGGCTAACTAGTTAGCTGCGCTTCGGTCTGCCATGCGATGGCGTTTGAAGCGCGTTTAATGTTAATAACATTACGAGGTAGCTTGGTGGTCACAGTAAAAAGTCTGGAAAAGTGCAGACTGGAGACAGAGACAATGTGAACAGTGTCAAAACAGCTTTTGTTAGCTGTTAGCCATTAGCTACAAGGTAGTCACTGTAACAACACATAGAACAAACTAACCATTCAAAAACATCCCGCTACAGCCACAGAGTCTCTACTTCTTCAGGAGCTTCTCCTTCTGAGTCCGATTGTGGATCAAACTGGTTTGGTTGAACGACTGCATTTCAGCAAGCCATAGTGACACATCCACCGTAAAACATTAGCACATGCTATCACTAGCTCTAGCGGCATCCTGCCTTGCCTGCCTGTTGCAGGCAAGGCAGATTCACAGGCGCTGGATGTGAATCTGCTACTGCACGTGTTGAATCCGGCCCGCTACTTCATTTAATGTGGTCCTGACAGCTTAAAAGGTATATAATTGTCTTAAAATAAATGTCTACACTACTTAACAGCGTACAGTGGCCATTGTGGTTTCTGGGCTGTCTTCCTCAAAGGTGTCAGCGTGTAGTATGTCGATAAAAGAATTCTGAGGCAAGGCTGGGTGGAACAATAGAGCAGTCTTTATTGAAACAGACTTCAGGTGGCCTAGCATCCGAACAGAGTGTGGCCGCACATCTGGTGCTCTCCAATCTAGGGCAAAGTAATGCCAAACGCTTTGCCCTCTGCCCGATCAGAACTCCTACACCTTCGATCTTAGGAATTCTACCAAATGCCACCTGGTGTGGGGGCCTTTTTTAAAATCTATTATCCATAACCGCCTACTTCTCCCAATTGGTCACTTTGTTGGATTAAAGGATTAAAGTATACATAACAATAAGGACCCTGTTAAAAAGAAAGTATGATTAAGTTAGGAAATTAAGTAAGTGAGGAATATAAAGCAAACTGGAACTTTCTGCTTCTCTTTGCTTGTTGATAATCAGGCAGCATCATGCAAAATAAATGCATACTTAAGAATCCAAGTAATAATGCCTGCCTATCTGTCTATTACTTGATACTCGATTTTAAAGAGCATTACCATGGCTTGAGTGACTGATGGTTGTTTTCATCTGCTCCATACTGAACTCCAGTCACACGTAAATGGGATTTCATCCCAACATTATCGCCTCAAAGTCCTCTGTCCTGTTTCAACATTCACTCATCTTGGTCTCTTCTCTTTACTGGATTAAGCTTAGATAACCAAGCTCTTTATGAGAATAAACAAGCAAACAATTAATCCTAATGATAGATTTATTCAGATTTCTGTCCATGGCTTCGCTAGAGGTGCTTTGTCCCAGAGGTGTTGTCAAAGTGAAGGACCATATGATTATGATTAGCAATTAGAGCACAAGGTTAATGAAACACGTTTAAGTTCCTGATAAGGGGTAAATGAAATAAGAAAAATAATTGACATCAAAGTATGCTTACTCGGTGGGCTGATACTTGACATAAACTAATTTGGCTCCATGTTGCAAGGTGTGTGAGTGTATGGATGTGTATGTGTCTGCATGCATGCAAATGCATGCGTGACAGAGAGTGTGTGGATTTGCACACTATTGCGTGTTGTCTGTTATCCATTGCACGTCACTCTGTTTTTTCTCCTTATTTGTGGGTGGGTAATTTTCCTAGAACTGGGAAAAAAAAAACATCCCCCTTCTGCCCCAGCAGTCTCGAACTATACATCTACAATACATTCAATACAATATGTTCAGCCAAAACTTTGAACAGAAATAATATCATAGAATTAAGATCCAAGGCAAGTTCACTCTGCCCATCAAAATGACATGACTGGGGTGGAAGGAAAGGAAGTAAACACAGGAACAGGGAAAAAAGTAAATCCTCTATCCTGAATTAGTGTGTATTAATGCAAACACTGTGAATGATCATGTGCCAATTGTGACTGCTGTGTGATCTAAGTTATGTTGTGTACACTGCAAGACTAAATATTTATTGTGCCTAAAAATATTTTTACAACATTAATAACAGTCCAAAAGTCATTATTCATCATAAGCAAACTTTATTTTCAAAGTTTATCAAGACATTGCATTCTATGTGTTATTTCCAACCTCATACGCTAAAATAATGGAAGAAGGGTGTCATGGTTTGAAGCTGAAGCTTTCCTTTTAAATCTCAAGACAGTATTTAGCATTAGCTAAACTTTTTGGTGATGAATGAGGTGAGGTACAGTGACAACAGTTAATGCTGAGACTATGTCTACCTCTGTGACTGATGAATGGCTCCTCCAGCAGCTTGAGTGGTACTGAGAGACAAAAATCCTTCCTTGCCTAATTCACATAATTTCTCTGAAGTAATTTGGTTCTTATTGAATCATAGCATGATGTTGCTGACCTTGAACCTGAGACACTGCCTTAAGTTTATTCAACACACAGTCTAAATGAGAATTATACTCGCTGTTCCTTTTTCTCCCGGGGATGTAATTACCTCCTCCGAGTAGCATGTTTCATAAACATACAGCTAACCGGCCATGGACTGCACATTGACTGGAATATATGGGAGCACACAGGTGTGCACATGGCATTACCATGTGTGATTCTGTGGAGGGTTGTATATGGTACAGTATGTCCAGTCATTAGGTAGCACTGGGCCACTTCCAGTCACACAGAAAAAACAATGTTTGTGATTAATAGTTGGAGTAATTCAGAGGTTTATTCTTGCCCTCTGTGATAACAGCTAAACCATCAGCATGTCAACAGAGCATTCCCTGATGAGACCAATGAGTTGTGGCTGAAAGCTCCACATAAAATCTTCAGAAACTATTGATTTTCATTCATCATTCAAACTTTCTTTGCTTTTAGAAATATTTTTTCACGTTTAAACATGATTTTAACAGCCAGAGACATAATCTTTTGGGAATATTAAACCAAATGACCACCTTCACATTTTACAGTTACAGGTTGGACAACAGCTTTTGTTATCAGAGAAAGTAGCATATGGATTAGCCAGCCAGTGGAAATTTGAAACGGAATGTTAGCCCTCCTACAGCAGACAACCCTGAATAGGAGTCCAACTGTGTTATATGAGTGCAATACTAGACCAGTGGCCTGCTTTTTAAATCCAAGCCACTGAATGACATTAACTGCAGGCAATTTATCACATTACATGCAGCTTCCTCTGGAGCCACAAAGACTATATACTACTTGTTCACATATGCAGTAACATCCCCAAGACCCGTCAACACGCTTTAATTGTAATTTTAATTGCAGGCCAAGAGATACCCTGACACAATTGTCTAATCACACACAAAGCAAAACAAAGGATATTGAAGCCAGAAAAGTAATGATCCTTCTGAAGCTTTCTTTTTCTTTGTCTAGATTGTGGACTATACACACACACTGGACTGGTGATTGTGACTCTCAAAGATTTTACAAGGAGGGCGCTCCTCTTTCAAGCCACATGACATCAGTAAAAGTGGCCAGCAACAGCAGACATTCAAATCAGACCAATCAAACCATGAGAAGGTGAGCTGCCTGACCACATCACCCACATGCACTTTCTCGTTACACCTTCTGTTGTGTGGCTTCACTATTATAACCATGTGGAACACAATATGTACAATTTTCAATTGTTTTGTAAGCCACTTACAAGATGAATTGATCCAGGCTTTATATTTTTATCTGACATGTGTGTTTATTTATTTATTTATTTATTTTTGTGTGTCACCAACAGTGTGAAAAAGAAACAAAAGCAAGCAGTATAACTGAATCATTTATGCATGGACTTTATTATTTGACAGTGTGAACATGATTATCCTATTTGTGTCATGATCCTGGGTTTTGTTGTCTAATTTCCTGTTTCATTTGAAATCGGGCCCTTTTGTGTCTCATCTTGCTTTTCAGTTGCTCCTGTGTGTTACTTCCCTTCTCTCAGTGTTTCTCCATATCTGTCAGCCTGTGTTGTTGCTGTGTCTTCCCAGCCGTGTTTCCTCCAGTGTCTCCTAACACCTTGCCATGGTATGTTTCTGATTTCTGTTCTCCTTGTTTTTTCACTGATTTGTACTTTGTCTTTGTTGTTCTTTGTGTAGCTTTTTTTGTTACCTTGGATTTAGTCAAGTTTTTTTTTGTTTGTTTGTTTGTTTTTTTCTGGTTCCCTTTGGTTTTCTTTGTATTTCAGCTATATGGACTGAGTCTGGAGGGGCTTATGGATGAGTTGCAGGGCAGTGCTTCCCATGTAGCTGCTAGCCACCCACCTGTTAGCCCCCTGTCAGCTCTAGGGCCTGCCTGTCCCCCGGTGTTTCCTTTTTGGTTCTCCCTCCATGTCTTTGTCTGTGTGTTCCATGTTACTCCATCTTGTATGTAACAAGTGCCATAGGCTTTGTCATCAAATCACTAACATGAATGTCAGTGAATAAGGCGATAGTTTCATTAAGGGAAGAAAGTTGGCAGAAATGTATAGGCATATCAATACTGCATATGATATTAGTACATTTACTGAACAAAGATGATACAAATTAAATCCACATGAAGCCATGAAGTTGCTGAATCAATGTCAACTGGACAATAGTTCACAATCCACAGTTCCAGCAATCAAAATAGTGTGAATCCTTACTTTATTGATTTAGATGTGAAAATGTCCATCCACATGCTGTTATTTTCCTGCTGCCTCTGTGCTATTGCTGCCAACACTTAAACTTGTTCTTTGATTTAATAGGTGTGCACTGCACTTCTTGGTTAGCTTGTTCAACAAGAGTCTGTCACCAAACAGCCACTAAGGCAAAATGCCCTGTTTCTCAGTGTTATAAAAAGTGAGAAATTGATTGTGTACCTGATTCATGAGAATTTCATGAGGATCGGGCTAGCTGTTTTTCCATTACCCTGCTGACAAACAGACTGAATTGAAACCAAAACATTCCTGGCAAAGTCAATATTTCTTCGATTTGGGGATAAGTTTAAGGCCTTTTATAATCAGCATCATTGGAAACAAGTACAAAAATGCACAAATACACTGGCACACACTATTGCAGCGTAGACCTCAGCATCAGTACATCAACTTCTCATCAGTGACACTCACTTACAATCCAGCCTGAGTCTTGAGCTCTCTCTAATGCAGAGATTATGGGAGGGCAAGATGACTAAGTGAGTCCCTAAGTGGTCTAAATGAAGATGAGTGAGGAAGTGGCGTGATCACGGTACTAAAGGGAATGCTGCTGTCTTCCAAATGATGGGAGGCCTCTAGAAACATTTGAGATGCAGGTGTTGTTATTTAGTGCTGTGACTTCGGCTCTCTGTTCCCTCAAACAATTAATGGAGTAAATACTGACAAAGTTTCACAAGAGATTGCTTGTTTACTAATATGTTAGCAGTTGGAACATGCAAAATGGCTGAGGATAGAAATTGTTAATCGACAAGTATCAGATATGCTGTCACTGTCACCCAACTAAAAAACTTTAATTCCACTTTTTAATGTATAGTTGTATAGATTGTCCCTTTTTTAAAGTATTGGATTTTGGTGAACCAAGTGTTTGCCTAAACTTGGGAAAATGTCAAAATTTTATATGCCTTGTTTATGAAGTTGTGTCCAGGTTCCTGGAGGTGAAAGTCTTGTTTGTTTTGTGCATAGATAACGTTGGATGACTGACAGTTCAACCTAATTACCAGAATACATTTTGGCAATGTATTATATTTTTCTACAAACCACAGACTTCTATATTGCAACTTTACAGGCTGGTAAATTACTCAAGTTCTCCTAAAAAGCATCCAGTGGTTTTCACACTTGGCCTCATTAGAAAGCATATACAAATGAAGTGGCTTCTGATTCTTTTTTCCTGTGCAAGTATGGATCAAAGAGCAGCGGGTGAAGTTGGTAGAGAGAGAAGAGCAGCCAGGAGAGGAAGACCAAGAGCTGTGGTATCTGATGAAATCAGGGCTACAGTAATCGACCATGTGATAAATCATGGACTCTCTTATAGAGAGGCTGGTTTAAGGGTGCAGCCAAGACTTTTCCTGCAAACTAACACGTAAGACATGCATCCCACAATTACTGTATTGAGCCAGATTTTACAAAATAATCTATGTTTTACATCAGCTGTAAGTTGGGAAATATATTGGTGATAGTATTTTGTGTTTTATATTGCTGTACTATATATGTAGGATACATAGGTTGGTGCCTGCAGGAGGAAGAGGCCGAATTTTCACAGATGTCCAAGAAACCACTCTTGTTGATATGGTCATCACAAACAATGTCATAAAGTTCAGGGAAATTTGGGACAGAGTGCTGAGAGACAACACAACATTTGCCAATGTGACCACCGTCAGCACTACAACAATTGCCAGAGTGCTTGAGAAGAATAAAGTTTGGATGAGGCAACTGTACAAAGTGAAAGGAAAGGAATGGAGAACGTGTCAAACAACTCCGTTATCAACATATTCAGGTAAGATGTTTGTTCAATGAGTAACCAAGTGGACATGTGTTGGTTGTGCTGTAAAACCATGAATTTCCTTTTTTCAGACAGTCATGGAGATGGAGGAGCACAATTCCACATGAACTGGTATACGTGGATGAAGCAGGATTCAACCTGGCAAAAACAAGATGATGAGGAAGAAATGTCATGTCATTGTCCGAACCGCTTATCCCTTTCCATGGGGTTGCAGGGTGTTGCTGCTGGAGCCAATCCCAGCCTTGTCTCAGGGCGAAGGCAGGGTACTCCCTGGATAAGTTGAGGAAGAAATGTCATAGGGCAATGTGCAACATTGTGTGCAGCCCTCTCCAGTGATGGTTTGCATCTGCATAAACCTCTCATTGGTCCGTACAACACTGAGAGGTTCTTTTCTTTTTTAGATGACCTCTATATTCAACTTGTGCCTGCAGGGGAAATGGGTCAAAGGGCAAGAAATACAATATTAGTTGTTGTATGGGACACTGTGGCATTCCACCACTCTGCTGCAGTGACTGCATGGTTCACTGTACATCCAAGGATGTCTTTGCTGTTTTTGCCTCCATACTTGCCCTTCTTGAACCACACTGAAGAATTTTATTTCACCATGGAGGTGGAAGGTTTATGATCTCTCCTCACAACCAGCTCGCCTTGCTGGATGCAATGAATGCTGGTTTCTCCCGAAGCCTGCCAGGGATGGATCAGACATTCAAGAAGATTCTATCCCAGGTGCCTTGCTAAAGAAGATATAAGATGTGACGTCGAGGAAAATGTGGCCGAATGCAGATGACAGGGTCTGAATATTACAGTATACATGTGTTGTTTTTTAGTTTTATCTCTTATGTAATTTGTATTCTACCCCTGGAATTCTGAGCTTCTGCATTATTCTGTTTACGGAATCTTTATTTTTTGTATGGTCCTGAAGTACTTATGCAAAAGCAAATCTCTGCATTCCTGATTCAGTGTTGTTGCAATATATTACCACATATACAATAATTCAGAACCATTAAAGTGCAAAAAGATCCTATATAAAATACTGATTTACCTGACAAAAATCATCCTAACTTGAAATATAAGATGTATTTGATGTAATGTTCTTTGTTGTTAGTATTTCGTCGTTCCATTTGTTAAGAGTGATTGTGTGTGTTTCCAAAGTGAGACAATGTGCTGGTGTTTTGTTGAATGTGCTTCTTTTAAGACAAGTATGAAGTGTTGTGTTGGTGAGACACACTTTTGGGCATGAGATTAACTGTTGAGCTGAGCTGCATGATGGAAATGCAGACTGTTGAAAATGTCACTTCAGTTTCGACCAATGCGTCTTAGCAACTTAAAAAAAAAAAAAAAACGAACAAACAAACAAAAAAACAGGATTACTGTTTGCCCTAGAGGAGTTGAACTCTGCAGGCAAGTTCCTCAAAAAAAAATAAAATAAAACATTCCCATTCCATTCCCATTCTGTGCATTTTGGTTTTAGAACCTAAAGGATTAGTGGTCTCTACATCATCAAAATAAAGTTGTATCTGTAAGGCATCTTGAACATATCTACTGCACAGAGGATGAGTAGCAAACTGTGCACCATCGCAATAGTCTCACATTTTACCATGCTAACCCCTAACCCTAACCCTTGAAGTGCTTTGAAGCAAAGCATATCTACATGGAAATAGTAGATTGCAAGTTATAAAGCTGACCCCTACCTAAGGCCAAGTCATCCCGACCAATTAAACTGGCTTAGATAGTTGCATAAGGGTTACAATTGCATGTTCACATCTTTCCGACTGTGACCCAGCATACCATCACTGACACTCCCAGAGGATGAAGGATTTGCCAGATCACCCAATCTCTAATGCAGCAACCTACAGTAGCCTCAAACAGTTTACCAAAGTCTGAATCAAAATAAGATGTAGAAAGAGATAAATATTTGTGTTGAGTCAGTATAAATCCAATGTGTTATTTGAATTAACTGGCTACATTCACTGAAGTATGGCCTCTTGTGATTAAATAATGTTTTGGGATTACGTCAAAGGAGTGGAAATTGATAACTGTAGTAAAAAGTGCAGTAAGTAGTTGCATTCAGCAAAAATGGCTCTACATACTAACAGCCATCACTAGTTTATAGTGTTTTGTCAGAAACATGGATCCTCCACTCTGCAGTAAACAGAAATTTCCTGTATCCCGCTCCCTCTTTTAGCCAATCAGGAGGGAGAACTCCACACATTTCTTTTCCATTTCCAGCTCTCTTTTGCTATGGATGATGTCATTTTATAATTACGCATTGACAATGGTGATTGGTTGTTGAGTGACAGGGTAGCCCATTGAACAGTCATTTTGGCCACGCAGTGCATGAGGTGAAAATAAAGAAATTGCCTACAAGCCCATGACAAAGCCTATGAAAAGATATTGGATACATATAAATATAAATATTGGATATTGGATCTCCATAAAAAATCTGGGAATCATGTGTTGATCCGGGCCATTTCGCAACAATGTCGAGTGTATTGTAACATGCGTCAAAGACAATTTGTGTATTGATAGAATGCAACATTTTCCGATTGCCTATTCGCACGGGACTAGTATAACCTGGGGACCTCCAGTAATTTGTAATAATTGTGGAGGTCGTCTGTGATCTTAATCCTGTGCGAAACTGTCCTTAAACCCGGGGGATAATATCAGTAAATTCAAGTTAAAACACAGACTATGCTTATCCCGTGCGAATGCGCTGCAAGAAACACAGACGCGGTGGGATAACTTATAAATCACTTGAGGTCCCCAGGTAATACTAGTCCTGTGTGAAGAGCTGCATTTGCCCGTAGACAAATACTGGAGTGTTGCCAAACATTTTAACTCCGGCGTTATTGGATTGTTTCGGTTGGTTGGGGACGTTACAGCATCCCTCACCAACTCAACCACAACTTCAGTCCCTTTGCAGTCCATCCGACATCATTTTAATAATTCCCTGTCATTTAGTGTCTCCAAAACATTCGGCTGTGACCAGGTCTTAGCGAGTTAGGAGTCCTCTGGACTACTTCTAAGGTCTCCCAGAATTAGTACTACTACTTTTAGGCCTAAACTGTTTTGTGAATAGCTCTTATTTTCAAAAATTAGGAGTCCTAAAGTTACGACTAACATGCCCCTTAATTTTAGGAGTTGCTCCTAAATTCGTCTGTTAGGAGCTACTTTTAGCCTTAAGATTCTTTGTGAATATGGGCCCAGGTGTGGCATGTCAATGAACTGTGGATACTGAAAAAATATCTCAGCCACTGTTGGAGATTGTGTTGTAATCCATATTCTTCAGTGAGTGTAGGTGTGGTCCATAGCGTGCTTGATTGTTGAGAGGTTTTGAGGTAAGGGTTTCATCCTCTTTGCCAGGGTCACTCACTCGCTCACGTTCTCCTCTATGTTTGACACGATCAGAGCTACAGCACCCCCTGACCTGCTCTTCCGCCGATATCTTCTCTGACTTTCCTCCATAACCCTCCTGAGGTTTTGCAGTTTCATTTCAATAAAGCTGTTGTGTGAGGCTGTATCGTAGTAATGTTCTTTGGCATGGGTTAAAGGACGAGAGACTGGGAATGATGTGTCAGTCAACAATGTCACCAATACAATGGCCATAATTTCTGAAACCATTGTGGAAACATGTAATTCAATGCATGTCAGTAAAGTGTGTGTGTGTGTGTGTGTGTGTGTGTAATATAATTTTTACAACCAGGTTTCCACATATTTTTACCAATGAATTTTCAAAGCTGATGACGAGGAGGAGAATGAGGAAAAAGAGGAAGAGAGGAGAAGGAATGGAAAAGCAGGAGGAAGAGAAGAGGATGTAATGAGGACAGGAGGACAAGAGGAAACAGAGAAACAATAGCCAAAAAGCTCATTTTTAAAACACTTCAAAAACATTGTGTTAATTCCAAACAATTTACAGACTTGAAAACTGTTTTTCTAATGTCATAACTTGCCGTGAAATTCATGATTGTGGGAATCTTGAAGAAGAATCATAGTTTGAGGGCAGTTGATGTTTACTTACATACCCTTCACTGTGTTCCTGGATTTTGACACACAACACTTGTCAACACTAGATGGGTAACTGAAAATAAGAGACAGCAGCTATTACCAAACAATTTCTGATGACCAGTGAGTAACATCAATGACAATATCAATCGTATCACTAAGTCTCTACTCCCACCCCACATTAATTGACTATAAATACCCATTTCATGTATAGTACAGACAACCAATTTCATTCCACTGTCAGTACATTTGTATCTCAACTCCCCCCACACACACACACACACACACACACTTGACAACTTACAATCCTCGTCTCTCCACAAGATCAATGACAGCAATCCTTACAAGTAGCATCCTGCTTTTTGTGCACGTGGTTCCAGATTCCCCATATTCTGTGAGTATGGCTGGAGCCTTCGTTTTGATCAGTGCTTTGAGCTCGTCATATCCACTGTCACCCAGCCTCTCGTCGTCATAGGCAGGTAGAGAACTTGTCTGACTGGGCTGAGGGTTTGGCAGGGGAGCAAGCTGGAATAAACACAAACACAACAAACAAAACCAAAAATGTATGAACCATAAGTGTAGTTTAAAATCCCAGATCAAGCAGACCTAACTTTATATCAGTTAACAGGCCTGCACAATTAATTGACTGATGAGATGAAATTGTTTTGCATTGATTTTCTTTTTCTAAAATTATTTTTTAATTATTTTGACACTTTAGTAACAGGGTTAAGGGGGAAAGCCTGGAGATCTTGCCAAAATTCCCACAACACTTTATTATATCTTGTCCAGGCCGAAGAGTGTTGTAAACTACATATGTTTGTTCCAAATTTAGTAATAAGGTCTAATACTGCTGGGATTGATCACTCGGGGCTGGTTAAGTATATGATTACATCATCAGCATATAGTGAACATTTGTTATTTGTTTTCCAGGGCCTGTATTCACAAAGAATCTTAAGGTTAAAAGTAGCTCCTAACAGTCAAATTTAGGAGCAACTCCTAAAAATAATGGGCCTGTCAGTCGTAACTTTAGGACTCTTTTTTTTTCAAATAAGAGTTATTCACAAAATATTTGAGGCTTAAAAGTAGCACCTAAGTCTGGGAGACCTTAGAAGTAGTCCAGAGGACTCCTAACTCGCTAAGTCCTAGTCACAGCCGAATGTTTTGGAGACGCTAAATGACAGGGAATTATTAAAACGACGTCAGATCAACCGAGAAGGGATTGAAGTTGTGGTTGAGTTGGTAAGGGATGCAATAACGTCCCCAACCACCCGAAACAATCCAATAACGCCGGAGTTAAAATGTTTGGCAACACTCCTGGGGACCTCAAGTGATTCAGAAATTGTCCCACCACGTCTGTGTTTCATGCAGCGCATTTGCATGGTTAGATATGAATATTTTTAATATAATAGCTGGTGAGCCTGTTGAAAAGATGGAAAAGTGTTCCTTGCCGCATGCTGTCATGCATGTAATCCATCTAATCATCTTTCGAGATTTCACTCTTCTGATGAGCCTCCTGAATTTGCACCCAAAATGCTGTCAAAACTTTCATTTATAATTCACAACGCAGCCTCCATAATTCTCGAATGGGAAAAAGGCAGAAAAAAGGTGTGGAAAGCACAAAAAACCTTAAGAAAAAAAACCCAAATCACAGAGATGCTGATTCGCACGGGACTAATATTATCAAATGACCTCTGTGTTTGGTGAAACATGGTAGGTAATTTGCGGTGGAATTTTTACTTTCCAAATTACGTTCATAGCAGACTCGCACAGGATTAAGATCATAGACGACCTCCGCAATTATTACAAATTACTGGAGGTCCCCAGGTTATACTAGTCCCGTTTGTCATTGGAAAAATAGTTGCATTCCATTAAGACAAATATTGTCTTTGACGCATGTTACAATATACTGGACACTGTTGCGAAATGGCCTGGATCAACACACATTCCCAAATTTTAATGGAAAGTGGTTTGATGCAGCTTTTCGAGCACATGCCACTTTTATTGGCAATTCACGTTTTTCATTGCAATCTTCTAATTTTTATTTGGCCAAAGTGCTTTTCTTTGGGGTGGGGGTGGGGTGTGCATTTAATTCTCCTCATAAATACATTTCTTTATCCAATACCTTTTCATAGGCTTTGTCATGGGCTTGTAGGCAACTTCCTTATTTTCACTTCATGCATTGCGCAGCCTAAAAGGCTTTTCAATGGGCTGCCCTGTCACTCAACAACCAACCACTGTTGTCACTGCTTCTAAGTGTGTCCTTATAAAATGACGTTATCCATAGCAACAGAGAGTTAGTTTAGGATGTCACTATTTTCATAACTAAAAGTAGGTCTCAGTGGCTTTGTGAATTACTTTTAAGAAACGACTCCTACATAAAAAACTTTTAGTTCCAATTTAGGAGTACTCCTGATGCTAAGATAAAAGTCTTCGTGAATACGGGCCCTGATGTTGATACCAGCAATCTCGCCATTAGCCCGTATGGCTTCTGCAAGTGGTTCAATTGCCAAGTTAAATAAAAATGGAGATAAAGGATACCTGTCCTGGCAGCCTCTAAACAAATCAAATTTTTCAGTGAGGGTACCATTTATACATATTTGGGCTTGTGGTTTTCTATACATAGTTCTGTCTCACCCTACACATTTTTCACCTAGATTAAATTTCTCCAAAATGGCAAACAGATATGACCACTCGACCCAGTCGAACACTTTTTCAGCATCAAGCAAAAGTAATAGGGCTGTTCTGTTGTGTAGGGCCAAGTGATCGATTATATTTAGTAGACTCCAGATATTGTCAGATGCATAGCATGACTTCACAAAGCCGGTCTGGTCGGGATTAATGATCCGGGGCAACAGGTCTTCCAGCCTGCATGCAATTAATTTTGATAATATCTTAAAGTCAACTGGAAGTAATGAAATTGGGCAAAATGATGCACATTCAGCAGCATCTTTGTCCCTCATGTGTATTAATGATATTATTGCTGTCTTTATAGCGTCAGGAAGAGCGCCATTTTCAAAAAAATCTGTGAGCATGGGCATAAAAATTGGCTCGATTTGCACCCAGAAAGCCTTATAAAATTCTACAGAATATCTGTCTAAGCCTGGAGTTTTTCCAGAGGGCACTGACTTCATTGCTTGCAGCACCTCCTCTGAGGTGAATGGAGCACTCAACTGCTCCTTTTTGTCCTCTGAGATAGAGGTTAGGGTTATTTTTTTACCAGAAATCTATGGATATCGGTTTTAGAGGCATTTTCTGATGCATAAAGCTGTGTATAAAAATCAAGAAATGAAGACTTAATTGATTGTGTGTCATATTTAGAATGGCCTGTCACATTACATGTACACTTTAGTGTGTTTTCTGCACATTCTTTTACCTTAATTATCGCTTTATCTGTGTCCCACATCACTGCCGAAGTAACAGGGGAGGACACATTATCCTATCTGTACTGCTGTAACCATTTTCTGATATAGTTACAAGCTCCAAAGTCTGTGAGGAGTGAGGCATTAAATTGTCATGGTTTGGTTTGATTTGTCTGCTGGGGGAGATAAACTGTTGAGTGGTCTGATAGAAGAATGGGCCCTTACATGAAACTATGGATGGGAGATGATCCTGAGGTAAAAGAAAAATAAATCTAATCGGGAGTATGATTTGTGTCTAGCCGAGTAGAAAATGTAGTCTTTCCTTGTAGGATTAAGTTCTCTCCAGACATCGACCAGATCTACATCGCAACAATTGAAATCTCCGGCAACTATTCCAAAGGCTGTATTATTTTGACTGAATAAGGTGATCATATCCATCATGAATTTAGGGTTGTACTCATTTGGTGCATACACATTCAGCAGTGTCAGTTATTGTCCATATAACACCTTCCAAATTAGCATGTGTCTGCCCTCATAGTCACTATATTGCTCCTTAAATATGAAAGGATTTTTTTTATAAATAGGTATTGCTGTTCCCCTTTTATTGCTGGTAAAGCTAGAGAAATAAGCCTGCCTGACCCAATCTCTCTTCATTTTTTTGTGCTCTCCATTGGACAAATGGGTTTCCTGAAGGAAAGCTATGTCTACTTTTTCCTTTTTTAAGAACAAAAGAACTCTCTTTCACTTAATTGGGTGGCCAAGGCCTCTGGCATTGAAAGTTATTACATTAAGTGTACTAGACATATCAAGTTTTGCATGTTATATTGGTTTCATGTGACCGTGATGTAGTAAAAGTAAAGGGAAAAACAATGTAAGACTGACAAACTAATAAAAAAAATGTAACATAGGTAGAGCATGAGGGGTAGTTAGTTAGCGCACTCACCCGTGTCTATGCATGTGAAACAATTCAAACCTGGTCTTGTGTAGGCTATTTGGCGGAGACCTTGCGGTAGAATTCCTCAGCCTCATGGGGGGAGGAACACCTCTGGATCTTCCTGTTGTGCAGCACTCTCAGCCTGCATGGTTGGAGGTGAAATCCTTGGAAGGTCCCCATGTCAACAAACAGCTTTGTTACAGTGTTGAACTCCCGTCTTCATCGGATCGTCTCCCGGACGAATGTGAGTTTGGATCCGTCGTGTGTAATGTCCCATTGTATTGTCGAGCATCTTGGTAGTTGAGAAAGCGAAGAAGTACGGCTCGGTTCTGGTTGGGAACTGCCGGAGCCAGGGTACGGTGGGCTCTCTTCAGTGTTAATGCTCGGTCAGGTTCGGTGCCTAGCCACTGGGGCAGCACAACATTTACAAAGTCAAAAAGAGGAGGCATACCCTCGGCTCCCTCATAAAGACCAAACAGCCGGATATGCTTCCTATTCCCGCGGTTTTCTAAGTCCTCGGTCTTTTCGTCCAGGTATGTGAGCCGCTTTGTTGCTTTAGCCAGAGCCCTCTCGGTCTTGTCCATTGCGTCCTCCGTAGCGGCCACGTGGGCTTCGGCCTCCTCCATGTGTTTTTCATTAGCTGTTACATCTCGTTTAATTTCACCTTATTCTCCATCACCGAGATAGAGTTCGCCAGCTCCCCCAGTTGGTTGTTCAACTTCGAGCTGAACTTGGAGCAGAGTGATTTAAGCTCAGTTAGCACATCAGCTACATTAGCCATGTCACTAGCTTCGATTTCCTTGACTGGAGATGTTGTCTTCGCGCTTTGTGAGCTTGTTTTGCAAGGGTTCGAGAATATGACACATTCCTCTGCTGCTGGGGGTTTAGGCATAGTTTGCAAACGTCTAGGGCTGTTTTAAGTGCAAGGTTGTACGGAGTCGTCACGCTATGCTGCCATCTTGTTCGGGCTCTCCAGCGCCCCCCTTGTATTGATTTTCAACCAAATCTCACAGCCTTACCGGACATATCACTTCAGTCTGTGCATCCGCTAGCTCAGAACCCGACAGCAAAAATATCTGGAATTTATCCAACTCTTTGATATCAATGTTATGATCTGAATCAATAAAGTCATTAAAGTCTGCATTATATTCCCGGAACCTATCCAACTCTGCTGCAGAAGGTATGTGAGATTTGCTTGTAACAATTTATTCTGCCACAATATCTCTCTGCTATCTAGGAAGACTGTCACGAGTATTTCCTTCTTAGTAGCCTCCATTTGCTGAAAGACAAAAATATGTTGCAGTCGTCATTCGCTGTTCACTGTTGTATAATACTAAAACTGATCATCATTTGCTGTGGGGCTACACTGTGCTGCCCAACTGAGTCAGCCACCATGTAGAGAAGTAGAACAGATTACAAACAAAGTCAGGAGCTTAGGCGAAGGAAAATTGCTTTACAGCTCTTATTGAGCCAAAAATATGTATGATTAGAGGCTGTTTAAATTATTTCAGCAATGTTTTCAACAACTTATGACTTAAAAAATTTTAACATCCATATACAGTAATGGGCAGTAAGTTTAGCAGTACATTTAGTCAAGCATTGTGCTTAAATCAAATGTTCAGGTACTTGTACATGAGCATTTCCATGTGATGCTACTTTCACTCCACTACATTTCAGACAGAAATGTGATATATATATATATATATATATATATATATATATATATAGATAATCTATATATATATATATATATATATATATATATATATATATATAGAGCTAATTGATTACATGTCACTTTACCATCAACACTTATCAGTAGAGTTCATCATTAGGACACAAACTTACAGCAACCATAAGCACACACAACAACTACAAAGAAACAGTCTACCATACAACAACACAGTCTCACTCCCAGCTCGTCAAAAACCGACGCTTGGTCAGGGCCCTTCGGCGTCAGTTTCTGGCGCACAAGGTCTCCCTAAGCCTCATAATCCGACGCAGCGGGCTTTCAATTGATTCTAATGTAATTCCATCCGCGTCGATATTTGACTCTGAGAGCCAGTGCTCCAGCCTTCCATTCACGTCAATTCATTAACCCGACCACGTCGCTTAAAGATGCTGAGGGCATCAGTCCCATTGGTTAACTGAGGACCTGACACACGGAAGTACTGTCTTCACGTTAACAGAGATTTTCACAATGATATCCGCAACATTTCTAAAGGTAGAAACACCATTGTGTCCTTGTTAGTTACACAACATTAGTGGGTTGATTTCCTGGACATCAATTTTCGTGTTTTTCCCTTCGATTCTAAGAAAGAAAGAGTTGTTTGCAAGTGTTGGATAGCTGTAGGCAATACACTACCCATAATCCTCAGCTACCGTTGCTATAGAGACGACGCCACTCAGCTTTGCTTGACAAAATCATTTTAAAATAATTTATTTCAAAATGAAACAGATTATGAATGTGAACTAATCAAAAGTGATTAATAATTAAATTGGTGTCTAAAAACATCAACCTTTAGCTTCAGCTTGCTGTAAGCGATAGGTCAGCAGCTTTAAAGCTCGGTGATTGGATGCTTTAATTGCAGTGCACCTTGGGAGTCGTAGTAAACGTGATTCATGTCGGGACGCTGGAACATCCTTAATTGACTCTCGCCAGACCCATGTAAGTTGTCATGAACTCTCCTAATCAATATAATGTCGACAAAAATACAAGCATAACAAAAATGAAATAATAAATAAAGAAATAAGAAATCAGAGATAGGCCCATATTTAGAGTGTATGCAGCAAGCTACAGTAAAACGAATGCCATACTGAAGATTTAAACCAGTGGAAGTTTACACACTATGTCCAGTATTGACAACATATTACATCTTCTATCACTCCATTTGCAATAGGACTATTATGCATGAATATACATGCACTGTAATCACCCAACAGCAAACATATCTGAGATAATCCCTCTATGTTGCACTTTCATTTGCAGAATGACAAAGCCCAAAACAAGGCCGTGCCCCTCCTGTCAGGCCCCAAATTCCCTTGTGAGGAAGACCTGTGTCCAGTGTGTGAGCACTCTTAAAATTAATGAAGAATTTCAAAAAAAAAAAAGCAAAGCTGGAGCACAGTGAGTGGGCATCATCTGTCAAAAAAACCAAGAACTCCAGCAGGATCATCAAGTCGGCCCAGCTATCTGGGAGTCTTAATCACTATAGTTTAACAAGGGGTTTGGCCTCTCAGACATGGTGATCTTGTTTGTCAATCAATCTTGCAGTAAATGTGAAAATAGACACCATGCTCTAAGTGGTAAGTTCTTCCTACATGACTATAAATCTGTGTGTTGGAATGGAAACAGGATTTATGCAGTGGTTGCCATACCATTTTAACTTCTCATATTTGCTGAGTAAGTGCTCACAAAGTGCTCACAAAGACTGCTTTTCAGGAGTACTATAGCATGACATATTAATATGGAAGACATATTTAATAATGAACTTAAAAACATGAAATTTCTTACATGTCAGAAGCAAGGTCAACCTTTAACCATTTCCTGTTTATATGTGTTTTTTCTTTCATATCCTGGCAGTGGCAAGGAATGGGATGACACATGGGAACCAGCCCAACAGTATAGCTGCTCAAAATAAATAACTTGTCAGGCTTGGACAAAAGGAGAGGACTCAGATGCAGAATGGCAGATGTACAATCAAGTTTTATTGATCTGATTCTTTGACTCTCAGGGTAGAATGATAACCAAACGCTATGAAAAATACTGAGACACACACAAGACAAACAACATAGAACACTGAAAACGAAAAGCGCTCCCGAAGGAGGAAGACTACACTAAACTAGAATCAAAATCTGAGAATATAAAAATTACAACAAAAATTCACTCCGAAGAGGAAGCACAGAGGCTATGAAACTTATCTATTCTATCTTATGAAACTTAACCAACAAAAATTCGCTCACGAGGAGGAAAACCAAAAGGGCTAGGAAATCTCAAAATACAAACAAAAACCTTAACCAGAAAATTACAACAAAAAATCACTCTTCGCGAGAGGACAAAAAATACAGATAAATAAACCATGAATATACTTAGCACAAAGGAGATCAAGACTGTGGCTTCGAAGGGCTTAGGCATACGACGTAGAGACGAAATACTTTGGCACGGAGACAGGGGAAGACAAAGACTTTATACACATGAGGGAGGGGAACACAGGTGGAAACAATCAGGAATCAGGGATGACGTCAGACCAGGGACACAAGAGGAAGGGCAAGTGACCTGAAACGAGAGGAGAATTAATTTCAAAATAAAACAGGAAGTTCACACGACAGACCCCAAGACAAGACAACCTCACCGCGCTGTGACATAACTGGTGTTTCCACAAGTTCTGTCCTGTTCTGTTCTGTGTACTTAAGTTTATTTACAAATGGCAACTTTATTTTATGGATGTATTTATTTTATTTTATTTCTACTTTATTTTTGTTTGTTCATATTTTTTCAGTTGAAAGACTTGGACCTTTTCTCAGTCATACACTGTGAATAACACACATGCACACACACGTGTCACATGTTTCAAATACAGTGGAGAAATTCAGAAATAAATTGTTCTTTGTGGTATGTTTGTTGTCTATTTATTGCATTTTTTTAAAAATTTGTCAATACAGTTATTCCTTAAAATACAATTTAAGCTCTGACTGTTTAACCACACATAAAATGACTTCAGGGGGACATATTATGAAAATATGAACATTTATTGTCATATTTAAACAGTAAGACAGGCAAATATATAAAGACACGCAATAAAAGACAGTAGCCTATACATTTGTAACTGAAACAGAATCAGATTGGGATTGGGGAAAATTTTCATAGTTTTTTGGTTTCTTGATAATTGGTGTTCTAGCTTTATAACACAGTAATGTAGACGGCATTTGATACATATGCCTATGTATCACAATTCGCGCCGACATTGAACGCAACACCTAAAGCATTTCTAGAATATTTGTTTAAGCTTTGTACCTTAATCAGCGTATGTTTGCTCTTCTATGTCAAGGTCATCATATAAATGCATTGAAATAAATGTTTTGGCTGCATCAAATATTTAATATATTCTGTAAATCTATCTTTTTAGAACCCTAATTACGACATCTTTTTTGACAAACCGGAAGAACTCATACTACGAAACTGACTGCGTGGCGTGGATCTAAAAATTTATCCGAAATAAAACAACATCTCTCATTTCTCTTCGCATACACAATCTCCTTACAGTGTCATAGCTAATTCGGCTGTGCTACATATTCCATCAACTCCGCTGGTGTATCTTTTTAAAACCCTAATCACAAGACCTCTTTGCATACCGGAAAGACTACAAATATGGTGGTGTTTTGTATCACGCTGCACGACGGGTCTAATGGGGATTGTAGTTTTCAGAAATATTGGTTTTCTATGGATTAAAAGATGTCAATACTGAATTGAGAGTACAGTCAGGGGTTTAAGGTGGTGGGAAACAAGTGTGTGATCCAAATTGTAATATCTAATTGTTAAAAAAAAGAAGAAAATGAATTTTCTTCTCATTTCACAGTGCCTCCATATGGTGACTCTACCCCTGTAGGCATAGTCACATACCAACACCCAGAGCTCTTTATAACAATTGCCCCCATGTATGTAGCACCTTCTGTAGCGAAATGACATGCATTCAAAAATTCACTGAGGTCAAGGTTCAAAGGTCAGCAGTTCAGGCCAGGAGCTACTTACAGTCTTCAGGCTGGCATTATGTTAATCTCCAGATTGAGACCTTTCCAACGGTGTATTTGGCTTAGTCCTACAACAAAGTTTTAATTTAGCAGTTTTATCCACACAGCCTTGGCCCAGGCTTACTTTCCACTGGCCCCTTTGGAGGCCCAACCTCATCAATGCAACTCCTACTACTATTACTATTATGTATCATAACCAAGGAAAATATGAACTATTTGAGGCTTTTGCAGTATAACATGAACCTGTGCACACCTGTATCAGTCAAAAAAGGCAGCCGCTCAAGTGTTGGAAAGGTACTTTTTGAGGATGTTACTGGCATATGAAGCACACAAAGCATATGATGGCATTAAAACATTTTTATTATAGTAGTTCACATATGTATCATGACATCTGAAGATGAAGAGTTTTATTCCTACTCTGCCTCAACTCTGTGATTCACAAAGGTTCCTGAAAACAACATCTACTTGCTGCATATCATAGCTGCAGCTGAGCAGCACCGGGGGGAGAGCTCGCATTTACCCTGCTATCACAGTAAAGCTGTCCAGTGCCGGAATGGACACCACAACCAGAGCCGAGTGATCAGGCAACAGAACTGAATTCAGCAGCCTCTAATAACTCTAATAACAGAGTGCGTCATCAGAAATGTCAGAGTCACTGTCAGAATAATCATCTGAAACACTGTGCAAGAAGTTGATGGTCTGTGCTCCAGTCAAAACTTGCAGGTAGCTGTATCTGGCATTAGCCATCATATCTCTGATGTTGTGCTGCTTTTTTCGGATGATGCTCTGCAGACCTTTCAACCCGTCTTCACTTAGGCCCCACGATGAATCTTAAATGTATGAGATAGATACAGATAAAGCCTGTATTAGTAACTTTATCGTCAGTCATTGATATGTACATTCTTGTGATATAAAATTTTGAATACATACTTTGCATTGTTGCCCTAGAAACCAGGCAGGACAGCTCTTTCAGGGAATCACTACGAGTTGAAAGGGACCTCCAGTGGTGCTTCATCTCCATGACGAGAATCATCTTCTCCTCCTGAAGTCTCCTTACTGCCATGACCATGTCGAAAGCTCTTCTCTTTGTCCTGAGGTCAACAAAGTCTAGAAAGCATTTATGACAAAACATTTATTAATATGTATGAAAGATCAACATTCAAATGATCTATGAAGTCTAATGGAGTATGGTATGGTATGTCAAATTTGCTAAAGTATTCAACAGACTGGTGTACCTACCACTGTGTGGTAGCTGCCATGGCCAAGCTGTCTCTCTAGACAGAATGGTTTCCATGCACAGAGTTTCTGTGCTCGGAACCACTCTGTTATATTTTTCCACAACAGAAGTCAGGATCCCTTTCTCCTCCCTAATCTTACGGCGGATTCTGGCACGACCTTTGTTGCTGTCTGTGTCTTTGTAAAGACGCTGCGAGCGTCTCTTGATACTTGCCACCAGCACCTCAATCTTGTTGGTCAAGGCAGCAGCATCACTTGACTCGTTGGTTGTTGCTTTGGAGAGGAAATATGTGTTTGATCTCATTTTCATGCAATTCTCAAATACCATTATGATAAGGTAATTTATTTTAAATAAAATAAAATTTATTTTGTATGCCATGTTCTGCTCTGGAATAAAGGTCAACAGAAAATGTCCCTTCTTTTCAGAGAATAAATTTAGTAAATGTTTCAAAATGATATATATATTGTAATACCTACGCAAAGTATCATAATCCTGAATGATTTGTGAAAACTAGGTAATGAGATTGTTATCACCAATTCTGAGACTGAAAAAATAATTGTATTAATCATGACTTCAGAAACTCTGTGCTGACAAAACTACAATGATAATTTCCTCACCTTCTGCCCACTCCTTCACATCACTGACCCAGTCTTCCAGGCATTGTTCCACCTCCTCCCCTAGTGTTAATCCAGCCCCTTCCTGATACGCCCCACTCCATTTCACCTGTTTAAAATACATTCAAAAACAAGGCATGTTATAACAAGTCAATGTTGACGTGGAGGTATGGAGGTTTTCACATAAAGTGATTCTGTCACATGGTAACGATTGCTTACTTCACATTTGAAGTCATGGGCTTTGGCATGGAACACTGAGAGAAAGGGCTTCATGTTCAGAAGATGCTGGAGCTCTGGGCAGCTTTTTGTGATTCTTTGGAGGTAGGGCCAATATTTGCAGGTCACATCCATGCAAAAAAACCTACTACTGGCCAGCTTCTGTTGTAAGTACAGGGGATATGCAAAGATTTCTCCCCTGTACATATTGAGGGCACAGAGAAGCACTCCATGACGACAGACTGCAAGCTCCAGTCCCTCCTCATCCAGTTTACTGGCCGATCTTTGGGAGGTTTCTCTGGCTGCTGACCATTCCCCTCCACAAATACCTCTTCCAGAGATCTGCAATATAAAAACTGACTGATGAAAATGTTCCAACCTAACAAAACTCTCCAATAGGAGATTTAGTATTCCTGTATATATAATTATAGTCTGCAATATTACATGTTTGGTTGTGCTCTGTATGTAGTTGATGAATCTGGTGACATCTTCATCCTTGGCTATGAAGACCCCATCAAAGATGGCCTGTTCCTCAGATCTAAATAAAACAAAGGGACATTTTATGATACCTCGCATTCTGAAGTTAATTGGTGCACACTAAGAGACTAAAGTTTTGTTATTAGTTCAAACACTGTGACATTATAAATATGTTACCTATTACCTAGTACCTAGCTGCATTCTTAAAACGGTAATGCTTGCGGTTTCCATCCACAGAAACAGCAAGCATATCCCGGCTGCACGCAGGACAGGTGAAGGGCTCCTCCTTGCAGATGCTGTCCACCTCATATCGCACAGCCTCCCATTCAAAGAAACTTTTTATAAAGCTGTCAGCTGAGATCTTCCCAGTCTATCACAGAAAAAGGACATCAACAGCTAATGATATGTAAAAAATAAATTATAAGGACATAAGCTTTTCAACGCACAAATCAAAAACATCAAGAAGGACTAATAACTTCAATACTCACACGGCCAAAGCGGACAGTTCGCTGATCTAACATTCTTAAAAATGTCTGACAGGACAGACCAGGTGCAGCCATTTTCATTTCTTCAAATGAGAAGAAAACATCTGTTGCATAAATGGTAGCGAAGTGAAGGGTAGCTGGCCAGTAGTCACATCGAAGAAGGTCCTCAACTCCAGCAGTCCATGTGGCTTTGCATGCTTCACAAGCCAACTCAGGCATGCTGAGCTCATGTCGTCCTTGAGAAAAAAAAACAACAAAAACAAAAAACCCCACTGTAATGCAAAATTTTCCCCCTTAATTATATTTATGGTTTTGTTCGGATGTGGTAAATATTACTCAATAGTCATGTTAAGATTTCATATACAAGCTATAACAAACATGTACGAGTTGTTGAGAAGGGATAAATATTATTAAAAAGATACTTTTCAAACAGGACAAAAGTTCTCCACCTTCCTACCATTCATTGTGATCACAGCCACAGCCTTTCCTGGTTTGAGTCAGAGTGCCTCTGTTGGACAACCACAGATTTTGTCAGGCATCTGCACGGGTACTAACCGCACTGGAAAAAAAAAAAATCAAACATGAATTAAGATTTGTTTGTATCAACTGGGAAATAAAACGTTTATAGATTTCTGAATGCACTTAAAGGCTGAACTTAACGTGAGAAAATTAAAAAAAAAAGACTTAATGGATGATGCACACTGCTGAGAAGTATTAAAGACATCTTGAGGAAGCTAAAATTTTCAACATGATGTGTTCAGCAAGTCCAACAAGGAAATATATTTTGTACACTCACAAACCAGAACTTACCACAGGGGCAAAGGGTGTTATTCAGTACAAAATTTGTTGGAGGCAATGGCTGGAAAAATCCTGCGGTACTGGCATCTCTGTTGTGGAGGGGGTGTCTGGTGTGCATACTGGCATCACATTCAGCACAGAAGAAGGGGCATGGTCGACAATCACGACAACGGACAACAGCTGTATTACTCCGACACTGTTGGCAGATGTGGGTTTCCACATTTTCTTGTGCCACTGTGGTGTTAACCAGACGTGGTCTCTCTGCCCTCCAGCTCTCTGCAAAGAGACTTTTTCGTGTGCTCCAGTTTGATGAAGCCAGGAGAGAAGTTCTTGGGGTTGGTGCTTCCACCTCATCTCCTGTGGCATCGCTAAGTGATTGCTGGAGATCTCGTAGAAACCCCTCTGTTAAAAAGTCAAAAGTAAGTGTACTGTATGGAGTGGTTGTGAAAGGTACAACTGCTGTGCTAAATTCTGGCAAATTTGTACTCAAATATGAAGATAGAGTTTACATCTTAACTCTGTATCACATACACCATACAGATAAAAGTCCAAATGTCTGAACATTATGGCTTATGGAGAACAAATAAAGTACATACCAACAGTCTCTGGAGCAAAGACCACCTCTGAGTTTGTGTCGGGAGCATCGACAGGGGGATGAGTCTTCTGACTGTAACCAGCTGTATCAGAATTAAAAAAAAAAAAATCTTTGCATCATTAAAATGTTCTATTTGTCCCAACACATGTAAGCCTGGTTAACAGAGTGAAATAGCACAATATCACTGCCAAACATTTATCGACATCAGGTGTAGTTGTATTTGTTACCATACCACCCAACCCAAGCCGGTAACTCCTTAGTATAAAGTTATCCTTTGTACTCCAATATTTATTTTTTTCCCCTGGTACCATACATAAAGCTTTACATTTTCCTTGATTTGAAACACACAAATGCCTAAATAATCCAGATCTTTAAAATATCATGAATGCAAAAGCAATACTGACCCTGACTTGACTGATTCCTGCTTGATCGTGGTCTTGCATGGATTAAGTTTCTGTCACTGTTTCTCTTCTTCCACCTCACCGTTGGCACAGGTGCCACTGGTGCTGCTGCTTCCTCTTTCTGCAGCTCACCAAGCAAGTCATCAACCCTCTCGAGATCATCAATGAGCTCTTGCTGATCAGCCAGGTTATCCACACTCATAAGAAGATCCTGGAGTTCTGAATCACTCATGATGAAGGGCAGAGACACAGACAGACTGAAAAAAAAAAAGACTGGCAACAAGAGAGTTGGACAGAGAGCACGTTCACAGGAATAAACTGAGTTGCAACAGAGAAATAGATAAAACAAAGCAAAGGTAAGCACAGAGAGAGAGATTAACAGGTACAACACAGCAAGGACAGGTTAACAAGACAGACGTGGCTCTTAAAAGTGCCTTTGGGTTGTTTTGTTCTTAGAAAAAAAACGAGGGTTGGCTTTTTAGATGACAAATTTGCAGGACCTGTTGAGGGAAGAGAGGAGAACTGAGACACTCAAAACTAAACAAACATACATTTGACACGTGTTTTTTTTTTGTTTTTTTTTGTTTTTTAATTTACGACATCACTACTTAGCTACTAACCAACTGTTGTGAGCTACATAGGTAAATGAAAATACATCACTTCTGGAGATTATACATTTTCCTATGCTTGTATCCTCATAAATGACAAATATATGTAAAATTTTATTTGAAGGAATATGCCTGAAACTGAATTATCCATGACACGACTGCTGTCATGAAGAAATCTGACATGACATCATGACATGATCGACAACATTCATGAAGACTCTTTCATCTTCGTGGCAACTGTCAAGTCAATTTAATGCACAACCCTTCAAATAAAATTATACCAAAATAAAGTTGAACTTCGAAGACACAGCTTTTTTGATTCTGTACTAGCTAACGGCAGCTAGCCAGCAAAGGTTAGTGCACATTTGTTATATTTCACTAAATCTAATCAATAATCCAGTCCTATAAATTAAAACTCTTCATTGTAAAGGTGTGGACAACAATATTTGGGATGATTCAATCATTTTTTGTGGCTTAGATTTTCATATTTTCTCTATCTCTGTTATTTGATTAATTCACTGTTAGACTTACCGAAAGGAGGGAAAATACAAGTGCCTTCAAGATCGTCGCATACGATGACGTCATACACGCGCGTTTCTGATTTAGAATACAAATCTTTATTAAAAAACAAACAAACAAATCTTTGTTTATGTCAATACACAAAGTCACACCGCGGTACAGACAGAAAAAAAACTCTAGCATACTGTCTGCTGCCATACTGCGCCAGTAAGAACATTTTTACAACATATTATTTTTTGGAGCCCACATTGTAGGATGCAGCCGATGTGGGACAGTAATATATTTTGTTGTTTAACTATTAATCACTTTAAATCAGTTCACATTCACATTCTATTTAATTTTGAAATGAACAGTTAAAACGATTTTGTCAAGCAAAGCTGACTGGCGTCGTCTCTATAGCAACGGTAGCTGAGGATTATGGGTAGTGTATTGCCTACAGCTATCCAACACTTGCAAACAACTTTCTTTCACAGAATCGAAGGAAAAAACACGAAAATTGATGTCCAGGAAATCAACCCACTAATGTTGTGTAACTAACAAGGACACAATGGTGTTTCTGCCTTTAGAAATGTTGCGGATATCATTGTGAAAATCACTGTTAACGTGAAGACAGTACTTCCGTGTGTCAGGTCCTCAGTTAACCAATGGGACTGATGCCCTCAGCATCTTTAAGCGACGCGGTCGGGTTAATGAATTGACGTGAATGGAAGGCTGGAGCACTGGCTCTCAGAGTCAAATATCAACGCGGATGGAATTACATTAGAATCAATTGAAAGCCCGCTGCGTCGGATTATGAGGCTTAGGGAGACCTTGTGCGCCAGAAACTGACGCCGAAGGGCCCTGACCAAGCGTCGGTTTTTGACGAGCTGGGAGTGAGACTGTGTTGACCATAATGACAACAATGCCACAGTCATAAACACCATGTCTTCTGTTCTGTCTTTCCACAATGTGTTTGCCATAAGATAATAACTTACACTGATTATAGTCTAGACAAGTGTTTTAATAGCACTATAACAGTAACTTGTTCATAACTCAAAAATGGTCATGGTTTGGGTATTAAACCTACGTTAAAACACACCAACGTGGAGCTAAAGGAATGGCGACACGCCAATGCCATTGTCTGTTACAAATGTAATGTGGCTTACCGTATGAGTTTAGATGCACAATAAGTAACTTGCATCAAACAGTCTCTGCCTTTCAAACCCAAACTCCATGGTTAATATGCTATATAAAGGTGGCATTAACGTTATTTGTTCACCTTTCATGGACTTCACCGAAATGAGCGACTGTTTAAGATAACTAACTTAATATCCTAACTTAATTTTATGTTGAGCAATTTTGGTAGTTAGGTAGAAATAAACTTAAACTTAAAAATCACAATGGAAGTTAACTAACCTTAGGTTAATGTTAGCTAGGCAGCCCTGCTGAATAAAACATGATGTTCATCATGAATTTTCTTTGAAATACAATGAAGTGCAGCCTCCATCTTGCTTTCCTTTGTCTTCTTTGTTGCTGTGGTGCAAACAGCAAACATGAAGAAAGAGCGCCGCCCTCCCGCGATGAAAAATAAGACACAAATTGTGTGTTTATTTTGAAGTGTGTTAAGCTTTTTTAAGCTTTTTTACACATCTTGTGTTGAAATCCACACAAATGTGTTATACATGTATCAACAATTTTTTTTGTGTCACTTTTTAACACATCCCTTCTGTTCAAGTCAACTCATCTACATGCAATGTGAAAATGTTTACACATATTGTAAAAATGTCAAAATAGTAATAAACAGTAATATAAAAAGTAGTATAGTCAATTAATTTCCATGGCTTGTCAATCCGCGGCAAAACTGCTTTTTTTCTGTTGAAAAAAGAAAGCCAAGTTGTCCCTACAAGCTCTGGGGCTGTGCTACTAACTTTGAAGGCTGCACACCTGAACAACTGGCTCCATGGATTCACCTTTCTCCACTGATCAGCTGTTAGCCCCACCGTTCAGCTGATCGATCAGCATTGCTAACTTTCAAACTGACTTGCTCAGTGCTCTGTGGGCTGTCCATCATTGCTCTGCTGGTCCTCCCTCCACCACAACCTCGGGGTTATTCACCATCTGGTCCTGTATCGCTCTCCTCTGCTGCTGTGGTCTGTTTTCAGGTGTTCAGCGCAGGAGCTCCTGGACCTCTGCTGTCAATTCACCCCAGGCTTCATCGCTGGGTTTGGATCTCTTGGGCTCCTGCTTTGCCCCCGCTGTGTACATGGAGCCTCCAGATGCAAGTTTGTTTATTCGGACGGTGCGATTCCCTGTAGTGCTTACCGTGGTGCTGCTGTTCCCTCCGTGCTGACTGACAGTCGCTCCATTTATTCTTTGTTTTGTTTGTTCCTCTTTGTTAAGTGTAACCTGAAAGACGCTATATAAATTAAATGTGTTATCATCATTATTATTATTATAGTACATATGATAAATAAACATTCTAACATAGTGGTTTGCTGAGTTTATTAACTGCTGACATTTTATCTTTATGACTATGCTGGACAACTGTGATTTGCCACCAGAATAATCATCAGCAAAATAATGATTTGTCAATTCAAAGTTTCCTCTTTTGGAGCAAATAATTAGGAGAACTCTGCTTTTGTTACTATAAATTCTACAGATATTACTTGCATTTGCGACATAACATGGTATTATAGTGTTAGTGTGTGTACTGTAATGCCAAAGGGTGGCACATTAAGTAAAGCAAAGGCTACACTTCCTAAGACTGCTGAGGAAATGTGACGTGGATGTGCACCTGCTGCGTTCCTTCTACCATTCCACCATAAAGAGTGTGTTGACATACTGCCTCACAATATGGTACCCAGGTTGCATGGCCAAGGACAGGAAAGCCCTGCAAGGGGTCTTTAAATCAGTGCAGGAAATTATTGGCTGCCATTTGACCCTGGAAGACATTGCAAATACGCAAGGGCTAAACAGGGCCAATAAGATCCTGTCCCACCCAGGCAATTGCCTCTTCAATCTCCTGACCTCTGAGAAGCGATACAGAAGCACCTTCTATCCGTGGGCAATCAGACTTTTGAACACTTAACTCCCCCAGCCCCCCCTCTACTAAGCACTTTGGACAATCATCAGTGTGGGTCATGAGAACATGTGCAACAGACTGTGTGGGTGGGTGGGTTTGAAGTATGCGGGTGTGTGTGTGTCTGTGTGTTTGCAGATGTGTGCATGTGTGTGTAGATTTTACCCAGAAGTGTGCGTGTGTGTAGGTGCGTGAGTAAGCGTGTGCATGGATGAGGGTTACATATGTGTGGATATTTATTTCTTTTTTTCTTATCTTGCTCTTTTTAGAGCTGTTCAGCATAAACACAGAGGATGAATTGCTCAACCAATTTCGTTGTAACACCTGTGACAATGGCAATAAAGAATTCTGATAATTTTTTGATGTGTTTCCTGAAGGAGAGTGTCGAGTCCCAAGTATTTGAACTGTTCACCAAAGCGAACTCCTCCCCTCCCAGAAAGACACCAGAATGTCCAATATTTGGCGGCCTTTAAGCAAAATTCATACAGACACTTTTTTTTAACACTTAAAGTAAGCAAGCCAGTCCTGAACATGAGCCAGTGCTGTTGTAAGTATTTGACCAGTCTCTGTGGTGTTTTTCACAGGGGTAAAAATAACTGTGTCATCCACGTACAACTGTGCACTGACACCTTTACAAACATCAAAGAAATTGTTAAGGTAAAAGGAAAACAAAATAGGTCCAAGTATAGATCCCTGAGGGACCCCTGCTTGACAGTCCAGGTAAGGGGATTTAACACCGCCAAGCACCACACACTGCTTTGTATTTGCAAGATATGATCTGAACCAATTGAGGGCCTGTGTAGAGAAATTCAATTTTGACAGCTTAGTTAACAGTACTCGGTGGTCAACCGTGTCAGAGACCCTTTTAGGATCCAAGAACACCCACATAGCTGTTCCTATCCTGGACACACTTTTGTTTGTTTTTTCAACAAACCGGAAATCCGGAGGCCAAACTGCATTGGATGTAATGCTGTATAACAGTTATTGAGATGTTCTACTAACTGTTTAGCCACCCATTTTTATTTTATTATTTTGGAGGTGACCGGAAGAATACTGATTGGTCTATAGTTGTTGATTTTAGATACTTACAGAGTTGAAGACTTGATTCACCGTGCTCACCCTCCAGTTAGTCAGGACAACAGAATGCCTGATAGACAGATTTACCAGCTGCATGATGGGAAAAACCAGATACCAGATGTGAAGTTTTAAAAAAAGTGTTTCAAATTAGTAGTCGTCCTTGGCATTAGATTTGTTAAGAGAGCAAATAATTTTCATTGGCTCACTTTTCGAGATTTCAGTTATGTTAAAAACATGCTGTACACAATTGACAGGATGATAATCAGAGTCAGGTACAGTCAACATCATTTCTTGAAAAGAATTTATGAAAAAAATAATTAAATTCTGCTCCCAAGGTGCCAGGACTTTTCACCAGTTGATTATTGATGTTAAGTTCCAGTCCTTTACTGCTTTGTTTTGTCAGTTGGCCAGACAGATTATTGATCTCTTTCCACACCCTTGTTTGAATTTCCCTTTGCACTCTCAATTTTGTTTAAACATAAGCTTTTCATAATGCTAATGTTACTTTATTTTGTGCTGATGTGAATTTTTGACGGTCAATGATTAGACTAGTTTTCAGTGAAGTTTTGAGCAACTGATCTCTAACTTAAACTTAAACATTCATTATTAAACCAGGGAAGGGAACTGGATTGCCTGGTCCTAGAGCTCCATGTCCTAGCAAAAGACAAAAGAACCTCCTTAGATTTTTGGGAAAAGGAGTCAGCACTTGGCAGGAAATCAGGAATTCAGGAAATTAGATTATACCATTCTAATTCCCTGAGAGCTTTGGTGACTTTCTTCTGTTGATTCTCAAGGGGTGAAGTTATGATTTGGTGATTTCTGAGGGAGGTATGTGTGTGAATTTAGGAGACGGCATTTATTGAAAAGAAAATCACATTATGATCTGATAGTCCTGTGAAAAGGTTGTGAATGTTAGTGATTCTTTCTGGCTTATTTGAAAACAAAAGATCAATTGTAATTTTTGAGTAGTTTGTTATCCTGGTTGATTCGTCAATTAATTGTGTCAAGTTAAAAGAAACAGTAATTATCTTGAGATTTTTCCTGTCTTTCTTATTATCCCAATTTACATTGAAATCACTGACCAAAACAATCTCCTCTCTGTGATTAATTGATTTAAGCAAGGCCTTGAGCTGATCATAAAAGCCTGTATCAGCTGAGGGTTTATGATACATGCAAATGACAGTAACACATTCTAATCAATTTCTCTAGGTAGGTCTATCTGGCAACAGTTAAAAGTTCTTTTAACATACAGTAGCGACCCATTCTTTCACAAATGTTTGTAGAAACAGTCTGCATGCCTAGCTGCTTGCTTTTATACACCTGTGGCCATGGAAGTGATTGGAACACCTGATTTCAATTATTTGGATGGGTGAGTGAACACTTTTGGCAGTATAGTGTATACAGACATATGTATATGATTCGAGTTCTGTTTTCTAACTACAAGTTTGGTGAATGTGTCATTACAGTATGTCTCTGGAAACTCTCTGAGCCTAGAGGCTGGATTCTCTACATTTATTTGAGGATTGAAGTGTTTAACATTGTAATGCCCATCAAAATGATGGGCAGTGTTCATTAAAGTGTTCATTAAAGAAGCAATAAACAGCAAATATATGGACAAGTCAATTCTGATTTTGTTTCATTTGCTCCATTTTCAGTACCATGATGTGGATGTGTAAAGATTGTGGTGCAGAAGAAACTACAATATATCAGTTATTGAGGCACTACAGGTTAAATCATGGCCGCTTTGGTTACAGACACACTTATCTGTGCACATATTCCAATTGCCCATGCACTTCGGAGTCACCTATGTAGATCCCATTTTGATCAGACATCTCAATGATCAGTAGAATGCACAAGCTTTAGCTGCCATCACTGCTCATGTAGTGGTATTGCCTCATTAAAATATTGTTTGACTCATGTTAACAGCCATCTAAAAAGACATGAAATCATATGTTGTATGTTTGATAACTGTTCCTTTCAAACAAATATTTATGGGACATATCAAACTTTCAAAGCTGGCATTGTGAAAAATGACACAGCAGGTTCACGATATTGTGCAATGGGAGATACATATGGAGTGATTTACTTGATGATGCTGAAATTGGAGATAGTACACTGGTCCCACAGTGATTAGTTATGCCCTGGTGCCTGTATCCAACAACGCTCTTGTTGATTTCTTCAATAAGAAGATCCCGCAGATTGACCAATTTCTCATCAAAGAGTTCAACTTTGCACTTTGTTCCTCCAACCCTCTGTCAAAAGCTTTAGGAAAGGATGGACCACTAGCCACTGCTTTTAACCAGAGGCAATATTACAAAAATCATTTAAGTATTGTTGATCCAGTTCAGTACAAACCTACAAACAGGCTGAAGAAAGTTATCAATATGTCCCTTCCTTTACATCAGCTACTTCATCAAAATGATGTTTTCAGCAAGGTTGTTGAAAAGAGAAGACAGCAACAGATAGTTAGTGAACAACTTCATAATAGATTTTTTGAAGCCGGCCAGTACTTCAAGACTAATACTTTTCTGTCAGGGCAGGAATTGAAAATCTCTGTCTGTCTATATGTAGATGACTTTGAAGTTTGCAACCCGCTGGCTACTTCACTTAAAACACACAAACTCTATGCTGTCTATTGGATTCTGGTAAATGTGCCTCCTGGCAGCCATTCCTCTTTGGCATCAAAATACATGGCTCTCTTATGTAAAAGTGATGAGGTGATGACCTAAGGCTATCGGAAAATATTCAAACCACACCAACGTATATTAGCCACCAAGTAGTACAAGCAAAAATTAGGCAATGCCATTTTTTGATTTTTGAAGGTGAACTTTACTTAAGACAGAAACAAGTGAGTCAAAAAAGGATTTGGGGATGAAGATTGGTATGGATTGAAAAAGATATAGAAATTTAGGGAGGATGTTCATTTTTATTTATTAATTCAGCCCTCCAGGGATGTTGACAGAGGTGACCACTGTGTTAGGCACTGTTTAACATGCATTAAAACAGCGTGGAAGTTTTCTTTAAGAAGACTCTGATGTCTTCTTGTGACTGAAATGCCAAGGTAGGTGAATTTATCTTAAATGGAGGTTAGTATTCTCTGATTCAAATGCCATTGCTTTTTATAGCTCACTTTTGTGTAAATTCAGTTTGTATCCTGAAAATTGGCCAAATTGGGAGAGCAATGACAGCATAGTTGTGTCAAGAGGTGTCAGGGCTGGATATAAAAACCAAAAGGTCATCAGCATATAGGGACACCTTGTCTTCAAGTCCATTCCTCCATATCCCAGAAATATCATTGCAACTACGCAGCGCAATGGCTAAGGGCTCAATGGCTAGGTTGAAAAGAAGTGGGCTTAAAGGGCACCCCTATTGGAGGTGGAAAGGTTGTGACTGCCGAGAATTCATAAAGACTGATGCAGTGGGGCATAAATATAGAATTGTTATCCATGGAAAGAAATTGTGCCCAAAATTGAATTGATCTAAAATTGTAAACAGGTACATCCACTCCACACGGTCAAACACCTTTTCCAGGTCCAGTGAAAAAACACATTCAGGAATAACATTAGAGGGGCAATATATAATGTTAAATGGATTTTGTGTATTGTTTGTGTATTGTATTGTGTAATAGGAATGGCGGTTCTTAACAAAGCCTGTTTGATCTTCAGAAATGATTAATGGTAACGCACTCTCCAACCTTCGAGCCAGGATTTTCGCATCAACATTCAGTAAGGACAGGGGTTCTCAACCTTTTGCAAGCTGAGCCCCCCCCCCAAAGCTGGTTCATTGCAGTTGGAAGTGAAGTTGTTGCAGCGGAGGAAACGATTTATCCAACCAGTAGTCACGGCAATCTCCTCATCTCTGCTGTCTGTCACAGTGGTGTACATTTGTTTGGCCATCGCCCTGATCATTTTGCGGGACACTCTCTTGTGGCATGCCCATTTGCTGATAACTCATCCACGCACGTTTCTCAGGCTCCTCACTAGCCTTCTTCCTCCCTCCACCAGGCAGCCTGGCCCTGTTGCTGTCCTCCTCGGACAGAGGCTGAAGCTCAGTTTGATTTTTTATCAATCCTTCACTCTCTTCTGGTCGACAGAGAAATGTCTAGCGGCTGCTTTTCCTCTGCATATCTTACGATAGAAAGTTTGAATTTCAAGTCGTACTTTTTATTTTTTTGCTGTACCAGAGCCATGGCGATCATCAATGTGATACTGACTAACAGAAAGTAAGAACAATATGGGAAAAGGCAAAGGAAAACGTGCAGTGTCAGTGGTCACATCTTCTTCCTTGATTAAAAAAAATATATAAATAAGACTCAGCATTTATTTGGAACTGGCAGTAATTTATCAAAATAACACCTGCACTCAATGGTTAAAGGGGAACCTGTGGTCAATTGAAACCTGGCTATTATTTGGTTATATACGGTACATGTACATCCCGCACTGTAAACCAGGGTGGGCACGGCGGCGGCCATGGTCATCTGCGATTCATTTGCAGCCTGGACGTGGAGTGGTGTGTGTCTCTTCTCTGCTCTGACTGCAGGCTGGACTGCTGCGTGAGGCTACTGAGAGACTGACCGCCTGTGAGTGCTTTTGGACGGGGGAGGGACTCACGGCAGCACCCGCTGCTCGTTGAGCACAGTGACTGCAGAGTGATACGTGCTTTCGAGTCAGAGTCTCCAAACACCACAAAAGTCTCCATTAACACCAGTAAAAGTCACTAGATTTGTAGCTAGTCATTTTTGACAAAAAAAAGTCGGCAGGAGGATGATTTGTTTGTGTGTTATAATAGTCCAACCACTTGCATTTCGATATGGGGGGAATTTTCATGATTTTTATTTTCTTTTTTTTCCTCCCATCCTGTAGCCTACTCCTCCCCCATCAAATTTAGTTTGGAGTTCTACACACTCTTTATATAGTTATGGGTGTCTATCTTGTGTGTATCATCGATCAGTGTCTTTAATCTATTGTCTTTTGACTCGAGGAGGGCCAGGGAGCGTCATATATAGCACAACTGCGGAGTGGTCTGAGATCACTGTGCTGACGGGATCAGTTGATTATGAATAAAAAAAATAGTCAATCCTGGAAAAGGTATGGTGGATATGTGAGACGAAGGAGTACTCTCTCTCGTTTGGAGCACCAAATATCAGAGATGCCATAATTATATAGAAAGGACTGAATCATTTAGGGAGATTTGCTCAACACACCAGGGCTAGAAGAAGATCAGTCCAGCACAGGATCCAACCAGCAGTTAAAATCCCCACCAAGTATGAAAGAGTGTGAGCTCAGATCAGGCAGGGATGATAAAGAGCTCACGAAAAACCTTGTATCAACTGCATTCGGGGTGTATACATTAACAAGCACTATTACTGTGTTATAGAATTTTACCTAGACAATGATATAACGTATGTTTGTATCTGACATGACACTGTTGTTTGAAGGGAATGGCCTGAAAGGTAAAGTGAAAGTGCTGCCCTGCCCACAGTGCCACAAGGTGACTATGATCAGAACCATGAATATGTGTTTCTTGTAAAAAGACAATCACTGTTTTGAATTGTTCAATATGCAAGAACACTTTCCTTTTTTTAATAGGGTGATATACGTCCTTGACATTCTAGCTTAAAAAGCTCAAGACACTACCCATACTCCTTAGTTAAGAATGTAGGAAGATATAGCACACATAAAGTAAGTAGTTGATGAGATATAGCCTTATATGACCAGGGTTTATGTAGGCTCCTTCTCAGGTTGGGATTTAAAGGGGAAGACTATGGAAAGGGGAGGTGGACCCAACACAGTTAAACAGGAGGCAAGATCAGGGAAAAAACAAAAGCGAGTAAAAGTACAAACCAAAAAGCAAAGTTCAAATCAAAGGCGAAAAGCAAAACTCAAAATCCAAAAACACATACCATGAGGAACAGACTGGAGACAGACAGGAGCAGGAGCAGATGGGCTGACAAATATAATGACCGGACCAAGACAAGGGGGAAAGCAGAGACTAAAAACACAGACACTAACGATCAGACAAATAACAGGTGAGGAGAGAGAGGAGGGAGGAGGCCAGGTGTGGTAACAAAGGGGAGGAGCACATGAGAAAACATGAAGGGAACAATACAACAGACAGAGGTAGCCCAGCGGGGAGAACATAGGAGAAACTTAAGGAACGTTGGGCATAAAAATCCAAACATAACACAACACAAAATCAGGAATGACACTCCTATGACAGTACCAGCATTGAAGAATCCCACCCCCCTCACCCACACAAGAAGACAGCTACCAAGGAACATAGCAGCAAGCTCTTCACAGCACCCATAATGCCAAAAAATAACAATCTTCCTGTCCTGTGGAACACATGTTCAGTTCCATTAATATTGTTAATTGAAAAGCACTCAACACTCCTATATTAGTGTTTAACTTTGTTAAGAACACAACCATATAAAGTAGGGGAAAAGTAACTCCTTACAGTACTTCTCATGTGGAACCAGAAAGTACAATGGGGAGGAAAACAAAAACCAAAACCATCCATCCATCCATCCATTATCATCCACTTATCCGACCGGGTCGCAGGGGCAGCTGCCTGAGCAAGGACACCCAGACTTCCCTCTACCCGGACACTTCCTCCAGCTCTTCCAGGAGGATCCCAAGGCATTCCCAGGCCAGCTGGGTGACATAGTCACTCCAGCGTGTCCTGGGTCTTCCTCGGGGTCTCCTCCTGGCAGGACATGTCAGGAACACCTCCCGAGGGAGGCGTCCCGGGGGCATCCGAAACAGATGCCCGAGCCACCTCAGCTGGCTCCTCTCGATGTGGAGGAGCAGCAGCTCTACTCCGAGCTCCTCCTGGGTGACAGAGCTCCTCACCCTATCTCTAAGGGAGGACGAAACTCATTTCAGCCGCTTGTATCCGGGATCTTATTCTTTTGGTCATGACCCAAAGTTCATGACCATAGGTGAGGGTAGGAACGTAGATTGACCGATGAATCGAGAGCTTCGCCTCTCGACTCAGCTCTCTCTTCACCACGACAGACCGATACAACGACCACATTACTGCGGCCGCTGCACCAATCCACCTGTCAATCTCACGCTCCATCCTTCCCTCACTCGTGAACAAGACCCCAAGATACTTAAACTCCTCCACCTGAGGTAGTAGCTCTCCCCCAACCCGGAGGGGACAAGCCACCTTTTTCTGGTCGAGAACCATGGCCTCGGACTTGGAGGTGCTGATTCTCATTCCAGGACGCTTCACACTCGGCTGCAAACCGTCCCAGGACATGCTGGAGGTCCCGGCTTGAAGGAGCCAACAGGACCACATCATCCGCGAAAAGCAGAGATGAAATCCTGTGGCTTCCAAACCAGACACCCTCCGGCCTGTGGCTGCGCCTAGAAATTCTGTCCATAAAAATAATGAACAGGAACTTCCGGTCGCGCAGCTACAAGATGGCAGCCTAGTTTTTTCGTGCCCCCCGACCGACACAGAAAACTGCCCTAAATAAGTTGAAAATACCCACAACAACGAGTTGAAGAAAATATGACAGATAATAGGGCTAATAAGGGAACATATAGGAAGACCAGAAGCTCCGTAGCGGTAGGAGAAGAGGATGAATGGCCCCCACTAACTCAGCTTAGCCGAAGTAGCTCCCCAATGCTACACGAGGAAAAGGAAGCAGAAGACGCAACCCTGCACTCCATTCTAAGCGAGATAAAGGACTTCAGATGTGACAACAATCAACAACTTGCGGAGATTAAGCAGGAATTACACAGCACCAACAACAGACTAGAGGAGGCTGAGGGTAGGATCGAAGAAACCGAGACAGCGCTGCAGGCCATGGCTACGCTAATGAAAAAGCTAATGAAACGCCAGGTGAGCATGGAGGCTAAGCTAACGGACCAGGAGGGGAGAGCTTGCCGGGACAATCTCCGGATACACGGTATACCTGAGAAGGAGGAGGGTGACAACATGTGCGCCTTTCTGGAGAAACTACTAAGTGACACACTGGATATCCACGGAATCAGGATCGAACGGGCACACCGGACCCAAGCATCTGCACCGAATGATCCACAGGCGAGACCCCGGTCCATAATCGCAAAGTTTACGAGTTATAGAATCAAGGAAGAAGTTATCCGCAAAGCTTGGCAGAAAAAAAACAGTGTATTACAAGAACACACGTATTTTTGTGGATCACGACTACCCAGCTGCAGTGCTTAAGAGACGCTATGAGTACACTGAAGCGAAAAAGATCCTGAGGGAGAGAAAGATTAAATTTCAAACCCCCTACCCGGCCAAGCTACGGGTCCACTACGACGACGGTACAGAAACATATCAGAATGCAGCGGACGCCACAGCGGACATGGTGAAACGAGGAATCCCCGTCACCGTCATCACGGCCCCAATCAACACAGACCACCGGGAGCTGCAACTCCTATCATCATGGCAGGCGGCAGGAGACCCGAGGGGAACGCCAGACGAGGACGCAGAAGCACAACAACAGGAGAAACCCTCTCACAGATCTTACAAAGAGAAGCTACAGCAGTTTAAACGTGCACACCCAACAAAGTGAATCCAAAAGGTGACCTATAGGCTATTCACATGATCCCAGATAAATAATTAATGTACATTCAGCCTCGTGTAGCAGACTATTTTATTTTGATTTCAGTAAGAGTTTACCAAGAATTAAGATACCTAACACATAGTTTAAGAGGGGGAGAGGGGGGGGGGAGAAGGGGGTAGAAGGAGACGGAAAGAGATCTGTTAGTTTTAAGTGAAGGGGGACACCAACCTGGAAAAGGATGTAGGGGTCCAACCTGTTTTAAGTTTCACTTCTGTTTCCCCCCCATTGCCCCCTCCTCCCCTTTTATTTTATTTCTCTATCATTATTTCTTTTGTATCCCCCTCTCCCTCTCACTTCGTTATTTTGACTGGATCCTGAACGTCAAAGGACTCAATCTGGATCTGAGACATTTAAAAGAAAAAAGACTAATATATAACACAGGACTAATTGGGGCCTGTCTTTTCTAAGTTCAGTTAAGTATTTTGATTTTGAACCCTGAAGGATTAATCCTCAAGTAAGTCTCAGACACTAAACTGAGAACCTGTGAAATGGGGTCACGAGTGAAGCCTCTCAGGGAAAAAAAACCCAACAAAAAATAAACACCTATGGTAACTAATCAAGGTCTCCTATAGCTATCTATACAACACTGTCGGGACACGGAAACGCAAAGGACATGTCAACACATGAGCCCATCTTCCAGGGCCCCTCTCTCCGGGAGGAGAGGACTTTCCTGCAAGGAGTGCCTAAACATCAGAAGCACCCGAAAGGCTTGACTCGATCGAGCCTCACCGATGGAGGTAACAAACACCAAAGTAAATAAAAAAGACTCACTTAGATGTAAGTTTTTTTTTACAACTGTATATAGTTCTGCCCATTGAGTTCACAAATGTTTTTGGGATGTTTAGGGTTTTAAAAAACACAGCACAACACAGGGAGAAAGAAAGCACAAATAACCTGCAAAATAAATGACAGACAACCAGAATATTAAGATTATTTCATATAACATAAATGGAATCCTGAATCCAGTGAAAAGAAGTAAGATCCTGAGTAAACTGAAAAAAGAAAAAGCACACATAGCATTGTTACAGGAAACGCATCTGAGCGCAACTGAGCACGAGAAACTGGGGAGGCTGGGCTTTTCAAAAGTATTCTACTCATCATACAAATCAGGTAATAGAAGAGGTGTAGCCACCCTAATATCTCAAAGACTACCCTTTGAGAAGACTCTGGAGATTAAAGATAAAGAAGGGAGATACTCATTGATCTCAGGGAAAATAGAGGGCACCGAAGTTTCGATACTGAACGTTTATATCCCCCCAGGCAGTGAGATAGCAATCTATAGAAAAATATTCGATTTAATGTGTGAAGCAACAGGCATTCTCATCTGCGGAGGGGACTGGAACATTCGAATTAACCCAAGATTAGACTCTTCCAAACTGTTCTCACAAACCTCAATTCATAAAAAAATTAAGATTCTCATGTCAGAACTTGGGGTGATTGACCTATGGCGAGATGTTCACCCATCAGAACGAGACTACACTCACTATTCTAACCCACATGACGTGTACTCGAGACTTGATTATTTTTTTATTTATAAGAGGGACCGCCATAGAATACAGCAATGTGAACATGGAAATATTGACTTATCGGATCACACCCCTGTTCTGTTAACAATTCAAATAAACAACAGCCCCAGAAATACACTCTGGAAATTAAACTCCAGTATCCTTAATGATCAGCAACTCAAAACACAAATAAAAAGAGAAATAGAACAGTTTCTACAAGAAAACAACAATAATGAAGTTACTTCAGAAATAGTATGGGATACACTTAAAGCTGTCTTCAGGGGGGAAATAATATCGTACTGTGCTAAAAGAAAGAAAGAAAGACAAGAAACTCTAGCAAAATTAACTGGAGAACTGGAAGAGCTTGAAACGAAACACAAAAATGACTCAAATCAGAATATTGAATTACAATTAAAAGAAGTCAGGAAGGCGATAAATACCTGGTACACCCAAGAAACGCAAAAAAAATGTTCTTCACAAAACAAAAATACTACGAGACGGGCCCAAAATTCGCAAAGCTGTTAGCAAGAAAATTACAAAAACAGAAAGCAGACAGCACTATTCACAAAATCAGAAATCCAATTACAAAGGACCTGGTATATAAAAGAGAAGAAATACAATCAGCCTTTCAAAAATATTATAAAGAATTATATTCCCAATCACAATTAGAGGAAGAACAAAATATTAAAACATTCCTAAACTCTATTAACCTACCCACCTTAAACGAGCAGCAAAATGATGAATTAACAATATCCAAAAGACGCAAATTTTAAAACTTAACTACAACCCACCAATAGAACTTAAAAAGAAATTCCATATGAAATGGGACCAGGAAGCAATAAAATATCTCGGAATTCTACTACCAAAAGATATAACCACAACTAAAAAAATAAGCTACGACCCACTTATAAGCAAACTAAAAACAGATATTGCAAGATGGAACTCAAATCCATTTATGAGTTTAACGCAAAGAATAGAATCAATTAAAATGAACATACTTCCTAGGATTTTGTACCTGTTTCAGGCTCTCCCAGTCGAAATAAATTCCCAACAATTCAATGAGTGGGACAAAATTCTCTCAAGATTCATCTGGCAAGGGAAAAAACCGAGAGTAAGATTTAAAACGTTGCAACTTCCCAAAAAAGAGGGCGGAATGGCAGTCCCACATTTAAGAAATTACTTTTACTCAACTCAAATTAAGCCATTACTAAATTTATGTAATCCGGAGTATAACGCAAGATGGAAGGATATAGAAAAGACCTTAATTAAGGATTCCCCAATCCAAGCAGTGTTAGGTAATAAGGAAATAAAACAAACAATAAGTAAACTAAAAAACCCATGGCTGAAGTTCCAACTTAAAATCTGGAACACAATCAAAACAGACTACAAATTACTGGATAAATTATGGCTCATCAGATGGATTGCATATGATCCTGACTTCAAACCAAACCAACTAGATC